>NW_025336346.1:4531272-4698685 GCF_004798865.1 Varanus komodoensis
GAGATTCCTGTTCTGGGTTCCATTTTTTTTTCTAACAGTGCATACTACACTGAGCATTACTGTTTCATCATAGCAAATGGTTACCAAAAACCTTGTAAATGACTCTGAAACAATCTAGTTAAAGCATGTTCGATCAACATGCAACCAGACTAGGAGAAGGTACTAAGATCTTTCCTCTGAAAGTATTTTTCAGACTTTTTTTTTCTTTCTAAACATCTATGTTGGTTTTAGTACAGCTTTCTTTTATTGTGAGGATAACCTTTTGCTTGTATCATTTGGCACACAGTGCTACTTTGTAATGTTAAATGAAATGAAGTATACAAAAGAAGTATAGATGTGTGACATGGATTTACGATCCAGTGAATGCAGACTACAGACAAAAATGTACTATCCTGAAATGTGGATGAGAGTGTTACCCCTTTATCTGCTACAAAGACCATCACATATAGTTCTTCGTCATGGCCTCTGTGCATCACACATATGGGTGCTGCGCCTGCGCAGTGCCTAGGCCGGAAGATTAGAAGCTAACGGTTTTTGGCGGGAAAACTCCGCTCCCCTCCCCCTCAGTGGTATAAATAGAGCGGAGTGTCCGCCATTTTACTCAGTCTTTGCAACCGCCGTTCACTGTGCCTCGTGCCTGTTCATCCCTCGCTTAGATCTTTGTGCTCCTTGTCCGCTTTTGCATTTATCTCCTCTAAACTATTCTTCTCTTGCTCCAAGTTTGTTTCTCTTCCCGGTTCTTCTTAAATCCCTTCATTTCTAAAATAAAAAAAAACCAACCCAAAAATATTATCTTACCCTCTACACTGTCCTCTTTCTTCCTTTTCGTGATGGCGCAGCGAGCGGCATTCCGCAAATGCATCGAATGTGGATCCAAAATGTCGCCTGCTGCTCCACATGATCTATGCCTCCTCTGCCTTGGCAAGGGGCATAGAACTGACAAATGCGGCCATTGCTTGGCGTTTACCAAGCAAGCGAGGAAGAATAGGGAAAATCGTCTTCGAAAACTTCTATGGGACCAGGCCTTAATGCAGTCTGGCCAACTGCTCTTATGACCTGGTTCCTCTTCGGCCGCGCCTCCTCAGCACTCCTCCTCCTCCACTGTGAGCACTCCCGCGAAGCGCCCCACTTCCGCTTATTCTCCGCAGTGTCTTTCGGACGAAGACGCCGCTTCCATGGAGGCCCAGTTGCTGCCTTCTTCCCTAGCTAAGAAACGGGAGAAGCGCAAATACACTGGCTTGGATAAACCTTCCACTCATAAGAAGCTGAGGAAGGAGAAGGCGGACAAGCCCGCTTGCAAGAGCAAGAAACCTGACCACCCCAAACACCGGGGCTCAGGCTCATCGGGCTTCTCGGTACCAACGGCCACCACAGTACCGACTCCCTCGGGACTGGCCCTGCAATCCACTATGCAGGTGACTCCACCGGGATCCCCCAGGCCAATCACTCGGCCTGAGAGCGTGCCGCCTCAACGACAGGAGGAGCTGCTTTGGGAGTCCAGCTCTGATGGTGAGATTAGAGACTCCCCACCGAGGGAACGTTCTTCAACACCTATGCCCACAACTGAGCCGCCTGTAGCTTTGCCATCACCTCCCAGGCGTCGCAGCCGTTCATCCAAACATCGGGATGAAGATTGGTTGATGCCTGGATATGGTCCCCCCCCCCGGGCTGGGGTGGTTATCAGCCATATCCTTACTTTCCTCGGGATTGTAGATCACCATCAGTCCCGAAGGACATACCATCCACCTCGAGGCATGTGGAGAGAAGGCGTCCAACCTCTCCTGAAACCTCCTCCTCAAGCGACCGCCGTCACTATGACGAAGATTCCGATGAGTCGAGGTCGACTCGACATCCCCCGATGTTGCTATTACATACCAAGGGCCTGCTTCATTCGATGAACCACATGTCTCCTTTACGGAGCTCATGTCCCGCCTCGTTCAGTCTCTTGAGATCGAAGCTCATCAGCAGCCAGATCCTTCCCCAGATCGGTTTTACGACGTCGTTCAGGGAGAGCAATCCTCATCCATAGCCCTGCCGCTAATTACTACACTTCGCCAGGCTATGGTCCAGCCCTGGGATCAACTGGCCCAACCACAAGCTACCTTCCGCCGGTATGAGGCCATGTATAGAGTTCGAGATGACGATATTCCTTTTTTGCTCCGTCACCCAAAACCGAACTCTCTCATGGTTGAATCCTCCCAGGGCAGGGAGTCCAGGGGACATACTGTCCCTTGTGACAAGGAAGGGAGGAAAATCGATATGCTTGCGCACCGAGTCTATGCGGCCTCTGTACTCGGTGTACACATATCGAATTATGAAGCAACACTGACCCGTTACCAGTACTTCATCATGCAAAAGCTGGATGACGTTGCTTCCTCCCTTCCAGACCAACAAGCAGACCTCGCCAGGGTCTTCATTAAAGAAGCGACGCAGGTGGCGGTGCAACAGTTGTCTACTGCACGACACCATGTAGACACCAATTCGAGGGCTCTCGTCAATGCCATCTCATTACGCCTTCATGCGTGGCTGAGCAACTGTAATTTCCCCGACAAAATGAAACCCAGAATTGAGGAAATGCCATTTGATGGCACCGGTCTGTTCCATCAGAAGACCAACTGCAAGTTAAAGGCAATACATGAATCACACCTGACTGCGCACTGCATGGAGCTCCCTCAACAAAAAAGTAAGTGGCAGTGGCCTCGTCCTTCCTATTGGAACCAACAATACTACCCTCGACAGCAATATTAGCAACGACAGCAACGCTGGAGGCAGCAACCTCAACAGCACTTCTCCCAAGGCCGTCGACGCTTCGACGCCGATAAACGCCCACGTTGACGGTCTGGGCGAACCATCCTCTCTCTTCCAATACCACCTTCCCTTCTCCCTTTTGGAGACCGGCTCCAGGGCTGACTCCCCATTTGGGAGTCCATTACATCTGATAGGTGGGTGTTATCTATCATCCAGTTTGGATATAGGATAGAATTCGATGTTATCCCTCCTTCGAGCCCGATCCATTTTACACCTTCTTCATCGGTGCTATGCGACGAGGTCTTCCAGTTACTTGTCAAGGGAGCGATTCAACAATTGTCCTGCTCGGAGGGATTGCATGGATTCTACTCCAGATATTTTACAGTCCCGAAAAGGGAAGGTGGTCTTCGTCCATTTCTGGAGTTATGAACTCTTAATAAGTACATCAAACCAAGGAAGTTTCGGATGACCACTTTACAGAATATCTTTCTGTTACTGAAGAGGGAGGATTGGTTCGCCTCACTGGACTTGAAGGATGCCTATTTTCATATTTCTATCCATCCTTTTCACAGATGCTTCCTATGTTTTACTGTCGGGTCCGATCTGTTCAAGTTCAATGTTCTACCTTTTGGCCTGGCTACCGCCCCTTGAGTTTTTACAAAGTGTATGGCGCCGGTATGCACACACTTAAGAAAACGGGGAGTGCAAATATACCCATATTTAGACGATTGACTAATTGTTTCGCAATCCGAACAAGGTCTTCTGTCTGCTATACAAGTGACCTGCGCGCTACTCAATGCTCTTGGTCTGTGCCTTAACCACGAGAAATCGTCCCTTATTCCCACGCAGGTCATCGACTTAATCGAGGCACGTCTCGACTCAACACGGGAAAGAGCCTTTCTTCCTCTGGAACGTCAAGATGCCTTATGCAACCACATTTGTCGAATCCGACTGCACAGAGCAGTCCCAGCCTTATCCATTCAGAGACTGCTTTGGCACATGGCTGCTGCAGTTGCCATTGTCCCGTATGCCAGGCTGCGTATGCGGCCCATACAACTGTTTTCAACGCCACATTTCACCCGCAACAGGATCCTGCCGCCAAGTTGATCCGGATTCCATTTGCAATCCTTCATACTCTAACTTGGTGGACCATCCCAGGCAACCTGTCTATCAGCGCCCTGTTTCGACCGCCTCAGCCAACAACAACCCTGTACACCAATGCATCCCTCCTCGGATGGGGTGCAGCATGTTTGGACTTCGGGTCCAAGGTACTTGGAACTGATGAGAAGTAAGGAAGCACATCAACTTCCTCGAACTTCTAGCAGTTTTCAATGCCCTCAAGGCTTTCGAGACTGTGCTATGCCGTCAAGTTCTCCAGATTGCATCAGACAACATATCTGCTGTTTTCTATATCAACAAGCAGGGCGGCACAAAATCTCCAGCCTTAGCACGCCTATCGATGGACATTTGGGATTGGTGCATACTGAGGAACATAATGCTCCTGGCGGTTCACCTGGCAGGAACCGACAACATCGAAGCAGATATGTTAAGCAGACAGATGTCAACAACCCATGAATGGGAGTTGGACAGACAAATTTGCGAGAAACTCTTCCGTTTGTGGGGTTACCCAGACATGGACCTGTTTGCCACTCGGGACAACAGAGTGTGTGCCCTGTACTGCTCCAGAGCAGGCATCAAATCGGGATCGATGGGGGATGCTCTTATGATCCCTTGGAACAACATGACTTTTTATGCATTTCCTCCAATCCCACTTCTAACAAAAGTGGTGGTGAAAATAGGCCAAGACAACGCCACAGGGATATTAGTAACTCCGTGGTGGCCGAGACAACCATGGTTTGCCACTTTTGCTACTATCCAGAAAAACGTTTCTTCACCTACCAACTCTTCCTCACGTGTTAACACAACAAGACGGAGTGATCTGGCATCCGGATATAACCTCCCTGAAGTTGATTGTATGGCGGATCAACTAAGCCATTTCACTGAGTCGATACCAACGACACCTCACTCTACGGAGGACCCTATTCAGTGGACTGTACATACAGCTCCTACCTCGGATTTGACAGCTTTTGCTGTGGTACTGACGCCTACTGACCAAGAAATTCAGGCGATTCTCGAATCTGCATTGAGACCATCCACTCGTCATTCTTATGCGACTAAATGGAAAAGATTCTCATCTTTTGCAGAGTGCCATTCTTTTCTTTCTGGGACGACTTCAGTCGACAATATTCTGCAATTTCTTTTGCAACTGCATCACATGGGACTCAAACCATCATCCATCAAAGTTTATGCAGCCCCCATATCCCATTATCACGGCGCTGTACACGGCTTATCAATTTTCTCTCAACCGCTGGTTCGACGCTTTATTAGGGGACTACAGATCTATCCGCCCTGCTATGCCAACGTGGAGCCTTTCTGTAGTACTCCAAGCGCTTACCAAGCCACTGTTCAAGCCTTTGGCAACTGTGGACCTACGCCTCGTGTCGTGGAAAACACATGCTTCCTCGTAGCAGTAACATCAGCTTGGAGAGCTAGTGAAATTTGTGCTCTTCGCATAGACCCACCATTTCTGAATTTCCATAAGGAAAAAGTCGTTCTTCAGATGGATTTTTCCTTTCTCCTTAAAGTGGCTACGCCGTTCCACTTGAGTCAAGACATTGTTTTGCCGGCATTCTTTCCATCACCTTCGAATCCGATAGAACGTGCTCTACACACGCTTGATGTTCGCCTTTGCTTGGCTTTTTACAGATCCCGTACTGAATCTTTCTGTAGTACTAATAGACCTTTTGTTAAGTACTCCAAGCGTGATGAGGGATCGCCGATCACATCTCAAAGACTTTCTAATTGGATCATCCAGACTATCGTCCTGGCTTATCAGCTATTGAAAATAGACTTACCTGTCTTTCCAAGAGGTCACTCCACACGAGCAGTAGTGACTTCGTCCGCCTTTGCTGCAGGGGTTCCGCTTCAGGATATCTGCAGAGCTGCAACGTGGGCTGGTCCATGTACCTTCGCCAAGCATTATCGGCTTGATGTACGTGCCAGGCAGGACTGCTCTTTCGGCAGAGCTGTTCTTTCATCCGTTCTTCGCTGACGACACCTCCCTCCTCCGAGTTTGGTAAGCTTGTGAATCACCCATATGTGTGATGCACAGAGGCCACAACGAAGAAAAGCCGGTTGCTTACCTGTCACTGATGTTCTTCAAGTGGTCATCTGTGCATTCACACAACCCACCCGCCAGCCCCACTTGGTGTCAGTGAGTGGATGTTTTTTCTCTTGGTACCGTACTCTAATTTTCATCGGTACTGTTGGGATATAATGATGTTTGTTGTTTTTATTCTCAACCTCTAGAGGGCGAACGTTCCGTCTCCAAGACTGAGTAAAATGGCAGACACTCCGTTCTATTTATACCACTGAGGGGGAGGGGAGGGGAGGGGAGTTTTCCCGCCAAAAACCATTAGCTTTCTAATCTTCCGGCCTAGGCACTGCGCAGGCGCAGCACCCAGATGTGTGAATGCACAGATGGCCACTCGAAGAACATCAGTTACAGGTAAGGAAACTGCTTTTGCTGGCTGTGATTGAGTATAACAGTTTCTGGAACCACCAAAATTATTTTGTGACTATATATTTTCTCCAGCCTGTTTAGAACAATCAGCTGTGTGTGAACAACATTTTTCTTTAGTGTGCATGTTATTTGTGCTTTATAATTATTTTTCTGCTTTCTAGGTCTGGAACTCCTATTTCAGTTTGTCAGTTTTGTTTATAAACCAGCCCAGCTTACAGTTAGAAACTGTTACTCCAGCCAAGCGTAAAAAGATTCTGGACAAGTAAGAACATACTCATCTAATTTCTAATCTCAGTCTTTGAGAGAGAGACATCAGTTTGTTTTACTTTATTTTATTGCAGTGTTTTTTCTTATATTAAAAATAAGAAAAGCAGCCAAGAGTAATCTGACATTTCATAAAATGCACTTCAAGTATTCATATTATCTGTTAAAGAATTTTTCCTGAGTGTCTAAATTAATTTAAAATATTCCCTTGTGTTGCTGGTTCTCCTAAGGCGTATGCCTGTGTCTTTGTTCCAGGTATGGTGATATGCGTGTGATGATGGCATATGAATTATTTAGCATGTGGCAGAACCTTGGTAAGGCTGTCTCCCAATTTTGCATTAAGATTTGGATTTAATGTTAGAAGAGTAAGGGGTTTATTGACATAATGCTAGACAATCTAAGTCTTAACCATAGTAAAGAGATTATCCAGTGTGCATTTGTTAAAACTGATTAAAAATGTTCTATTCGATATTCCAAAAGTCAAAAGTAACACACAATCATTTTGTCTTAGTTTGAGTACATTCAACTGAGATGCTGTTAAAGGAAATCAAGGGAGGAAAGGTTAACATTTGAAGGATGGTACATACACCGAAACCCCCCTCTCTCTGTCTTTGGTAACAGAAAACATCTTAAGTTGGCAATATATACTTTCCATTGCTTAGTTTATCAAGCAAATAATAATATGCTGCAATGAGTTTAAGAGTTGGGAAACTCAGTAATGTTTGGTAATATATTTAGAACATCAGGCATTTTTTCTTTGTGTAAAAATGTGAAAATTTTCTTTGTGTAAAAATAACTCAATGAACTGCAGGTGGCGCAGTGGTTTAAACTGCTGTGCTGGTTGATTGAAAGGTTGCTGGTTTGAATCTGCACAACGGAGTGAGTTCCCGTTGCTCCGTCCCAGCTCCTGCCAGCCTTGCAGTTTGAAAGCATGCAAATGCAAGTAGATAAAAAGGTACCACTTCGGTGGGCAGGTAACAGCGTTCCATGCACTTCAGTGTTTAGTCATGCCGTCCACATGACCATGGAGACTGTCTGCAGACAAACGCTGGCTCCTTCGGCTCGGAAACTGAGATGAGCACCGCCCCCTAGAGTCAGGCATGACTGGATGTAACATCAAGGGGAAACCTTTACCTTTACCTTAATAACTCAATAACTACTATAAAGTAATAACTCAGTTGTAAATGATGCCAAAAAGACTAAAGGGGATAAACCAAAACTTAAGAGCAAATGCTAGAGTTGTGGATCTGTTTTAGGAAGCATTTCCACATCCAGTGGTTATGTGATCAAGTGAAAGGATTTTGAACACTAATAAAGAATATTACAGAATAACAAGTGTGCGGTTAGATTAGATTCTCTATTATTTTAACTGACTAACATAAAGACATACCTGAACATCAGAAATGGTTGATATCTTATATAACTTAAGGTACAGGATTGTGTTAAACAAAGTATTGGAAAGTACTCAGATTCTAGAAATAACAGGATAGAAAGCAACAATATATAAATATACAGAGATGGCCAATCTTATAAATTGTATAAGAGTGGAAGAATGGAGACCAAAAAGTTTTGCATGTTGAAAAATGGGAATATATTGTAGGGTCACTAGTATTGTAGAGCATAGTCCTCAAGATATTTAGAGAGTTATTTTATGGCCGTTAGACATAATCTGAGGTATCACTGGATAATCTCGGGTCCAAGGTCAGAAACAGAGCATAAAGTCAGAATTGGGAATCCATGCACTGATCTCCCTCCCCTTGTAGCCAGGATGAAAAGAACCATTCTAGCTGCCTTCCTGAGGTTGTGAAATCAACCTTAGAGAGGAAATAAAGAGGGCATTCCAGGGGAGTGGAGCAGGGAAGAGCTTGAGGTTGTCAGGATAAAATGTGTCATGATGACATTCCATCTTCCCTGTCTTCTCTGCAGTAGATGCTTAACTAGACAACCAATGGTTGAAAATGGTTATCTAGTTAACATGCAGAGCAAGAGGTGCAGGGAGGGCAAAATTCCCTCTGCCACTCTTTCTGCTCTGCAGTAGATGCTTGTGAGCCTTCAAGTTTGAGCACTTATGAGCATCAAAGGGTTTGATGCCTTATAGGATTGTGCCCTTAAGATGTTTATTTAATAGTTTGTGGGAGCAGCTCTAGTAGTATGATAGCAACTTTTTGTAAATTGCTACAAAATTGTTCCTGTTGTTATGGTCATCTGTGCATTCACACATAATGGCTTTGCACCAGTGCAGAGTCTATCATCAAGAAGCTTCTATACCTAAGCATTCAACTAGGTGGGACAGCATGGGGAGAAGTGCCCACCCATCCCCTCAGTTCCTTTTCAGCCACCATCATGCCTGGATTGGGAAATGCTTCTTTCCTCATTTAAGTACCTAGCATTCCTTCTTTCTAATTTTTCTCTCGGAAACCTCTCTTCCACTTTTCTTCCTCTTTCACGAATCCATTTTCATTCTTTTCCTATTAAAAAAAACTTAGAAAAATACATATTTTCTTACCTGGTTTTTTATTCACTGCTCTCGTATTCTTCCCCAAGTTGCCCATGCCTTTTTCCATCTCTTTCCCACCTTCCCCATCTGCCATGATGATGATCTTTTTGGCTTGTCAGAGTTGTGCCAGCTGTGATAGCAGGCTTCCTCCCTCCAATGGCCATTTGCTCTGCCTCACCTGCTTGAGTGAGGGATATACTGTGGAGGTCTGCCCATATTACCAGACATTCACAAAGCAGACCCAGAGAAACCAGGCTGACTAACTGGGACCAAGCTTTGGAAGAAGGTCCTTTGGGCTGCTGGCTCTTCTAAGTGTCAGAGATGGATCATCCATCCACCTAAGCAGCAAAAAAAACCCTGAATTGACCAGCATTCTCCTAAATGGGGCTGTTTGCCTGGGGACCACATAGCCAGGAAGGTCACCAAACACACTAAGAAAATGGGCACTGCCACCACCAAAGAAAGGAAGAGGTGCTGTGAGAGTCCACATTGCCTTCGATGCCAAGGATATAAAAACACAGAAACAGAGCGAGTCAGAAGGGGTCTCCCGAGCCATCTAGTCTGACCCCCGGCTCCAGCCAGCTCCGCTCATGACATGCCCACCATGTGCATATCCAGCCTATCTTTGAACACCCTCACTGATGGGGCCTCAACGACCTCCCGTAGAAGCCCATTCCACACCCTCGGGGTTCTAACTGTCAGGAAGTGCTTCCTGGCATCTAAATGGAACCTTGGTTCCCTGAGCTTTGTTCCGTTGGAGCAAATCCTGCCTTCCTCTGCAGGGGAGAACAGGTCTCTACCCATCTCCGTGTGACATCCCTTCACATACCTGTGTCACCAACATATCCCCTCTGAGTCGCCTCTTCTCCAGGCTGAAGAGACCCAGTTCCCTCAGTCTCGCCTCATACAGCATCCCCTGCAAACCAACCATCAACCTTGTGGCTGTACGCTGCACTGACTCAAACCTGGCTATATCCTTTCTGTAATGAGGGGCCCAAAACTGACCAGAGTCTTAGAGTGGTAGTAATACCTCTCTCAATCTAGAAGCCACACTTCTGGCTATGCAACCTGTCGGAGTGCCTGCTCCGACAATCGGCGCGAGAGAGTTCAGAGAGAGAAATAAAACACTGCAGACGAGAGATAAAGTTTCAAAGCATGCTTGGTTGGTTGTTCATGAGAACAAAGAAGATCTTCGCAGAAAATTCCTACTGCGTCAACACAAGCAGCCCTTTTTATTATTTCACAGATTGATACATTTATACTTGCGTAATCCAATAGCCATCGAGTAAAGCAGTGAACACCCTAGTTGATTGTGCGCAAGCGCAGGATTCACAAAGGCTTATTGATTGCTTATGCGCAGGCGCGGGTAACAGGAAGCGTACTTGTTGCTATATATGGTCACAAGCCTTATATGGTTACACAGGTGAAGTACAATGCTATTAGCTGAGTAAGTTGCAATACTATTGGCTGGTAAATTACAATACTATTGGCTGAGCGTAGCGTGCCTAGCTACAGCATGAATGCGGAGAGGCAGGGGTGAATTCCCACAGCAACCAAGGGTGGTGTTCGCCCTCTTGAACATTGCCCTGTCAATCACAGTCCCCAGCACCAAGGGAAGACCTGACTTGCACACCAGCATCAGAAGGGGAGCTTGGAGGCCGCTCCATCAGGTCACCAGCCCACCCATCATCCCAGACCAGGCAAGTGGCACACTCCTGAAAGCTGACTCTGCTGCACCCTGAGACCAGCTTGGTGTCAGAGCAATCCCCTTGTATTCCACCAAGGCTGACACCACCACCGTCAGAGAGTGGGTTGATGCTGTGGTGATCTATTGCAGCATCACCAGCATTGACACCATAGTGATCAGGTGGGGGATACCAGGACACATCCCACTCTCCCCTCATCAACTGGGACTAAGCCTCTGACTGGTTGCCTCCATCAGTTTGCACCTGGGTTGTGGGGAGCATATTGCTTTGCAGTGACCCTGCAGTGACCTGTAGACACAGGAGACCTAGGATCACAGAGATATCTGCAAGCACATCAACTTGCTGGAGATGCTGACCATTCATAAGGCCCTGATCTCCTTCGAGTCCTCCCTGTATGGACAGCACATCCAAATAGCCATGAACAACACAACCATGGTGTTCTACATCAACAAGCAGGGAAGCACAGTCCATTCCACTGACAAAACTAGCTCTCGGGGTGGGACTGGTATATCAACAGGGACATAGCCATCATGGCAGTCCACATGGCAGGCAACAGGAAGCACCCTGGCAGATGCCTTCAGCCACACGAGTCTTGACATGCATGAGTGGTAAGTGAACACAGTGGTCCTCCATAACCTGCACAACAGGTGGGGAGTACCCTCAGAGGACCTGTTTGCCATGGCCAACAACTCAACATGCCGAAACTTCCGCATCTGGGGAGGGCAAGGGACCAGCTCCATGGGGCATGCCTTTCTTCTTCAGTGGTGGGAAATCCTGTTCCACCTTCCCCCTGATCACAGGAGTAGTTGCACAAATCAGAAGAGACAGGACAGATTGCATCCTCATCACCCCATGGTGGCTGAGACAACCATGATTCATCTGACTTCTCCAGCTTTGCCACAGGAACTTCCTCCAGTTCCCATACATCCCTTGATCTTGCAAGGCTGAGCTCTCCACCACAACCCTGAACATCGGGACTCTGAACCTCATGACCTGTAGAATTGTGCCCTAGAGCCCATGACAGAGGCACTGTCCCAGGAAGTCAGGTCCATCCTTGATGAGACACTTAAGAAGGTCTTATACAGCATCTACAAGAAGGTCTTTTATGGCAAAGTGGAACACCTTCACATTGCTCCAAAACACACCACCACTGAGCATGTCCTCCACATTCTACAGAAAGGAGTAAACCTTCTTCTGTCAGGGTATTCCTAGCAGCCATATCTTCCTTCCACTCACCAATCAAAGCAGCTTTAATCTTTGCATACCCTCTATCTCATTGATTCTTGTGGGTTCTTCAAATCCTCACTTCTACTATCTGACCATGCATCTCAACATGGAGCCTCTCAGGGCCTCTGCAGGCCCTTACCAGAAAGTCTTTCAAACTACTGGCCACCACCAAACTCAGCTTTCTTTCCTGGAAGGTCACCTTCCTGGTTGCAGTCATGTCAGCTGGGTGAGCCAGTGAACTCTGCACCTTTTGAATCAACTCCCCCTGCTTCATCTTCCACAGAGACAAGCTTGTCCTTCAACAAGACCTCAATTTCCTCCCCAAGGTCATGTCTCCTGTTCATCTTAACCAAGGCATTTTCCTCTCTGCATTCTTTGTTGTTTCTCCTGATGAGATGTAATCCACCTTACACTCATTAAGCATCAGGAGAACACCCACATTCTATTGATCCAGAACAGAACTATTCCACTGCTTGTCAAAGCTCTGCTACAGCAGCCTGAACAAAGTGGACTTACTATCTGTGTAGAGGCTGGTTAACAGGATCATGAGTACCATCACTCTGGCATACAGAATAGTCGACCTTTATCTCATGACCCCACCTAGGGCCCACTCCACATGAGCACTAGCCTCATCTACAGCCTTCCTTGTAGGGATCCCTTTTCAAAAAATCTGCAAGTTGGCTACGTGGTCCACACTTTCGATGTTCATCAGGTACTGCTGGCCAGATATGCATGCAAGGGCCAACTTCTCTTTCAGCAGAGCAGTCTTCTCCTTCATTCTCCAGTGACAACACATACCTCCATCCTTCCTCAGGTAAGCTTGCTAGTCACCCATCTTTGTGATGCACAGAGGCCACAAAGAAGAAAGGCAGGTTGCTTACCTGTAACTGTTGTTCTTCAAGTGGTCATCTGTACATTACAACAACCCAACCTCCAGCCCCACTTAGTGTTGTCCTTCTGACCGGACCAGGGCAGTGATCTCTCATCCCCCAGTGTGGGGGCCCCTTGGTGGTCTCCATGGAACTAAGAAGATGGGCAGGAGCCTCTCCCCAGGAACAGCAAGGGAAGGGACTCCTGCCAAATAGAACACTTAGATATATAAGCTTCCCAATGACAGGTTCTGCGCAGGCTCAAATCTCATATGTGTGAATGCACACTTGAAGAATGACAGTTACAGGTAAGCAACCTGCCTTTCTGTTGTTTAATTTGAATAAAAATTAATAAATTATAATTATAAAATGCCCATTTGTATTATTTTAGAAGGCAAGTGAGTGACTTGAATTTGGTCTGATTGACTTGTGGTGATTGAATATTTTAAACTGGCAGAATTGATTGATGCAACAAAGTGGCAAGAACAGTTATAAAGGATACAGTATGAATAAATGCATACTTTGCTGCTACCCAGGTGAACACAAAATACATTTTATTCCGGGAATGATTGGTCCATTTTTGGGCGTCACACTGGTCCCTCAGCCAGAAGTCCGCAACATCATGATCCCCATTTTTCATGACATGATGGACTGGGAGCAGAGAAAAAATGGAAATTTCAAACAGGTAAAACTTAATTTCAATCTTTACAATCCTTCCCTCCCTCCCTCCTTTCTTCCTTCCTTTAGATTCACAGGCAAAAAGCTTTTCAAGTAGAATCAGCATTTTCCTTTTAAAATATTAGACATGTATTGGCCTAATAAAGACTATGAGATATACAACTGATAACAAAATCTTCTGACAATTTGTTACCCAATAAAGGTATGTCCTTCAGAATACCTGCAGGGGGGAGGGGTACTATTCATTCATGATGCACCCCACAGAAGATGTGCACACTGGGAAAACTGCCCAATAAGCTTTAAAAAAGGCTCTGAGATGTTGTACAATCCTTTAAATATGAAGTAGGGTTATAAAGGAAGGTATGACTAAAATACTAAACAAAAACATAATGCAAAAATATTAAATGAATAGCTTACTTCCAGTGCATCTAATTTTTATTGTGAACAGATAGTTGAATGCCACAGAATGGTATCCCAGTACAGTGGTACCTTGGCTCATGAACTTAAACCATTCTGGGACTCTGGTTGTGACCCAAATTGGTTGTGAGCCAAGTCAAATTTTCCCATAAGCGTCAATGTAAATAAAGTTAATCCTTTCTGCAACTATTTTTTTACTCAGAAAAATTTGAAGCAAAGTGACAAAGAACAACAAAGATCTCAGCCATCTTCCCCTCCAAGGGATCATGTGGGGGGCCGGGGGAGATGGGTGCGATCGCGGGCATGCTGAGGGGGAGGTGGGCGCGGGCACACTGGAGGGAGGTGGACGCTCTGGGGGTAGGCGGGCACAGGTGCAATTGCAGCCATCTCCCGCCCACACCCAGCATGAACATGGCCATCACTCACGATTGTCATCCGATGCAGAGTTTGCGACCTCCAGCAAAATTTTTATGAAATTTCTGTTCACGACCTGATTTGGATGTGAACTGAGGCG
The DNA here is from genome assembly GCF_004798865.1 of Varanus komodoensis. Classification (NCBI taxonomy): domain Eukaryota; kingdom Metazoa; phylum Chordata; class Lepidosauria; order Squamata; family Varanidae; genus Varanus; species Varanus komodoensis. The sequence continues at coordinate 4,545,776 of NW_025336346.1, forward strand.
TTTGTGAGCCAAGGAACCATTGTATATTTTAAATATTATATTGATTTTCTAGAAAGTCACTGTTCATTTTACCAATAAATAAAGCCAAGGAAGCAGAGTACGTTTTCAAAAATAAAACAAGTCTATCTTAATCTTTACTTATTCCAAAATTCCTAAAATATTGCAATATGATAGTGCTGTGGAAAAAAATGAGTTAGATTATCTTCCCGAATGACCTATTGTTTCATGAATTTTAAATTAGGATGGGTTTCCTTTGGGAGCTTTTTTGTAAAAGGGCAGACATCATTTATTCTTTCATCAAAGCAAACTTCTTTTAGAGCATGAAAAATTAATAATAAAATATAATTTTCAGAGCCTTCTTGGTGTTTGGAGTTTACAGAGACAGTGGCTGTCTTATAAATCATGTCTTTCTAATATAGGTGGAAGCAGAATTGATTGATAAATTGGACAGTTTAGTATCAGAAGGAAAAGGAGATGAGAATTACCGAGAACTCTTCAGTCTGCTGTAAGCCTTGTTAATACTACACTCTTTTAAAAGCATGTGTAAAGGTGTTGGAATGATGATAAATACAGAGTGATAAGAGAAATAAGAAGCATGAATGACTTTTAACAAACTTCAGTTTGCTTAAATCTAAGGATGAAAAGGATCTCAGGCCTTTTAATATAAATTATCGTGTCCATTTTTGTATGCTGTAGTGAAAATAGAGTGTTAATACTGTTAATGATGTTTGTGTACCACTGTCAAGGCCAGGAGCTGATCAGTACAGATGTGAAATGACTGAGAATTCTGTTTACAGGTTTCTTGAATCCCTCTCTTCTTGGTTTACTTCATTTTATATATATTCTTTTTGGTGATGGTTCAAAACCTGATCCTTTTACATACATTTGATCATAGTTTGCCAGATTATATGAGGGTGTAATTTTAAGGCCTCTATCAGGATTGCAGAAATGTGACTCGAACTTTCATAGATGGGCAGAAAAGTTACTGCTAGGCCCCCTACCGAACCTGTAAAGCTAGAGTACCACCAGAATGCTGGCTTCAGCTTTTTTAAATGAGCATACATTAATTAAAAACATGCCTAGTTGAAGTAAAGCAAAGTTTAGAGGGAAGAATTTAGAAGTGTTGGAATGTACACTCGCCTTCACCCAGGATCTGTTAGCAAGAAAAGCCTAAGAGGCAAAAGGAACTTCAAAGAAACAATTGGGATGGAACATACTAAGTATTCTGCTAGCAGGCATCTAGGCCTGTCACATTTGATTGACATAAGCTGGAATTAGGGTCATGGGGAGAACACATGTCTATGTGGTAGGAAGTAGAAACCAGGAACAGCAGCAATCAATGTCATTTGGTCGAGTACTGGGGGACACAGGGGTCCCAAATAGGAAAAGTCACAATACTTTCAAAAGGATGTAACCTCTCCTGCTCTTCAGTCAATTGCTTTAATCTGCCAGCCCTTTTAGCTACCTGAAGATTTTCACTTATGTATTGCCAAAAACAGGCTATACATGATCAAAAAAGAAGAGAATACTATACCAAAGTTGCATATTATTATTAGTAGTAATAATAATTAACATTTAATCTATACCCTGCCTTTTTTCCTCTTGTAAGGAACTTAAGGTGGTTTACATGGCTCCATTTTTATCCTCACAACAACCTTGTAAGGTAGGTTAGGCTGAGACTAGCCCACAGTTACCCAGTGGGGACCAGAACCTGGATCTTCCAAGTTCTCAGTCTGTCACTCTAACCACCACAGTGGAGCTCATAATAGCTGATTTATATGTAGTGCTACAAATTTAGAAATAATTACTAGAATTACAATTTTACAGAAGACAAGTCGATCATCTGGATTGGCATATAAGTCATAAATAAATAAATTCCCATTCAAATCCCTCTCAGTAAATTCAGAAGAGAGAGGATTCATTTTGTACCTCAAGATGAGAATAGCCTGAATCAGTTTTGGTTCCATTAATTTATCCCTGTTCCATTAATTCACCTTCATTTATGATTGCCTCCCAAATAATCTCTGTGAAGTATATATATTTAAGGTATGTATATGTATATGCTTCATATAAAATGGACTCTACCTGCATGCTTTACTAGTAGGACATTATGAAACAGAAGTAGACTATGCAGGAAATGTATTGGATCCCATCCAATATGTGTTCCCATTTTTAATCAACCTGTAGCAGAATGAGAAAAGTGTGTAATACTGGCACAGTATTTTCATGGCAGAAAGCAGTGGGAATGTATTATCTTAGCTCAATAATCTCCTTGTCTTTGCTTCATGCAACATGGATCAGAACTCAGCTGTTTGGGCCTTACCCCAGGTAAGATGATAATTGTTCAAGTTTGATGTATAAGTCTGTTGGTATTAAATTTGCTCTCAGAACTGTTGAGGTTTTATCATATTTCAAAGGAATATTACAGTTTGTTTAATTTCATGTAGCCTGCTGGAAAAAATTGAACAAGAAACTTGGCGGGAGACTGGTCTTTCTTTTGTTACATCAGTTACTCGTCTGATGGAGCGACTTCTTGATTACAGGTAATGTGATTTAGCTTTTATGGGTATCTGCCACATAGTGCCTGTGAATGAAAACTAAAGAGAACTTCCAAAGGTCTATGCTTTTTTATCTCTTTGTTTGAAAACTAGTATTTTATTTGGGGTTTTTCACATTATCAACTAAATAGTTAGGTGTGTTGAATAACATGCTGTATTATTCATTTAAAATATTTGATATATTGCCACATTTTTGTACTATTCACAATAACAGCTTCTGTGCTTACAACCCTACAATACAATTACAATACAATACAATACAATTACAATAACAGCTTCTTACAACCCTATAAACCAGCACAACTAGCTCTCCAGGGAGGGCAACTTCCATCAGCCCTAGCCTGCGTAACCAGTAGTGAAGGATGATAGGAATTGCAGTCTAAAATATCTGGAGAGCCACAAATAGCAGACCCCAGCTTTAAAGATAACAAGGAATAACACTTGGGATTCAAGCAAGGCCCTCCATCTCTTTCTGAAGCAGTACCTGCCATTTCAAATATATATATGTAGGATATGTTAGTAGGACATGTTCTGAAGGCAATCTTGCTGGAACTGTATTCTGTCTTGTGTTCCACTATGGATGTAAGAAAGGATATACAGATGATGATAATGAACATGTTGATTATGATGTTTTCCCATCCTCTACCTCAATCTTTAACCTTAGTTGTTTCTCTCAAACATCAATTTTGAAAGCAGAATCTTGAAACAGCTCTCTCTGTTTTTCCAGGGACTGTATGAAAGGAGATGAAACAGAGAACAAGAAAATTGGTTGCACAGTTAATTTGATGGTGAGAGTGTTGTGTGTATTTTGCTTTATTTTGGTGTTGGTTGATTGTTCTGTCAAAATTATTTATTCAGTTTTAAAAATAGAGTGCAGAAAATTATTCAGCAGAGAATTGCTGAAGAATTATAAATTTCCTTTCCCTTTAGCTTGCTTTTGTGTGAAACTAGTGGCATAAATCAGCTCCATCTGGCTTTTGTTTCTCTTGAGAAGGGAATCAATGTGATTACTGACAGAATTGATCCAGTTGAGATATTCATCTGCTGCAGATATTTTGGAGGAAAATATCCAAAATGTTTTAAAGGATTATTTATAACATTTAAATGATGGTATTTTCAAGCTCTGTAATACTAGGCACCTTCATACCATCAATAGTCATACCTTTATTGTTTGTTTGTTTAAAACTTGTTAATGCCGTCCCTTATGCATGGCATCTCAGGACGGCTTACAATCATTAAAACAACCACAATAAAACAAAAATAAATAACAATTAACCAAAAAATACAAATTAAATAAGTTAAATAAAAGCGACTGTTAAAACATTAAAATTTAAATTAGTTTTTAAAATAACAGTTAAATAAAAAGGTTTTAACCTGGTACCGAAAAGAATATAAACTCGGCGCCAAGCACACCTCTCCAGGGAGTACATTCCATAATCTGGGAGCCACTGCAAAGATGGCCCTCCTCCGAGTAGATATCCTTTTTACCTCCTTCAGGGAGGGTTCTCGGAGCAGGGCCTCTCCCGCAGATCTTAAGGGGTGTGAGGGCATATAAGGAAGGAGATGTTCCTTCAGGTATCCCAGTCCCAAGCCCTTTATTGTGAAAGAAAAATGTGTGTCAAATGAAAAATAACTTTCTAAAATTATACCCAATAAATCTAATAAAAATAGGTAGGTAGATCAGTTGAGCATTGAGAATTCAAAATAAATTCTGTAATAGAGTGATATTCATGCAGTATAGATACCTGTAAAGAATGGACATCTAATTGGTAGCATATGGCTTCTTTTTCTTATTCTGTTGCCTCTTACCATTTGAAATTTGAATTGAAAACTCTTCAGAGTAGTGTCCTCTCTTTTGTGTGTGCATATGATTCCATTTTATTTCATTCATTCATTCTATCATTAAATAGTGAAAATATTACAAGAAAGCAGCTGCCAGATCTCTGTATACAATCAATCAGCATCATAAACTGAAGTTTACAGACATCATCTTCTTCAACATTGTCTCTCCTATGTTTTCCTACTAGTATTTCCATCATTTTTCTTATACAGAAAATCCAGAAAAGACCTAATAACTGCAAAATTCTTTTGTTTGGTAATACTTCAAGCTGTTTGTCTGGAAGCATCTTTCTAACTATATTCTCTCTGATCTGCTTTCCTACTATGAGCAGAATTAATACAGAGAACCACGCAGAACAATATCATTACTGCTTTCTCCTGGTTTGCTAAATTACCAATGCCTGCCTTTGTGACAGCAGCTGCAATTATGCTAATTCCTACCCTCATCTGGGATCTATTTGCATTCCTAACAAAGTCACTTTATTGCTGAAACTAGAAGCTTACTACTCATACTAACACATGTAAGAGCTCTAGTGCCATTTTTCAAGCAAAGCAGTTTCAGGATAGGAGAATTTAGAGCAGAGAAGCAGGAGGAAGAGAAAAGAATGTTCTGTCCTTTTTTTGCTTGCAGTTCTTCTGCAGAATAGATTCTATTCAGAATCATGTATCTGGAACCCTGTGAGGGAACTCATTATTCAAGAACCCTCTTATTTCTAAGTTACATTTCCATATGTATTTTCAACATTTGGTAAGCATCTTACTAATAATGGTGAAATGAACAGCTACAGTTGATGAGGCTGATGAAGTGGTTGAGACTTAGGAAGAAAGGTTGTCTTGTAGCAGATAGAAAAGAGTTCTAAGTACCCTTTCCCAATCTTTCATCCCAATATGAAGTTAGACTGCAACTCCTGTCCTCCCTAATCATAGGCCACGCGGATAAGCATTATAGTCAGTCACATCTAGGCATTCAACAATTGGAAAGGCCAGTTCTCAGAGTTGGAAAGAAGGACAAAGGAAAGCAATAAAATTAAAAAAAGGGGGGCGTGCAGCATAACTATCCTGGAAAGAAAATTGGGGCTAATGGCCAGCCTTCCAATTACAGACCATCTTTATGATCACAGCCTTTTGCAAGCATCTCGCCATAAGCACTACCATTAGTGAGTGAAACATAGTAAATGTAATTAGAAAAAAAATAGCATTAGTATATTATCCTTTCTGGCTAAGTGTTTGTTGTTTTGTTGTTCTCATTGCAGTTTCTCCTTGTATCTAGAGTTCAGTAGCAAAATATTTGTTGGTCTTTGTCTGCCATCCTCAAGGTCCTGGTGAACTTAATTCCTGCCCCTTTAGAGTTGTTTCACATCTTAGAATAAACAATGAAGCCTAGAGTATAGCTAAGTCTTTATTTCTTGCTTTCTTGCTTCTTTTTACATTCATGCATTTGTTGCATTTCTATACTGCCTGATAGCCAAAGCTCTCTGGGTGAATTCTAAAGATTAAAAAACCTATAAACAGAATATTGCACATAATATAGAAGCTATTTGCATTGAAAATATGAACAGACAGCACACCTACACATGCATTTATGTTTTCACTATTGCAATTATAACTGTAACTACTGTTATTTACACTAAACTAAGACTAGCATTGAATCCCTTGAAACATGCAAATTTTAGTTATGTACCTGTTATGCAAAAGCAGAATGGAGGCCTTTTCACATTTTGAGAAAATTTCTATTAATAAAGACCAAATTCAAGCGTTACACCAGTTCATGATTTCACATAACAGCAACATACCACGGCGAGACTTTGAACTTGCAAGTTCCCTCTCCTTTGTGCCACAGAAGGACATAGAATGCTTCCAGTTTTGTGTAAATAGCAATTGCCTATTACACCCACACTTAAGATACTAGTTTATCATAGATGTCTGGTTGGTCAAATCAGGATTCTACTGATTTCAGATTAAAAAGGGCCATAAGTCAGTGGTAGAACACATTCTGTATAAGCAGAAGGTCACAGTCTCAGTATCTCCAGGTAGGGCTTAGAAAAATTCCTGCCTGAAAATCTGGCTATGTATCAACATACTGTGCTAACCCTGGATGACCCAATGGTCTGACTTGGTATAAGTCTGCATCCTATGTTCCTGTCCAGGTTTATTAGCTAATGACAATTGGAATAAACCTGTTTCCCAAGTGTGGATGTAGCAAGAAATTGTAATACATTCACAAGTAAACATTGAAAGCTCTTCTCATGAAAGAAAAAGGATAGGGTGTGGGAAGATGCATAGCTCAAGGTTTACTAGCTCATTCTCATAATAATAAGTTTAGCATTATGACTGAAGCAGGCCAAGAATTTACATAACTTCCTAAATATATGCTGGATTAGGTAAGTTGTCAGTTTATCTTCTGAATTTCATGGGTTTTTTTATTTTTCAGAATTTTTATAAATCAGAAATTAACAAGGAAGAAATGTATATCCGGTATATCCACAAGTTGTGCGATATGCACTTACAGGCTGAAAACTTCACAGGTAACAAAAAAAGGAAGCTTTATTCACATATTTCACTTTGTCATTTTAAAATATTAATCTTAAAATCTTCATAGGATGAGTGATTAATTACTCCTAGAAAAGAAGTGAAATAATTTTTAAAACTGCAAATACATAAATCAAATGTTAGTAAAGTGGTATATGCATACAAAAATATCTCATTGTAATCCAAATTACATGACAGTGATCAATAGTAACTTTTTTGAACAACTATAACTGATTCTGTGTAAGAAATTTAAAACAAAAAGTGTGGCTAGAATTGTGTAAAGCATGTGGATTTTGTTTTCAAATGTGCTTTGATTCCTTTGAATGTGACATCTCTTAAATTTTTCTAAACAATTTTAAACACATCCATTTTGTTCATTTAAATAATGAAATCTGTATAAATATTTAGTATAGGAGTATGCAGTTTGTTCAACACTGATTACCAGTTAAAGGGTTCCAGAGAATTTATTTTAGTTGCATGTTCTTAAAATAATTTTCATAGAGTTTTTATTAATATATCAGGTGCCAAACTGTCAAGAGAGAAGCTTTGAATCAAACTGTTGTGATCATGTCTCTTCCCCTTTCCCTTTTCAGCAGATCTTAGTAGAAACCTGTAAAGGTGCAATCCTTTATTTGAACTAGACAAGTTTTGTGTGACACAAGGTGTTTCATAAGAAGATTGTTCTCAAATAATATCAATCAGAGTAATTTTCTCTTCAGTTTATGGGGGCAGCTCTCACACACATGAAGAGTTGATTCCAAAAAGAGGACTCTCTCCTCCCTTCCTTTTCCAAAAAGCTTCACTCCACCCTCAGGGATGTTCATGCTGCTTGTGGGCCAGATGCTGGGACTGCTGGACATTACTTAATTGTGGTGCTTTTTTTTTAACCTGATACTGGCTCACTGGGTTAATGAATTCATACTCCTCCCTCCAACCCCCATCCTTTAGTGTCTTCCTACAAACCTGAAGCCACATTTCAATCTCTCTGCTCCATCTAGTTCACATTCTGGGTCTGAACTTTCTACATGGGAATGCAGAAATGCAGTGTTTTGAGAGAAATGGACCCCATCCCTACATAATCCCTGTTCCCAGGGCTGTCCCTCTACCTCAAGCATTGCTTTCTCTCAGCTGCCAAGGATAACAGTCATGAAGATGACAAGTGCAGTAATGTTCCATTCAAGATGTTCCATTTGCTTCCAAAGTGTTTTTCTGACCCATAGCTCTTCTAATCAGCCAAATAATGCAAGGCAGAAATGAGAGTCCAAGATCTCTGCAACCTTGAACTCCTCTTTTTCCTCCACCATGATGAGAGGTGGAGAAGTAGAAAAGGAATGATGAGGGTCCCTGGCATCCACAGGGAACAGGAGAGAATGAGCTTAAATTGAATCTATTGTTATTGTGTAGATTGCCACTGAATTTCAGTGGCACGTACTTCTTTCCTCAGGACAGACTATATGGTAGCTCATGGAATGCAGCCCACAGGGAGGAACTGGGGATTAAAAATGGTCTCCAGACCTCCTAAAGTTAGCTTACTCTGCTTTATAGTATAAAGTTCTCTGATGTGCCAAAGACTGTAATTTTTTTCAGAACTTCTTTACTTAGAATTGTAATGATTGATTTGCATGTAGTTCTTATAACTGAGAAGCTTTTCAACAAAAATGTGTAGTGTTTGCTGCTTTGCTATTTCAACAGAGGCCGCTTTTACTTTGCTCTTGTACTGTGAGCTGCTTCAGTGGGAGGATAGGCCTCTTCGCGAATTCTTACATTATCCATCTCAGACAGAATGGCAACGTAAAGAAGGCCTTTGTCGGAAAATCATCCACTATTTTAACAAAGGGAAGGTATGCAAACCCATCCCCAATTTTAAAAATATTTTTACCTTCAGAAATACCTTTGGCTATATTATCCTGCCTATTTGTTAAGATCTTTGAAGACTCTGTTCCTTTGCCTGCAAATAAGACTGATTAGATTAGTAGGCCCAAATGTTGGAGGATTCTGGGTAGTGACCCCATGGCCCCTATATTAGGCTTTCAAATTTTACCTTCCTAACAGTATTGCTGGCTTAATGTAGTTTATGAAAATCACGTGGAATGATTTAGGTCTAGATTAGAAGCTGCTCCCTTAAACTGTGCATTGCAATCTAATCATATCATTTTGATGTACCCAATATAGTTTATGGTTTGTATACATCACATTGTGAGGGCTAAATAAATAATGATCGGTTCTGTGCTTGTGTAAAAGAAACCTCAGGATGTTTGAAAGCTTTAGTTAGGAAATGGGCACCCAAGCCACCATTGCCTGAAGGCAGTTTGAAGCCCACTGAACATGTCTTGAGCAGGGCAAGCAACTTCACACTCAATTCTGTTCCGAAAATACAGAGCATGACATCATCACAGTCCAAGTTGGAGTCAACATCTAAAAAGATGCATTAAAGTTTAGGTTTTCTTATCTACAACTTCACAGAAGTTCCCTGCAAAGATCTTCATAGCTGCAAAGACAAGAGAACAGATGTTCCAAATGTTCTTTTTTCCCACCAAAAAGTGACAAACTGCCAAAGCTGATGGACCTAGAACTAAACAGAGCTAGACATCACAGTCATGGTTTCCAAGGTCAAAGCCTTGACCTTGCTGTAGCTGACCACCCTATGTCCAGCAGATCTGCACACCAGGATTGCTGGAACCAATTTCCAGAGGAACTATTCTGATTCTTCCATATCAGATTGAGACAGAAACTCCACCTACTCTGTTGCACCAATGTACTGAGGTTTTATGATTCATGGAGGTCCTCCACAACCCTTAGTACTTCCCTGACTACCCAGAAGTCGGTGGGAATCTGTTTGCCAGCTGTTGGCACAGAAAAAATGCTTTATGGCAGAATTGTGAGAATACATACATGCTTCTAACATGACCCTTCAAATATTTAGAAGATTGTACTATTAGGATATCATTTTTTGGTTAGCAGACTATATTGTTCATTTCAGCTGACTGGCAAATGATTAGGGTGGGACTAAAAGAGAAACAAGTTTGTTTTCTTAATGGAATTTTTATTTGAAAATGTGTTACAAAAGCTTTGGTTGTTGGGTGATATAGAAAAGAATGATGTTATGGGGCCATGGAGGACTAGGAGGGTATTTGCCCCTTCATGCCAACTCTGTTTCTCTCTCCTATTGTAGAAGGAGATTCTTAGCATCCCAGCACATATAAAATAGTTCTTGAGAACATCCTTCCCCCTATTAATTTATTTTTGAGCATGGGTAGTACAAGCCTGAGGTTTTCTGGTTCAGACCATTAGGTGAGGAGATGCTGCGGAATACCTCTCCATTTCATGGGGCAGTACAAAACTAATATCTTCCTTGGTGACCTTTGAAGCCAGTGGATTCAAGTGAATTATCAGTAGTGACCTTGTATGAGTTTTGGATAAGTAGATCCACAGATAGATGGATCATTCATATTCTTCGTTCCTGGAGTGAAGAAAGGGTAGAGTTTTGGCAGCAGAGTCTAGGAAAGTTCAAGCAACTAGTAAGGGGAACAGCTAATTTAGTTTTATCTGTGAATTTACCTCCTTGCAGAGCAGTGCTCTTCAGCATCCAGCCTGCTTTTGGTGTTCCTTTTAGTTAAGGTCAGTTTTAAAGTATGAGGTAATGTAATGTATAGATTACATATATTACATATATATATTATGTAGATGGGGACTGAAGCCAAGAAATTAAAAGAGGCTTGCTCCTGGGGAGGAAAGCTATGGCAAATCTAGACAGCATACTAAAAAGCAGAGACATCACGCTGCCGACAAAAGTGTGTATAGTCAAGGCTATGGTTTTCCCAGTTGCAATGTATGGCTGTGAACTCTGGACCATAAGGAAGGCTGAGCGCCAAAGGATTGAGGCCTTTGAATTGTGGTGCTGGAGGAGACTCCTGCAAGTCCCTTGAACCACAAGGCGATCAAACCGGTCAGTCCTAGAGGAGATCAACCCTGACTGCTCTTTAGAAGGCCAGATAGTGAAGATGAAACTCAAATACTTTGGCCACCTAATGGGAAGGAAGGACTCCCTAGAGAAGAACCTAATGCTGGGAACAATAGATGGCAAAAGAAGAAGGGGACGGCAGATGATGAGGTGGCTAGATGGAGTCACTGAAGCAGTTGGTGTGAGCTTAAGTAGACTCCGGGGGATGATGGAGGACAGAAAGGCCTGGAGGAATGTTGTCCATTGGGTTGCGATGGGTTGGACACGATTTGGCGACTTACAACAGCAAAACAATGTATAGATAGTAATATTAAGTGGCGTATTACTAAGAAAGGAATTTGTGGCTCTGGATTGCATCTCTTAGTCCAGCACAGGTAAATTTCAAAAGGTTGCTTCCTATTGGTCTAACCAGAGAGCACCCAGAGTCTGGACTACTGGACTCAAGAACAAAGAGAACACACCAGGGAGTCCTTAAATTTCCATGCATTTTCTTTTCTATTTATTCCCTGAGGACACAGAAACTATCAAACTTTGCATCTGTGCTTTAACTTTTGCATTTGTGAAATTCTCATTTTGTCTAAAGTTTTTATCTTTCTTTTTCAGAGTTGGGAATTTGGAATCCCACTGTGTAGAGAGCTGGCCATTCAATATGAAATATTATATGATTATCAAAGTCTTAGTTGGATTCGGGTAGGTGAAATAAATAATTTCAATTTTATCTTTGTTTTTCAGTAAGTAATAGAAATTTTGTCATACATTGTCTCTTGCAAATCTGAAATATACTCAGGAAGTGGGTGAACACAGCAGTTACTCAATTATTTTTGGAGATTATGATAAATCCATACTGTTGTTTTCAGAGCTAGAGATCAAAGGGTCTATGTCCAGATGTGTTATTTCTAAGGTGCTGCAAGCCACACAAATAATACTCATGCTTTCCTATCTGTCTGCTCTGATGACTGAATGGAGATCCCATTCCTACCCCCCCCCCACTCTAACCCCATATCTAAGAGCCTTTGACCTTACCAAAGAGGGATGGCAAATGTTTTTGGTTTTCAGGGTTTTATTGATCTCTAAGGAACCCTTCAGGGTATATGTGTAGCTGCAGATGGTGATGAGAGAAGCAGTGATGTACCCAGGACACACACAACATACATTCACATTCTCTCTCACGCGTGAGCGCACACACCTTCCCACTCCCTAAACAGAGCAATCAGTTGTAACCTCACCTCTTCCAGATTATCTTGTTCAAGACTGCTGCTTCTCTAAAGAAATATCTCTGTTGATCAGAATTGTGTATGTGTGTGTGTTGCAGAGGGTTGGGGTGGGGAAGTTAAAGCCCCCCCACCCCCACCCCCACCGTTTCAGTGCAAGATCACTTTTTCTTTGCTGGACTTAGCAATGAGGAAAAAGCAGTCCAGATCAGAGTTGGTGAAGCCTTTAACCTCTCCATAATGACCCTATGCATTCATGTTCTCTTACACTAATAATCGCAGGAAACAGCTGTCTGTTTCCCCCTGTCAAGATGATTGCTGATCAACTGCGTATCTGGAAAAATGTATGCGGTGCCATTAGACTAGCACACAGGGAAGAGACAGTGGTCTTTGGGTTGTTAAATCCTACCTATTAGAATTATCTTTTAGGCAATACATATGTGCTTCTCAGAATTGTGTTTTGTGAATCTTCCATGAATGTTATTTTCAGGTATAGAGTGTTCCACAAGTCTTCTTTTATAACATGATTTCAGTCTAATATAATGTTTTCTTTCCCATCCAAAGAAAATGGAGGCTACCTATTATGATAATATAATGGAACAACAACGACTGGAGCCTGAGTTTTTCAGAGTTGGTTTTTATGGAAGGAAATTCCCCTTCTTTCTTCGGGTAAGCTCATTCAACACATGCATGAATATATAAATTTCAATTGTAATTTACAATTGAAGTGTTTTGTTCATTTGTAGAGGGTTGGAAATAGGAAATTTTAGCTCAGTTTTGTATCAGAATAAAGACTTACAAAAATGATGAAAACAACTAAATGGCTGAAATTCTTTCTGCTGGAGTGTGCTCTACGTGTTTTGCTGCTAAGCAGGTATTTTGGCCCTTTCAAGTTTCATAAAGATACCTGTTGCTTTTCATGCAAATTCCTGGAAATACAGCAAAATAGCAAGCTGCAGTGATGAAGTGGCCATATTAGAGACTGCACATTTTAGGACAAAATGTTTCTATTTTAACAGCATTAACTAATCTTACTTCATTGGATCCAGCCTTGGGGTGCAACCCTATGGCCTCCTGACATAGGGGAGGCATAAAATAGGTCAGAGCACTAACTCTAATTAGCTGGCATGGTTCTTTCCTTGCTGGCTGAACTCCAAAAACAGAGGAATGTCTCTGGAGTTGGCACTGGGGAGTGGGGCATTCCAGTGGCAGATAAGCAGGGAGTGAGGTGCAGCTGTTCCCTAAGGAACCCTGTTGGTTCCTCAGCCTCTCCAGGGAGGGGAGAAACATTTAGAATGCTGAAATTGACAAACTTAATGTTTTGTAGGGCAAGAGGAATGAAGAGGTAGTTGTAGCTCCCATGCTGCTCCGACCTTCTTTGAATGCCCATAATCTTCCAAGGTCAGTCTGTTATGGGCAGCTACATAAGATAGTGCACTAAATTGACATCCCATTGATTTCAGTGGGTCTAATATTTGAATATGATTAAGTCTGGATCCTAGTGTTGTAATGCTAAGCACTAAGTCAAGTAAAATGGACGGCTCTTTTAAATTATGTCTGGGATAGCTGCAAATTTCTTATTCAGAATTCAAGTATAAAATTAAAAAGTATTTGTAACTGAATTACAAAACATAACAAAACAATTTAAAATCACAAAATCAATGTGAAAACAGCTGATAAAAGAATATTCACAAAATTATTAAACAGAAAAAAATTCTTACCCCGCAGCACATAATGCAGACACCTGCACTCTCTGCTTCTTTGGCACTAGGCTGAGCTGCTCCTGATAGCATCCAGAACAAGCATTGGCAAGGGAAGCAGGCAGAAACTACCAAAATTCCTTTTTTTGCTTGAACTAATAGTCTCCAAAGCTATAAAAACAATGAGGTTAAAGCAATCATCCATTGCCACTAGGGCAATCTGATGGATATCCCTGAAGGGGGCAACATCAAAGAAGGTAACTGCTTTGGAGAGCAGTGAGGGAGAGAGCACTACACTCTTACTCGGGATTGGTATGGATGTATTTGTGTGAGAGTAGAGGTGTGATTAGGCAGTGGGACAGCTGGTGAGACTAGGTTCTGACCAGTCCTGTTGATAAGAGCTGGGGAAGGGGTCAAGTGGTCAGGATGAGAACCTGACTGTAGAGTCTTCTGACTCTGAATAATGGCATGGAAGGTTGGTGGAGGCCTTCCTTTGTTTTGATTTGTTACTGTAAAAAATGTACACACTGTCCTTTTAATTGGGCTTTGGATTGTTGCAGTTGTGCTGTATGTGTGGGCTGATATAGCTGAGTGGAGATACAAGTAAATGAGACAAGAATGTAATTTTGAATGGGTATTGAGTGAATGTCTTATATTGAGTTAGTGGAAGGTGGATTAGGTTGTGCTGGGGTGCAAGGGAGACTGATGGGGCTCCATGATTTCTATGACCATGGGCAATAGAAATTGCAGCATGAGAGAGATACATACTTGGTGTACATACTTGCAGGCCCATCCTCTTTCTGATCCACCTCAGATAATCTAGATTGCCTTCTGGTCTAGTGGTGCTGTTGTTTAGTGCAGGTGTTCATTAAGACAGAATGCATCCAGGATTTGATCATGGATGAGAGGGCTGACCTAGTGTATATCACTGAAACCTGGGTGAGTAAGCTAGTGGGATTGATCTGATCCTACTTTGCTCACCTGTATACATGGTACAGCACCAGCCTAGACTGGGATGGGGGAGTTATTATGGTCCATAAATGTTCAATCTCAGTGTCTTGGTGTCCAGAAACCTTTTCTGCCATGGATCAGTCTTTGATGGCCTACACTTGGTGTTGGGCCAGAGAGACAGATGGAATTACCATTGGAATAGTATTCATATCACTGCCTAGCATTTTCCCTGTCCAAGCTGGGAAAGTTTGCTGGGTCACACACCCACAGCTGCCATGCAAGGTGGGCAGGTCCCAAAACACAAAGCAGGCTGCTACCACCCTCCAGTATGCCCTCAGAATGCCAGGTAGAAAGCAGACCCCCAGCCTCTGGGACAGCATGAGACTGAGATGGGGAGAAATGGGTCAGAGGAGTAAGGTACACCTAGCACCACCACCATCTCAGTCGGACTGAAATCCAGTTAAGTATGCAACCACTTGGCCTGAGCACTGGACTTAGCACAAAACCTCCCCAAAGAAAGCAACATCAGTAGTATGAAGCTACATGTATTTAAAGAGGAAAGAAAGGGACTAAAACACTAAAAGGAAAGTAAAAGGGAAAGAGATGAGGGAATGGGAACAAAAAACAAAAGAAACAAGCAAAAACCCCTTTTCCTGAGAGTACACGGATTCTTTAATATATCACCTAGAAAAGAAAATAACAAACACCAGCCCTACTCTACATTACCTAAGTATTGGGTCTCCCCAGGGCAGGACTCCAGTAAGAGTTGGCAGCAAGACCCTTCCACACAGCTGGACTGCCAGGAAGGAGACAAAAGTTCCAATCACTGATTTCTTTTTTTTTTATCCCCCTGCCCTGGCAGTAGGGCAAATCCCCAACAGCCAATCCTTGATCTGCCTGCCATTGCCAGGGTTCAGGGCGTGGGCAGCAGGAGTCAAAACAGATGCAGCAGGACCTGAGGCAAGGCAGTCTATAAATACAGTTCAGAGTACAGTAGTAGAGTCAGGAGCAGGGTCAAACTTGAGCAGTTCAAAGACAAGAATCAGGAGTGCATTGCAAGGAGAGACTAGGACATGGTCATGAATAAACCAAAGGCCAAGAACCAGTAAGATAACAGAGCAAGAAACAGGTACTGTACCTTGAACCAAGATAACTAGGAGTGATTCAGGAACAACAAAGGTGTGGCAAGCTAGATAATGTTGTTTAGATCCCCAGGACAATTATTCTGGGAGATTTCAACATCTGGACTGAGACTGCATGGAGTGGTCCAGCTCAGAGCTTCATGCTTTTCTCAAGAACCATAGGGCTAAGTCCTTGTGTCATTAACTAAATGCACAGAGCATTTAACTCGGCTTGATCTTTGCCCCTGAATGTGAAAGAAGTTGTCTAATGATAGGAAGGATTAAACATGGCAATGGCTTAGTAAAGTTTGATCTCATAACATCAGATCCTGCTTCTTGGAGGGAAGAAGGCCCTATTTAAATTGTCCTTCCCTGGAGACCAATGGACTCTGTGGGATTCCTGAATGGTCTGAAGAAGTTTCCAGTAGCCAGAACTGAGAAACCAGTTGAGGCCTTGGTCTCATTGCAGAATGGGAAAATGGAGTGGATTATTGACATCATTACTTCTAAGCACCCTCTCTAGTCTTGCAGAACTCAAGAGGCACCAGCTGAAGAGACAGGTTGAACAGAGCCTAGAATGCTTTTGGTGTAGGACTTGCAGTGACTTCTGAATATACACGAGAGCAGATAATCATGCTTACTTCATGGCAGTGAAGTGAACAAGGAAGAGTTACATTCCTACTTGTATCCTCAAGTAGCTGTCCAGCAGAGCCTCTGTATGAAATATATTGTCATATGTTCCAATAGTTTGTTGATACATGTAAAGGTTGGCTATGATGAATTTGTTAGACACTTTGAGGACAAAATGGCTCATAATTGCACCAATCTGAATGCCAGTGTTGAGGCAAGTCCTGTTTAGGAGTACAATGCACCAACTTACCTAGTTCTGTGGGATCAATTTCAGTTGATGAGGACTGATAGTGTGAACAAGATGTTTGCAGTGTCATGACCAACCATTAACTTTTCATGCTTGGAGAGAGCGTATCATCCTTAAGTTCATCTATCAAATGTAGTTGCATACTTGTACACAGTCACCTTTTGCTATCAGCAAGAGGTTCATGTTGTCATCCACTAGTGAGTGCACCATAATTTCCCCAATGAAAAGGAGGCTGTGTTGCTTGGGACATACACATTGCCCCATAGAATAAATAAATATACCTATATACACACACACACACCTTTTCTGAATTTCGGTTACTCCATTTGCATGCAGCTCACTCCTTCTATTTTTACTTTTAAAAAGGTGATTCAATGCACATAATAAACAACCTGTAACTTTCTGATGCTCTTAACTGAAAAATATAAAATAAACATTCTAAGAAACTGACAGAGTGCAAAAAGGAGACACAGTCTCCAACAATAAAAATGTATACATTTTGTGGATGGTACAATTTATGAGTTTCACGATTTCAAATCTAAATTGGAATGCAAGTACAGGAGCTTAAATCTATATTTATAGTTATATAGAAATGATTGGGATTTTTCTGCAGACATTTGTAAGGATACAGGGAGCTTATGGGTGGGTGCAAAAGAACAGGCTTACAGAGAACAACTTTGAAAATAAGTGAAAATAAAGGCTGTTTAGGCAGAGCAGTTATCTGTCATGTATATTCTCATCATACTGCTTTCTCTTTAATAATACAGTATGCACACTTTTCCAAAAATGAATCCATTAACTGAAATATTTTCACAGCCCCCAGTTTACTTTGATTGTTGGCTATTGGCAATAATAGGATCATCACTGATTTAAATTTATTCATGGTTTTAGAAATGAATTTACAAGAAATGAACATATTAACATTAATTTGTCTTTATTTGAAAAGAATCACCTTGCTCATTCCCACCTTCATTTTCTTGCAGGAAAATTTAATATAATCTGTATTTTAAAATTGCTGAATACTGTTTGCTTATAATTACCTGGATTAATTATTTTTAAAAAGTAGCTGGTATAACTGTTTACATCATGCTGTCTCATTCAGAAGCCTAAAATGATTATAAATAGCATGAAATTGTGCCTGTCCCACAAAAAAATTTCCAGAGAGCTATTCATATAATACTTTTTCCAGTTGGCACATGTGTAACTACTGATGTATGGCAGCAACACAGACACCATTGCAATATACTACCTGCGTCAGTGTTGGGATGCTTTGCTGTTGCTATTTGGCTTATTTGAAGGGTTTTGGGAGAGAGTTGTTCCTGTAAGAATTGGTAGTAACAGCAACAGAAACAGTAATAGATGGGAAGAGGTTTTAATACAGAGGTGGGGAACATTTTTTCAGTTAATTGTTGTATATCCCCGGGAGTAATATGTCTTGGCTATTATGCTAGTGCTGGTGGGATCAGAGGCAATCATGGGCAAAATAATTTCTTCTCTTTCTTCAACTCCCCCTTGCCTCTTCCCTTCCTCCATGTTCCTCATTGTCCAGAGGCTGTTGGGGAAATAACAGATTGCTTGCAGAGGGCTTTTCGAATTTGGCAATCATGGCCTCAGACTTCAGACTAAAATCCCCATGCAAACAAGGGACACAAATAATCAAAGCAAGTGTAGCTTAACATAATTCTCTAAACTCTGACAGGCTTTCTGGGTTACAGCATCATAAACAGAAGTTGACATGAAATTATTCTAAAAGATTAAAACCTTCCCTATCCAAGCCAGATGAGCTACTAAGCCCTTTCCTCAGAGCAGGTCCTTCCATGTCATGAGTCCCTTGGCTGTCAGTTGCTTAGATTGCTGCATTATGCTACATTGCTCTTCTCTCTTCCTTTGACACCTTACTTGCAGATTGATTTCCACAGCATTTCCTTCTCTTCAGTAGAAGTCTGCGTACCCATGGATTTAGAAGGGGATCCTTAGCTATCACCTCTGTTCTCACCAATCTTCCACTCCTGTGGCCTGACTCAGTGGCAGCTTCATCCCCTTTCCCCTCCATCCTGTCTGAGTCAAAATTATTTCCCAGGTCTTTTTGAAGCACTTCTACAGAAGTGTTGCGCTCAATCCTTACAGGTTTATTTTGATGTCTCCCTAGCATCTTTCCTGCCCAGCCTATCAGAAACACATGAATTAATTACATGGCATTTAATGTCTTGCAAGCTGCTTGGGGATCCTTAGATTAAATCAAACCTTTGATTTAAAAGGTGGAATATAAATATTTAAAATAAATATCTGTGTTTGCTGCAAGAACACAAATGTATGACTTTCTGTTTTGCATTCTAGTCTGCATTGAGAATTCCATAAATATTTCCGTAACACCAAAATCAAAAACAATTCATTAAATAATGAATAAAATGCTACAACTTTACTTTTTTCAAGAAGATAAATAAGTGGGGAACATAAATACTGTAGTAGATATTTTGTTCTTGTTATATTTTTCTCCTAATCAAGTTATGGATATGAGCTACAAAAACATGGGATTTATTCTGTACCAGTGGGTGAATACACAGTTATGAGAGAGCATGTGGCGATCATTGGCCTCATCTCCTGACAGGCATTTATATTATATACATGAACCTGTTTAATTCATTTACTTTGCACTGCCAAATGGAGTCCAGTTTTTCTACTGACACAAGTGCTGTTGTCAGCAGAACAAGGCAATGCCCACCTCCCTTTCTGCTGTATTCAGGGACCTTCAGAGCAGGTTTGCTGTGGGGGCAAAGAACGTCCTGTGGTACAAGTGAATTTTCAGTCACATGTTGTTGGATTTCTCACACTGCCTGGTTCTCATTGCGTATATCCATTGATGGATGTCATTTGCATCCTATGGAGTTATTGCAAGATGGTGCTTTTGTCCTGTTAAATTCCAGCAATTTAGCTGAGGCTATAATTATTTTTGTTATAATTTATAATAAGCAGTTTCATTCTGATGAGTGGAAGGGACATAACTAAAGCCTGGATTAAACTTTGTGATTGATCTTAATATACCAATTGTCTGCCTCTCTGAATCCTGATTCCCATACTCTTATAACTGATAGTAACACAACTTTTTTAACTTTAACTTTTAACTTTTTTCTGGATGTTCCGATTGAACTTACTAGTTTAAGGGAGACTTCTCACTGTTATCTACAATAGTGAGAAGGGCAAGAGAATATTGTAAGGATTTATTGGACTTCACACTTCTTTCATTTCTTTGTAGAATAAAGAATACATTTGTCGAGGTCATGACTATGAGAGACTTGAGGCCTTCCAACAAAGAATGCTCAGTGAGTTCCCACAGGCCATTGCAATGCAACATCCAAACCACCCAGATGACAGCATCTTGCAGTGTGATGCCCAGTGTATCCTTTATTAAAAATTCAGCATGAAGTCAATAAAGCTACTACAAGATAGAAAAAATAATAGGATTCATCTGTAACTGTGTTGATATTTTCAGTTGCCCCTGTCTAAAAGCAATGTTAACCACAAAAATGCCTTACCACTTATCTCGTAATAATTTCACTGAAGAAGGGCACTTTTGTGCAAAGAAAGACACCAGCAGAAATTCTGTAAATCCAGAAACAGGACTATTTGTCACTTCTCCACTAATTCAAATGGAAATACATGATTATTTTTAAAACTGTTTTCGTATACAGCCGCTCTTCTTTCATTTGCACAAATTCAACTACAGTATCTTCCTGATGAGAAATAGTTCTTCATGGTCTGTGTGCATCACACAGATGGGTGCTGTACCCAAAGGCTGTTGTCGAGAAGATTGTGCAGCTAACTGTTCAATTGGGCGGGGAGCCCCTCCTCTTCCTGGCCCAGGTTCATGTGAGAGGGACTCCACCCATTCCCCCAGTTCCTGTTTGACTGTCATTGTGCCTAGATTGGGAGATGCTTCTCTCCTCAAACCTGAGTATTTTCAGTGTTTTTGCCCCTTTATTTCCTACCACTTTGCTATTTTCTCCACATTCTTAAATTCCCTTTTACCAGTTTCCCCCTCTGGAACTGAACCTTTTTCACACTTTACCTAAAAAAAATTACAAAAATATATATATTTCTCCCCATTTTTCTCTTCACTCCTCATCATGTGCCCTGTTGAGTACTTTCTTGCTATATTCCTGCCCACCTTCCCCATCAATCACAGTGGCCTCAGTGGCAGCATTTAGAATGTGTGTCTACTGCGATAGCAGAGTCTCTCCCACAGACAGTTATTCCCTCTGCTTCATCTTCCTTCATGAAGGACATGTTGTCAAGGCCTGCCCTCACTGCCAGCCTTCAAGAAACAGATGCAAAGGAACAGGGAGGATCAGCTAAACGCTGAACTGTGGCAAAAGGCCTTGCAGGCCACTGCAGGCCATTTGCTGCAAACCGTCTCAAGACTTTTAAGTATGGGACGGTATAGAAAAGTTTTAAATAAATAAATGAGGCAAAACAGGCGAAACCAGCCATCCACCTGGGTTACAGTGACGCCAACCAGGCCTCTATTGGTTCAAGGGGAACCCCAACTGAGCCGACACCCCCTAGACCAGTGATGGCAAACCTTTTAGAGACCAAGTGCCCAAACCGCAACCCAAAAACCACTTATTGATCGCAAAGTGCCAATACTGCAATAAAACCTGGATACTGAGGTTTTAGTTTTGAAGAAAACAGCTCATCTATTAACGTCTTTTGTCTTAAAAGAAAAACACTGAGCATTCAATTATATAAACAGCTTTTTATTGAAAGGGAAAAGTTTGCATTTGGCATGCTTTTGCACAATTAATGTGATATTTGCTATTGTATGCATGCTGATACTCAAAACTCCAAGCTAAAATCTTGTGTTAATAAAAATGAATGTATTAAAACTCACAGTCAGTCCAAGCAAATATATATATATCTTTGGCAGTGTACTGACCAGCCATGCGAAAGCTCTAACGAGTCACGGTTAATGAGTCGCTGCTTGTGACATCATCACCTGGTGCAGCTGCTCCTTTCTGAGCAAGCACATGGCCCCTATGTGCACTGTTATCCAATGCTCGGCTGCTGGGGTGATACTGGGGCGACTCATTTGAGCTTTTGCATGCCATAGGTTCGCCACCACTGCTGTAGACCATGCCACTCATCCATCAACCATACAGCCAGGAAAGCAACCAAACATTCCAAAAAGATGCATTGATCCTGCCAACACCAATACAAGGCCCCACTACCAAGCTGGTTGCGATCCCTGATGCCCACAGCCTCAAGATACTTGAGACCAAGGATGCCATCCTGCTCACTCGGCCTGGAGAACTATGT
Source organism: Varanus komodoensis (assembly GCF_004798865.1). NCBI lineage: Eukaryota > Metazoa > Chordata > Lepidosauria > Squamata > Varanidae > Varanus > Varanus komodoensis. The sequence continues at coordinate 4,567,836 of NW_025336346.1, forward strand.
TTCCATTTCAGAATCACAGTATCACTAGTCCCATCTATCTCCTCACCTCACCTGGCATTCTTATTGGATGGGAACTTCCCTCAGGCTTGAGATGGAGCAGCAGCAGGATCAACTCACAGACCCAGACTTTGATACTCTGCACTCTGATATCTCAGCCCCTGTGGCAATCTGGTTCCTGCTCACCCTGCTGCAAACCAGCAGACAGACATGGAAGGCCCCCTCCACAGCATATTCCACATCAAAGAAATTCGAGACTATGTACTGGGTGGTAGAGAAAGATGTTGTAATCCTTTTCCAGTACCCCAAGCCAAACTTGCTCATAATCGAGTCTGTGCTGGAAGGTCACTACAGGAGCACTTGGTGCTGGTAGCCTGGGAGGGCTGCTGCCTGGACAGGATGGAACAGGGGTCTATGTGGCTTCAGTGCTGGGTCTCCAGGTCTTCAATTGTGAGATCACCATGACCTGATACTGATTGTTCCTATGGGACAAGATTGGTGCCATGTGCAAACATCTGCCTGACAACCTCAGAGACTGGCCCAGTGTTCCAGACAGAGGCCTCCAAGCTTTCCTGCCAGCAGATTGTTGCAGCATAGCACCATGTTGACTGTGATGCCAAGGCCATGATAGATGCTGTCGCCATCCATAGGCATTCCTGACTGCACTCTGTGGAACTTCCACAGGAGACTGGCTCTTGCATCAAGGACCTCACCTTTGATGGGGAGGGCCTCTTCAATGTACAGATGGACAAGAGGATGAATTCCCTCCAGAAATCCAGAACAGCAGCACAGCAGATGGGTTTCTAGCCGCTAACAACTAAGCCGCATAAGTGGTTTGACTCCAGGCAATCCCCTAGCCCAGAAAGCATGATGCTACTGTCCCTTTTAGATAGGCATGCAAATACCCAGAGGAGGACAAGCACCACCACTGACTGCTCTTGCCAGGGAAGCACTCAGCCCCCACCCCTTTAGTGGATGTCTCTCCTAATTCCTCCCCGAACAGGAAGTAATATCCAATTCATGGATCCTATCCATCATGGAGATCAACACCCTCCCACCACTTGGTACCATAAGAAGCATGTCCCCATCCTTGATGTTGATGTTGAAGTTCAGTGCACTACTCCTCAAAGGGACCATAGACAGTCCAGCATTTCTCCCACATTCAATACCTCCCTCATGAATCTGGAACAGGAAGCACAGGAACTCCCATCCAGTTGAATGCTTAGCTATGTAATCTTCCTGAAAGCAAGCTCCACACATGCACAGAACCCAATCGTTACAGGTAAGCAATCTGACTTTGCTGAAAACTGGAAGCATGAATTCTCAATCAATTAATGCCAGATTAAAAACAACTGAAAGATGGATTGGGGGCAAAAAAAAGCATAACAGAATAGGAATTCACAATTGAGAAACTGGCTTGCAGATTTGTGTCATATCACTATCAACCAAATTGTGAGGAAACAAATGCTATCAAACTGAAGTTCATTTCCAAATTAATGCATGACATTTTATTTCTTGAAAACAGTATGTCATCTTAATTTTCTAAGTTTCTGCAGCTCCATCATCCTTAATGGAGATCCTAATGCCTCTAGTTTGGAACACCAAATCTGAAGAGTGGGCATGGAAAAGAAAGGAAACTTGATTTTCATACAATCTCTGCCTCAGAGAAGTTTTGTTTTAACTGGTAAAGCAACTCAAGGCTACTTCACACATGGTATTATTGAGAAGTACATGTTTCAGATTTATATCTAGTAAAATTGTATAGTTTGAAGATCTATATCAATTCATATAACAGGAAGTAAATACAGTGGTACCTTGGCTCATGAACTTAATCCGTTCCACGACTCTGGTTGTGACCCAAATTGGTTGTGACCCAAGTCAAATTTCCCCATAAGATTCAATGTAAATAAGGTTAATCCATTCTGTAACTGTTTTTTTTTAATCAGAAATTTTGAAACAAAGTGACAAAGAACAACAAAGTAACAAAGTACTATACAGTGGAGAACAGTAACCTAGGTGGGGGGGATTATTATTTTGAGGGAGAGTCCCCCTCCATAAAGACATTGGGGAGATCTCTGCGGTTGCACCCCACTTATGGAATGCGCTCCCCAGAGAGGTCCACCTGGTGCTGTCATTTGTTTTTCAGCGCCAGGTCAAGACCTTTTTATTTAAAAGTTATTTTAATTGTTAATGTATTATTATTATTATTATTATTAAAACATTTCTAAGCCGCCCCGAGGCCTCGGCAAGGGGCGGCATAGAAATGTTTTAATAATAATAATAATAATAATACATTAACAATTAAAATATATACAGTAAAATAAAATAAGCCGCCCTGGCCGAATAAAATTCAATAATATTAACATTTAAAATGCTGCTTAAATAAAAAGGTCTTCGCCTGGCGCCGAAAAACAAATAACGACGGTGCCAGGCGGACCTCTCTGGGGAGCGCATTCCATAACTTAGGCGCCACTGCTGAGAAAGCCCTCCTCCGAGTAGCCACCCTCCTAATTTCCTTCACTGAGGGCTCCCGGAGGAGGGCCTCTCCCGCTGATCTCAGGGGGCGGCTGGGCATATATGGACGTAAGCGCTCCTTCAGGTAACCAGGACCCAAGCCGTTTAGGGCTTTATAGGTCATCACCAACCTATATGAATTGTATTTATTGGGTTTTTATGTACATGCCGAGATGTTTCCGGTTTTTTAACTCTGTTTATTTATGTTTATTTATTAACATTGTAAGCCACCCCGAGGCTTTTTGCAAATGGGGTGGCATAAAAATGGTTTAAATAAATAAATAAATAAGGGGTTTCCCCTCTTTGTCTCCTAGCTGCAGGGTCAATTTTGGTGAAAAATCTGTCTATAGTCACTTGTTTTTTCCTGCACTGCATAACCCTCTGGAAATGAGAGACCACGTTATTGTTCATCAGATTCAACACTCTGTTCGTTACATTTATGTTGGGGTGGTGCTTCTCAAAGAAACCCTGGCATGGACGTGCTCCTGCAGGAAAGATGGGTGCAATCTTGGCCATCTCCCCCCCCCCCCTGCCAACCAGCACGATCGCTGCCATCTCCTCACCACTACCTCCGAGTGGGGAGATGGCCAGGATCGCAGTTGCGTTCGTGCAGGGAAGACATGCGTGATCACGGGTGCGCTCCTGCACAAAAGACGGGCGCAGCACAGCATGTGTTCCCTGCCTGAACGCAACTGCGATCATGGCCATCTCCCCACTTGGCGGGGGTGGGGAGATGGCTGCAATCTTGGCCGCCACCCAAAGTGGAGTTCGTGACCCAAGTCAAAATTTTCATGAAATTTTTGTTCATGACCCAAGGTGTTCGTGAGCCAAGGCATTCATGAGCCAAGATACCACTGTAGTATAAGAATGTTTTTACTAGGCATTTTAAAGAATACACAGTGAAAGACTTTAATATATACCTATTCCTACTGTAACATGTGAGGCTGACTTGAATTCTTTCCTGTGTGCTTGTGCTTGTATGCATTTTATTTTCTTTGACTTGAACTATGATGCAGATTTGCAGATCTATGCAGTGACTCCCATTCCAGATAATATTGATGTGCTGCAAATGGACCGTGTCCCTGATCGGATAAAGAGTTTTTATCGAGTTAACAACATCAGAAAATTCCGCTATGACAGGCCTTTCCATAAGGGTCCAAAAGACAAAGAAAATGAATTTAAGGTTGGAATGCTTTCATGATACAGTAATGTTATATTTTACATTGATGACCTCTGTTTTGGGTCACATGTGAAAGCCCCTTAAATTATTGCTATCCTTAAAAGAGCATTAAGAAATGGCTTTGGAATAGGTGAAATCCTAAAAATGTCTGCTTAGAAGTAAACCTTACTAAGCTCAGTTAAACTTAGTACAAGACAAATGTGCCTAGAATTGCAAACTTACTAGTTTTCTACAACCTAGCACTCTCCAAATGTGTTGGACTTCAGCTCCTATAATTTCCAAATGGTATGGCTGATGTTTGGCATTTATGGGAGCTGCAGTCCAACATATTTAGAGGGTGCCAGGTTAGGCAAAACTGCCTTAGGCAATTATAATTTATGTACTCTTGGCCAGTTTTTTGGTGATTTCACTGTCATTTGTTGGGTTGGGTTGGGTTGGCCCAGGTAGCTGCAGTTGAGAGGACTCTGAGCAATCTCTGCTGCCACTGAACTGAGCAACAGTGAGACAGGAGGTAATAACAGCAGTTGCCTTTTGTACTACTGTTTGATCCTGTCCCTGTCTCCCTGCCACCACCGAGGAGAACAGCCTGCCGCAACAGCATTAGAAGAGAAGCTGGGCCCCAGAAGCCTTTGTCATATCAGATGTAAACAGTGTATATTTGCAAAGAGCCAGTGTGGTATAGTGGATAGAGTGTTGGGCTGGGATTTGGGAGACCTTCATTCTAGTCCCTGTTTGATCATAAGACTCACAGGGTGACTCTGGGGCAGTTGCTGATTCTTAACTAACCTATTTCACAGCATTATTTTGAGGATAAAATAGGGAGGAATACAAGCTGCATTGGGTTCCTTGCAAATAGAAAAATGGTGGGATATAAATGTGATAATAGTGATAATGCAGACAGGCCACTGTAGTGTATGGGTCAGAATGGGATGCAGCAACTGGTTGTGTCCCCCAGCTACCATTTTGTGACTAGCCAAAAGCAGGTATATAAAAGCTTTAAATAAATAAATAAGCAAGTAAGGTTTGTTGTTATTACTATTATTTAATTTCTATATTACCTGTAGTCAAAGATTAGTACTGCTAATACTAATAGTGTTAGTGGTAATGGTGATAATATAAAAAATGTAAAAGCAGTAATCATTGCAATCGAATTTAAGTATTTTAATTTAAAATGTTTAAAAGCCTAGAAAAGAAAACATGTCTTTAGCTGGTGCTGGAAAAATAGTAAGGTACACACCTGGCATAAAACTCCACAGACAGGATGCTACTGCCAAAAAGACTCTCTCTTTCCAGTGATCACCTGCAGTAGAACTCAGGAGAGTATCAGCAGATGAGCACAATTTATGGTCAGGCTGGTGTGGGACCAGACATTTCTTTAGGTGCATGAGGTAGAAGTAGACAAGAAACCAGTGGAGCTTTTCAATACCACTTTTTCCCAAAAAATTTTCCCCAGTGAAAGTGAACATTCTAGCAGCTGTTTTCTCCACTAAATGAAGTGATGCTTATGAATTGTCTTCAAGGGTAGCGCACACTCAATATTTTACAGTAATCTAAATGGGAAGTTATCAGATCATAAATAACTGGTTAGAATGTTCCACTGTCATAACATTAGAATTTTGCATCACCTAATGAAATCGATTGGATATACAGAACAGACAAAATAAAGGCTCCTTTTTACATTGAATAATGTATATACTTACTGCCAACAGATGTGTTGATGGTCACTAGTATAGATGACTTAGAGATTTATGGAGTGTAAGTCTATTTTTGCAACTAAACTGAGTGTGTTCAGAAACAGTCTACCTCTGAATATTAATTACTAAGAGGTAAACAATGGGAGACAGCTATCATTTTCACCCCTTGTTTGAGGAAACTTGTGATTGACAACCATAATGTGCTGCATGACATGAATCCTTGAGAGGGTTCTACCTTTAAGCATAGCCTAAAAATAATTTGAAATAAAATAAATTATGCAATACAGCATTTCTTGTGTCCCTGTTCTCTTCATCTCCTCAGAAGTGTGTGGCTTATCAGAGGTTGAAAGACCGGCATTTTCTATATCATTCTGTATCTTCCTTTGCAGAGTTTATGGATTGAACGGACCACTCTAACTTTGACGCACAGTTTACCTGGGATCTCTCGTTGGTTTGAAGTGGAAAGAAGAGAACTGGTAATGTGTGTTATACTTATTAAAGAATGAAAGACTGGCTAAACTTTAGGAAAAGGAAAATAATGGACAGCTTTTTTCCCATTGAGATCGCACAGTGTAAAACAGCATCAACAGCAGTGTCCATATTATCATATAATCACATTATCATATAATTTAATACTGGTTTAGAATGCAAGTGTAATAAGAAGAAGAATACTGAGTGGTTAAAAGGAGGCTTTCAGCTATTCACAGTCATTTTGATAGCTGTTGTAACTAGTGAACTAAACTTAATTGTTGGTAACAATTGTTAGATGAATACTTCTCTGGGATCAATTACAATTAATTTTAATAGAAAATGATAGCAGAGAAATATGGATGATATTGAAGTGCACTTTGCTATCTTTTAGGTTGAAGTAAGCCCTTTGGAAAATGCCATTCAAGTAGTAGAGAACAAAAATCAGGAGTTAAGAACACTGATAAGCCAGTACCAACACAAACAAATGCACGGGAACATCAATCTACTCAGTATGTGCCTGAATGGAGTTATTGATGCTGCTGTCAATGGTGGCATAGCAAGATATCAGGAGGTAAATGGGGTTCAATGATGATAATGATAATGGTGGTGGTGATGGTGGTGATTTGCAACTCTTTGCGGTACCATTTTTCCCTGCTGTTTTGAATGTTTAGATTTAGCACATGTTTAATTAATGTAAGAAATTAATTCAAGTTTTCACAATGAGTTTTAACTATATTACAGTTGTACTTAATTGTATGTCCATATTCTGATCTAAACAGCAATGAGCATTTACTATGAGAGGTTTCCACATTTTGTATAGTTAAGCAAGTGAGCACAATTTTAAATTTGTTGTCTGTATAAACAATATTGCATTTCATGGAAAACGTATTTGCAGTTATGTGGCTGTAAGCAGAATGCAATGCTATCTTAGAAATTCCATTTGTGAATCACGTAATGAAACTCAGTCCTTTATTAACGATGAATGTATCTTCTAAAATGTCTGCCAAGGAGAGGATGGTGACAATTGCTTAAGAACTGACTTTGGCTTCATTCATTTCCAGTGTAGCCATAGCCTTAAAGGGACATACATTCTACAGTTCTGTTGACCAGTTCCTAGGTAAAGATACATGTTGGTACATCTATACAATTACTGTGTTGGACTACATATCTGTGTAAATTGTCCCCTGCAGAGAATCCAAAGGAACATTGTTCATCTTTTTTTAATATCTAAAGTTGTTCATTTCCCATAGATGCTCAAAGTACTCAAACAGCAAAACTTAGCCAAACAAACAAAAGAGTGGGGACATGTTCCAAAAGAGAGGTGCTGTGGTCCAACACCATAATGGGAATTTAGATAAAATTTATTATTTCTTTGATCTTGAAAAGGAGTCCTCAGAAATATTCAACAGCTCTGTCTGAGAAGGAATTGTGTCTGTTCTTTAACTGTTGGGGTTTGCACCCACAACTGAATCATGCCTCAAGGAAAATAGCAGCATCACCAGTTTTTTGTTTTCTGTTTAGAGATATTTTTAATAGTAAAAGAAATGGGAATGATAAAATGGGGGAAGATGAGCATATATGGCAAAATATTTTTCAGAAGTAGTTCCTAGGTCTGCATATTAATCATCTAGGCAATTAAAACTTTGGTGCTATCACTGGATTCCAGAATGCTAGAAAAGAGTAAATAAATGTTTCTTTCTGCAGGAACAAAACTATTAGGGGTTTTTGTCTTGTTTCTCATGGTCAGTAAGAAACATTTCTTTGCTTCTCCAGGCCTTTTTTGATAGAGAGTATATCACCACTCATCCTGGAGATGGAGAAAAAATCACACAGCTGAAAGAACTGATGCATGAGCAGGTATCTGTTGGCAGATTCTCAATAAATTGGTTTTCTTATAAAATATCAAAATACCATATATTTAATTTCATATATTTTTTACCTCTGTGTCAGCAGAGTTCCAAAAATGGAATAATCAATTTGCTGCTGGTTTGTATAGAAAGACTATAAAATCTAACTGTATTAATCATACTCATATTTCTGCAGCTATCTTCTTTTGCATTTTAGGCTGCGGTGATCTTTTGTAATTCTTTTCAGTTGTAGAAACAATTGTGCAAAAACATGATCAATGGGCAGAGCAATCCTACCATGGAGCAGACGGGGATCTGCTGCAGAGCCACCATGGCATGTAGAGAACTGCCAGCACTCAAGTAGCCAGGACAGGAGGTGGCAGTTTCCTGAGACTTTTCTGCCTCTTCCCACCTCAACGCCTTTTTAAATCAATGGGTTAGAAAGTTCATTTACCAGTGGATCCAAAGCCACCACCCAACTTGGCCCTGAAATAGGCCATTTGTCTTACTTGCCCTACCCTGACCAGCAGAGTCTCTTTCTATTGGCAGAAGATGAGGCTGTACCCTCTTTCCATGTGTATGGCATCATCCTTTGCAGTGACTGTGACAGTACCAGCAATCAGACCTGACTTATATGCATTAGTGGCCTTGGTTCTAATATCATCTGAGCACCACTTATTCCCACTGGTGGTACTCCACAGAATGGACTGATGTTACCATTTCCTTCATCACTGGGCAGCAGAAACATTTTGCCTCTCCCCTACAAGGAAGAAGAAAAGCTTTTTAAAAATTGAATTACCATAAGAAGGCTTCCTCTGTTCCCATTTAACTCCCCTCAGGGCCTACATCACAGCATCTGAGCTCTTCTTTTTTTACTTTTTCTATACTTCTGACTCTTACCTAACCCATATATATATATCGAGAGAGAGAGAGAGAAAAACCCTTCTTTATTCTCTTCATAGATCCCTGTCTTGTTACTCTTAAAATTTCTCCCCCCTCCTTCCCCTTTACTTATTTTCTTCCTGATGGCACTCATGGCAGCATTTCAAAGATGCACAAAAATGCCCTCCTCAGACGGGCACTTGTTCTGCCTGTTCTGTTTAGGTGAGGATCACAGAGTTGATTCTTGCCCACACTGCCAAGCCTTTACCAGGCAAGTCAAGAAAAACAGAGCAGGCCATCTCAAGCATGAGATGTGGATGCAAATTCTTAAGGGAGCTGATGCTGTAACCTTGGCTTTACCAGATTGCCCATCTACACTGCAAGCAATTCTCTCCCACCATCAGCAGCTACTAGGGCTCCGCCAGCTGTGAAAACCAGGGCCAGGCTTTCAGCAGTTGAAGAATGGCCTAAAAAGAGGTCCAAGCATAGCCTCAAAATGGTGGCTGAAAGTGTCACTAAAATAGCAGTTCAGACTGGAAAGGAAAGCCAAAGAACAGGTACAACACTATTCCTTATCCATGCCTTCTGAACGGAACCATTCACCCATTCTGCCATCAGAACTACCAATCATCCTCAACTCCTAGGCTGCCTCCACCATCAGGCCTTATGGTGCAAGTGGAACAGACAACCTCTTTGTCCATTTCCGAAGGCAAAATAAGGAAATGCACCACACCCACTCATCAGACCATCACCACTCTTGCCTCCAAGACCAGTCAGAGATTGGTTCATATGAGGAGCCAGGAACCACGTCTCCCCGACTCTATCCCACAACTCCAGCTGATGCCCTGGGGGACCATCTCAATCCCCTGTGCCTGTCTGGGGAAGGGAACCCCAGTGGATGCCTCAACCACTAACCATTTCTTATGGACATTATGCATGGGAACTGAGACCAAGGGATCCAGGACACTTTTACTGGAGTACCTCCACCTATCTTCTGTGGGTACTGCTCCATCAGTTCCTGTACCCCCACTGCCCCCAAGGACACTGATTCCTACCAGCCAGCCATCTGGCCGAACCTTCCAACTACTGCCTTCTCACTAGACAGCATCAGCTCACCCTCCATCCTTGCCATTGAGTCACTCCTCCTCGTCTGCTGCCAACAATTACAGCTTGGACTCTGGCTAGCTGTTCTACATCTCTGGAGGGTGTCATCACAACACAAGGTCCAGGATCCCCCTCCAAGGACCTGGGAAGATTCTCTGAGCAGGTCCTCCAGATGTTACTCAGCTTGGAAACCCAGTAGTTCACTGAACAGCCAAGTGAGCCTATACACGACATTCAGGCAGGATACATTGTGCCATCAATGATTCCATTTGTTCCAGCCCTCCTAAACACCATGAAGGAATCGTGGAAGGCCCCAGCACAACAATGGTAAACAATTGTGCTACTTAGAGTCTCCACCATGTCATGGAGCAGGATATCCCATTCCTGCTGCACCACTTGTGTCCAAACACAGTGCTTGGTGCTCTCTTGCTCTGTATGGGCAAGCCTCACCTGGTGGACTATAGACCACAGCCTCTCCAAAGAAATCACATTTACACCCAAGGAATCATACCTAACCATAACTACAGACACATCCCCATGGGATTCCCACTGTGCTAACAATAACAAAGAAATGCATAGTTTATGGAGTGAACAGGAGCACACCGATTATATCAACTTCCTAGAGTTCCTTGCAGTGCAAAAAGCATTGCTGTCCTTCCAACACCTTATCATGAACAAGCATATTCAGATAGAATACCACAGTAGTGTTCTCCAAAGCTATCTAAACAAGCAGGGCAGAAAGTGCTCCATCTCCCTAACTTGATTTGGAAGTAGTTCTTGGAAAGGAACACCACCATCATAGCAGTCCACATAGCAGAAATTTACAAGATGCCCAACAGCCTGAGCAGAAGGCAGGGCATGAACCATGAACGGGAGCTACATCTGGATGTTGTGAAACACCTCTTCAACATTTGGGTACACTGTCTGTAGACCTGTTCATCACACTGAGCAATACCATGTGCAGATATTTTTGCTCTTGAGCTAGAACACGTAACGGTTCCTTTGGGGACATGTTCCTTGCACATTGAAACAAGATTCTCTTTTATCTGTTCCCTCCATTTCCTCTCATTATGAGACCAGCTGCATTCTAATGATTCCATGGTGGCTTCAACAGGCTTGGTCTGTGTAGCTTCTCATCTCTTGAATCGGGCTTTTACCAGACTCCCAGTGAGGCTGGACAACATCTTTCAGGACCAAGGAATAATCCTGCACCCAGATACCCAGATCCTCCAACTAACAGCATGGAAAATCAGGTAGAAAGGGAAGCTTCCCTACAACCTGAGATACAGTCCATCCTTGATGCTGCTGTAAAGCCAAGCACCAGACAATCATACAAAACTAAATGGGAGAAATTCAAGCACTTCTCTGAAGACCAAAGATTTGAACCAACTGCAGCCACCAAAGGTCTGTAATCAGCTTCAGTTAGAACGTATTTAGCTGCCATGTCAGCAACCACAGGACAATGGAAGGCTGCTCCATCTTTATAAACCCTTTTTCCTAATCTCACCAACTCTCTTGCTTGTATTGGGATGAAGCCTCTTGGTTGTCTTGCAAGCTCTAACAAGACCCCTTTTCGAACCCTTAGCCACTGTCAACCTCTGCCTTCTTTCCTGGAAGGTAGCAATCACTTCAGCTAGATGGGCCAGTGAACTATGCACTCTCATGGTTCCTCATCTTGCATAAGGACAAAGCAGTCTTCCGACCCAGCCAAAGCTTCCTACCTAAGTTCATCTCAAGTTTCCACCTAAACCAAGAGATAATTCCACCAGCATTCTTTTCAACACCATCCAGCCCTGCAGAAATAGCTCTCTACACACTTGATGCCTAAAGGGCTCTAACCTTCTGTCACTCCCATACTGAACCGTTCTGCAAATCTTGATGATTTGTCTCATAGAGAGAATGGTCAAAAGGTGAACCCATAACACCACAAAGGTTAGCTCACTAGAATGTAGAAACCATCAAGCTGACTTACCAGCTGGCTGGCCTAGACCTCCCATAAAAACCCAAAGCACACTCTACTAGAGCAATGGCTGCATCCATAGTGCTACATGCCAGTATACCACTAGAGGACCTATGCAGAGCAGCAACATGGGCCACTCCATCATTCTTTGTTCAACACTACTGGCTTGATGTCTGCACCAGACAAGACTGCTCTTTTGGCTAAGCATCCTCTCAGCAATCCTTTGATGATGACGCCAGCCCTCCTCCATTCAGAGGTAAGCTTACTAATTATCCCTATGCCTGATGCACAGAGACTATGAAGAAGAAAGTGAAGTTGCTTACTTGTAACTGACGTTCTTTGAGTGGTCGTCTGTGCATTCAGACAACCCACCCACTGGCCCCACATCAGTGTTGCCAGCCATAATGTTCTTCCTACCTTGTGCCAGCTGTAACATATTGATATGGGTTGGGGCAGAAACAGCGTCTTCTCTCGTTTTGAGGCCAAAACATCAGTCACACGAGAACTGGGGGAAATGGCAGGAGCCCCATCTTTATAAATTACAGAGGGAAAGGGGGCAGGGCTCCTGCCAAAACACTTAGCTAGGAAATCTCAGACTCTGCACAGGCACAGAACCCATTGTGTGTGAATGCACAGATGACCACTTGAATAAGTTACAGATAAGCAACTTCACCTTCTTGGTGCCCTAATTTGCCTGTCATCAGCAGATACATTGAACCAGGCAATTGTCTTCTTTTATTTCTGCCCACTCCAGTATTGATGAAGAGGTTTTAAAAATTATCCTTTCTCCTGTCTAATTCATCAACTTAACCTCTCCTTAGAAGGAGAAATCAACAAGCTCTCCCCATTGGTACAACTACCACATCAAAGTCCTGTATCTCACTATCACTATCAGTCTCCCCAAGCTAGGACTCGCTACATTTTCAGAGACACATCCCATCCCAATGTTCCTTCCAATCTTGTATGGGCTGTCATGCTCACCCTGGATATCCAAGGCTACCTGGACATACACCATTTTTTTCTGATCTCCATCCTCTGCATGGGGTGGGATTGCATGTCTGCACAACATCCAACATCAGCATGTTAGGGATTATGGAGACTACTATACTCACTTGGATTGTGACTGTAGCAATCCATGGCATCACCTCTACTGTTCCCAGTATGATCATCATCACAAGAGTAGTTCTTTTCCATCCAACCCCCATAGGCACAACAACAATTACCAATCCTCATGAGTCTCCCAGCAACACAATTTAGCCTGTACCAGTACCCTACAAGGTACCTTCCCTGTCATCCATCCTGTCCATGTCTACTCTTCTAATCATTTTTCTGTTGACTTAGGCAACAAAACATGGACCCATGTCATTGTCACTGAATAATACACCCTACAACTGTGTATCACAGTTGTTCCCAATCTCTTGCTCTTTTTCCAGGCAGATTGAAACTACTATACTCTTCTGGCTTCTTCATGTTGCAGTGGGAAACAATCTGCCACCTGGACTTCCAAACTCCCAGCCTCATAGCATGGAAAATTGAACTGGTTTGACATTGTCAGATGAAGTTGCTTGTATCCTAAAGCCCATTTGGAAGTCTTCATGTGGTGCTCCTGTGTGATTAAGTGGGCCACATTTTCAGCCTCTAACATTGTTCACCTCCTGCCTCTTATAGCACATTTAATTTTCCCCTCACTTTATACACAGATGGGTTGATGATTTCTTCCATGATCCTGTGGGGGACCTTTAAGTTTTCTTACACCCCACCATTGTAAACTTTAAAGGGTTCTTCAGTTTATATCTCCCATGAAAACAACCTGTTGATATGTTGGTGGTTCTTGCAAGATTCTTGACAACCTCTGATATGCATCTCATTATGCTTAAAACAGTGTTATTATGCTTAACACAGTGTTCCTGCTGGTCGTTACCTTAGTGTGGCAGGCAGCTGGTCTATATGTCCTTTGCATTAAATTCCTTCCACCCCTAATTTTAGTATTTCACAAAGAAAAAGTGGCCCTTTGTCAGTACATTGTGTTCTGGATGAAAGTACACTTTTCATGAATTATTCAAACAGTAGAAATCAGATAGCTAGGAAGTCTGTGTCTTTCATTTGGCTTAATATAGCACAGAACTTACTTTTTCCCTTCACCTTCCTTTTCATTGGAAGTATCTCATCATGTTCTTGATATTAGTACCCAAGAATGCTTTTCCCAGCTTCACCAGGTCTATCAGGTGCTGTCTTGTCTGGAGAAAGCACACCTTTCTATGGCAATACATGCTTTAGTTACATCCAAGGTGGAAAACTGTAATGGTTTTATTTTTAACAAGAATGAGACTGCATGCCTCCTTGTCTTTTATTACTTTGGGGAAATGATCTTATTTAATGTAAAGTATTGTCTGAATTGTTTTGAGCTATGTCATCTCAAACGTGCTTGTCATTCTCCTATTGTGTCGTTTTCCACTTAACTGTAAGTTGCATTAATTGGAAAAGAACTAAATAGACAACTTACCAAATACTGTTAACTCAGGTCTGCAAATTCACACTCTATCCAGCTACAGGTGCCACCACTTCACTGCCACTTCCTTGCTACCAGAAAGCCTATTTACAGGAAGAGGTAGTGAGAAAGCATATAGATGGTTGCTAGACTTTTAACCACATGTCCTCTAATCCTTCCTGATACAATCTGGAAATCACATTTAGTACTCATGAATGATTTAGCAAATTAAATTACAAGTATTTAGTGACTATTAGCCTTCAGTGAATGAGTGATACAGAGAACATTATTTTGTGCCCTTTAAAGCCAACAGTATAAGCTTTGATTTTATTTGTACTAGGTTCATATCCTGGGAGTGGGTCTGGCAGTGCATGAAAAGTTTGTACATCCAGAGATGCGTCCCCTACATAAGAAACTAATTGACCAATTCCAGATGATGCGATCCAGTTTGTACCATGTAAGTTGACAGCCCTTCTTTTAAACAGTTCATAGCAGTATTTTGAATGTGTAATTTTGCATGACACAAGAACCTAACCTATAAATAAACTACACAGTGTGGGTTGTACATAAAACAACAGTGCACCTATCAGACCACTGGGCTCACTGTGGGTTTTCACCCTTGATCCTCCAACCCACCCGTATCCCTGGAGATTGAGCAGCTGAATTCATTCTGTCTCTTCTCCCCATTTCCCCATTCTGATCAAGAGCTCTTTTCAGCCACAGTGCCACTTTTTCCTTCTTTCTCTCCCGCCGCCCCCCCCCCCATTTTAGAGCATTTTCATGGTGTGTCCCAGTGAAAGCTTTTCCAGAGTTATCACTGTTTGCCATTCTTTTAGACACTAGAAATGTGCACATTTTTTTGTATTTTATGTTACACTATGTTATTTGGCTGACATTGTGGAGGTACAAAATGTTCACCTTTGACCAGCCAAAATACATCTTCTCTGGTCCATGTCCTGATAAATGTCTACTGTCAAAGGGTAGGGCACAACATCCTTGACAAAGATAGGGTACAAATACATTAATTTGTTGATTTAGTTTTCACTTGATAACTGCCAAATGTTGAGCTGTCAAGAGAAAAGCAAAGCCACAATGTATCTTTATTTGTAGAACTGGGTAGCAACTACATTTCCTCCTTTCAGGCATGATCCTCTAATTCTGTAGCAGTACTCTGATTGCCCTCAGTCTCCACCTTTTCCACATTTCCCCTAGCTGTCAAAAGAAAGGGTTTGTCTTTAAACAGGGTTTTTGGCAGGGATGAATAGGATTGTTTCAACAGGCTTCATTTGCAACCATGAGTACAACAGCTATCAAGTGAAAACAAAATAACGTATGTTATTTTGCTGCCTTGCTTTGTCAGTGCCCATCAATGTGGCCTCCTGTACTTTGACAAAAGAACAGGACTTTGACATGCAAGATTTGCACCTCCAAAATTCTAACCCACCAAAGTAAATAAAATTATGAAATATTTGCATATGTATATGACGCTTAAAAATGGTGATGAACTAGCGACAACTTCTGCAACTTGCTCACTGGGCACTTTGGAAAGGCTATCAGTGAGAGACATTTAAAAAAGCTGTGAAAGTAAACAAAGGGAAGCAGTAGTAGTGTTCAAACAAGGGTTGCAACTGAAGCAGAAAGAGGGAACCAGTGTTAGTTACTCTAAAATCACATGGCATCAGTGGAGTAGCTTCTCAACAAGAGCAGCAAGGGGGTTTTGCTGCTCTTGCCTAGTATCTTAACTCAATGGTTTCCTGACCTCTTGATGGAATTGGGCTGCTGAGTTCAGACAACATGATAACCCATCATGTATCTTGAGATCCCCTAGAACAGTGATGGTGAACCTTTTACAGACCGAGTGCTGAAACTGCAACCCAAAACCCACTGGTTTATCGCAAAGTGCCAACACTACAATAAAACCTGAAAACTGGTGTTTTAGTTTAGAAAAAACAACTCCCAGTCAGTCCAATCATATATATGCTTTTATATATATATATATATATATATATATATATATATATATATATGCATGCATGCAGTGGACTGACCGGCCATAAGAAAGCTTGGACGAGTTGTGACTAATGACTCATGGCTTGTGACACCTGGAGCCGCTACACCTTTCCAAGCATGCGCATGGTCCCTGTGTGCGCTGTTACCTGATGCTCAGGGGCAGTGCTGAGGGACTTGGCTCATGTGCCAACACAGAGGGCTCTTCATGCCCACTGTGGCAAGCATGTGATACGTTCAGCACCACTGCCCAAACCCTACCCTGGTGCGCTCCCCTGGCCCTAATACAGGAGTAAAATACTATTGAAAGGGGCTATTTTGAAAAAGCCTTCCTTGAGTAGCTCTTTCTGCGCAGCTCATCCTTTCTGCCCATTCTGAACACATTCCAACCATCAAAATCATGTCAGGACACCTCATTTTTCAAACCCTAATCCTGCCCTGGTGCACACCCCTAACCCTAATATAAGGCTAAAATGCCATTGAAAAGAGGGCGATTTTGACAAAGCCTGGTAAACTACCTTCAAAATATAAGACAGAAACTAGAGGAATGATGGTTTCTCTGCATTATCCTTCCCTTTTAAGTTTATGTTCATATCCCAATCCTCTGAAATTCTATACTGAAAAAGCAATTCAGAGTGGAGAACAAATAATAATTTCTAGTTTTTTAATGGATTTTAACTCTGATAAATATATCCTCCTACTCAGTAGCCCCTCAGGAGCCATTAATATTGAAACTAAGCAAAATCTTGCTGCCCCTTGGAATCAGAAAAGTTGTCAAAAGTGGAGCAATCACACACTCATGGTCTGTCTTCATGGTGAAGAGAAGGGTCCCCTAGGACTACTGGAAGAAAGAGA
This sequence comes from Varanus komodoensis, assembly GCF_004798865.1. NCBI lineage: Eukaryota > Metazoa > Chordata > Lepidosauria > Squamata > Varanidae > Varanus > Varanus komodoensis. The sequence goes on from NW_025336346.1 coordinate 4,584,835, forward strand.
AGCAATTATGCAGATACATTTTTGTGGGATATTCTGCTTCATTAACAGTGTTCATATTCTTCCTTCACCTCAGTAAATCCTGGCATCTAATGCTTTTTATAGGAATTGCCTGCTTTGGAGAAATTGAGCCCAGCTTGCTCAGGTACCAGCACACCGCGCAGCAGCATGCTTGTATCACACAGTCCTATGAGTCCAGAGAGCATCAAACTAGTGCATCGCCACAGGTACTTATTTCACTGCTTAAGAAAAATATTTTTATACCTATTTTTGTGAGCTCTAAATGGAATAAATAAAGTAACTGCTGTGTACAGATGCTGAGAGAGACTTCTAGCCTACTCAAAGTTATATAATTAAGCCCAGTATTGATTCATTCATTCACTCTCTGGGTGGCTCACAGGAAAGCAGAAATAAACAATATTTTATTTTTTACATTACCTGGACTATTATTTGAACAATTCCTTGTAAAAATGGCAATTATTTTGAATTACTCTTCGCTAAGACTTGAGGGCAATGAATTTGTATGCTGGAATTTCATTGTTCCCGATAATTTATTGATTAAGCTGCATTCTAAGAGATTCTGCCATGGGATGATGATCATGACTTCACTAGCTTTTCATTTTCCATAGATAAAAGTTGTTTTACAGGTACATGCCATTTTTCCCCTTTCTCTTTCAGTATGTTTGTAGTCAAGGAGATAGCAGTCTATTTAGGTGAAATGAGTCAGCACTTTTTAGAATAATGCATGAGAAACTAACTTGGGCATGAATAAATATGGGTAGTGATTTCCAGGAAGGGACAATGAGAGCACCTGGGCAGTGAGTGGAATGAAAAGGTCAGTAAGATGAAAGAACACCTTGACAACTGATTATGGTGTGTGAACATACTTCTGTTTAGCATTTGTTTAATTTAGACCCTGCCTTTCAACTAAAATTATGCTCAAGGCATACAGTACTTGTGTTATCAGATGTGTTCTCCAGACACATACAAATCTGTGCATGTGCTTGAGATGTGCATCCATCAAGGATCTTTTACCTTTGGCAGTACTGTGTTTTGGCAGAAGAGACCCACACAGAGATTTTTTTATAGGCAGAAATTGCACATAATCAGAATGTCTGAGTCAGACAAAAGCTAACTGAATTATGCAGTCATTTGTCAACCTGGGAGCGATCTCCTCCAATGCGATTTAATTAACAGTCTTTCTTTCTGTTCAGCATATAAGAATATAAAAAATATAACCATTGCCTTGGGAGATTAGCTGAGAGAGCACTGGTTACAGAATTCCCAAACTATCAGCAGATGATACAAAAGTTCAGAGTAAAACACTAAACACAATGAAAAGATCCATGGACCAGGTTTCAATGGTGCAGAAACTAGCTTAAAATTTCTTTTGGTAGCTAAACTGAGGGCTGTACTGGATAGACTAGTTTAGGGACATGCATGAATGGTCTGGGCTAATCTGTGCTGGACTTGTTTGGGAAGTAGAGGCCAGACAAATTGGAAACCCTCTGGGACTACTGGAAGAAAATAAGAGAAGTTTTGGATGAGCTTGTAAGAGTGAGGAGGAGAGAAGGGCTTCAGAGAGAATTCTAACCATGGATGGGATGATCAGGCTGTCTGGAGCACAGTTCCAAGTTACAGGATGACAAGCCAGATTTGCCTACAACTATCAGACACATTCACTTTAATATCTGGCAAACTAAGCATTCTCTCTTCCTGTCTAGTTAACAAGAACTATATTTTCAATAGAAAGTTGAATATCAATGCAACCATGATATTTACTCAGTTTTACACAACTACAAATTATAGTGCTGTGAAGACAGGAGGAGATGATCTTCAACTAAGGAGTCCTGGCTGCAATTCTTTCAGGGAAAGTAGTGGCAACTTCTGTAAGGAGTTGAAACTGTACTTAAAGGAGTCTGCAGTACCTGTCCTACCACCAAGCTGCCTAACTTTTATCTGTTTTATGCATTTGTATCTAGTATTCAGTATCACCAAAGAACAATGACTAAAACACTAGAAAGGATTGTAAATACAGGGTTAATACAAGACATAATCTTAAAAATAAACTATGACATGCTAAACTGTGTAGATAGATATAATACATGTTTTACCTAGACATAATAATGACTTCATCACTTCAGACTTGATAATCAACAGTGTGATAACACTTGGAAAATATGGGAGAGACCCTGGAGGACTGAAATATTGTTTAAAGCACCAGTAAACTACAATGAATGAGGAATGGCGTGTGTGCATTAAAAGCTACTGTATGTCTAGAAATAATCAATATCTCATACACATTTATTATAGTGATGTTTTATGTTTTACTGAAAATACACAAATATGGAAATATTGGTTGGTTATGTTGAGATGTTTTACCATACTGGAACTGTAGTTTCCAGCAAGTGGGATTCAATTAATATGCATTTTTTTAAAAATGAACATTTCCTGGTTAAAACAAAGTTAAAAAATATTATTTGATCTCTTTTATTTGTGTTCTCTGTAGCCCATTGAATATACTGGGTACAGTCAGGCACTCGTCATCTTCTCTTTCTTCGCATACATCAAGTGAAACAGGGAATCTGGTTATCCTAACAGACAGTTCTATTGGAGAAACAACAGAGGACATATACCACATGCAGGTACAAATGTAATACATCAGGAGTATGTAATATATCTGATAAAACTGTGGGCAGTTGTAGAAGTTGCTATAATAGCACATTGTCTAAGGGTGTGATCCTATGCATCAAGAAAAATCTTATAACTCCTTAGGCAAGCACCCTCTCACTGGGCAGGACGTCTCCAAGCAATCTTGTTTAGGGTCTTTCCACCAAAAATTCATCCACAAAGTCTCTACTGCCCTTTTTTTCTCTTGTGCAAGGCCTTCAAGACTATCCAGCTTCTAAAACTACAAGATTCTGCCTTCCTCCCTCCTTTCCTCCCTTCCTTTCCACTTCCTCTTATTTTTCTTTCTTACTGATTGCCTGCAAATGTATCTGCTGAATCTCCAGAGGCATGGGTAGAAGAGAACTTCTTATTCTGTATGATTCTACATAGGTATCTGATTGAAGGTTTTTGTGTTGTGATCTGAATGTGTACAATCCTATATACCTAACTATACAAATAGTTTGAAAAACAACTTTACAGGTAGGGTTGGAATGAATCTGAACCTGACCCTCCAAGCATTTGTGGGCTTCCTCTTGTTCTGAGCCCAGTTTTCTAAAGTGAGCCAAGCAGAGAGGAAGCCCGCAAACACTCATGAGCCCCCAGTTGCACAACCAGCAGCATTCTTGTGCATCAGGTACAACAGGCCAAAGGACAGCTGCAGGTGGCACAGGAGAGGGATGCTGCTTGTGCAGCAGTCGTGTGGGGCTTCTTTCCTGGCAGTCTCCTTGCAACCAAGTTTCAATGGTGTCAGCTGCCACCCAGCAGTTCTACTTGGTGCAGGAGAGGTGTGCTGCTTGGGTAGCGTGTGGGGCTCATTTTCTGGCAAGTGTCCTCCAAACCCTTCTCAGACTCAGGGCCACTGCAGACTGGACCGGAGTCCAGGCAGCCGAGTCCACGGAATCTGATGGATTCCGGCCCCCACAGATAGAGTCTTCACACATCCCTAGTCCAGGAAAGCAATTTTTGTAGAGTGGAAAAAGAGCTTTCGGTAAGTGATTGTAGCTTGCAAGCTATGAAACTAATTATCTGAATCATGCAAATAACTTGCAATAGGAAACCAACAAATGCATAAAGCCTAGGCATTCTCAATTCATTTTTTATTAATTAGGGTTATTTGTATCTAGTACTCCTTAACTCCAAAGATAAAAACTTAATCATCAGCATCTGTTTTACCTTCTTCCCAGGCCAGTCCTTCCACCTCAAGCCTGAGCTCTACCCATTCTGCCCCATCCCAGATGATTAATTCTGCACCTCCTAGTGCCCGAGGTAAGAATGAAGCAAATCAGGTTTTAGAAATGGCTGAGATTTATTATTTTAAATAGTACTTTTCAACAGTTTGCTTGCTTGCTGTATCATCTTTTCATTACAGTTGGAATATTATTTGGTATAAAATCTATTCTAAGACAATTTAACTGTATTTCCAATGGGCATCCCAATGTTTAGCCTATCCACTTATACTATGTGAACAGAAGAATGGATTTAGTTCAGTTCTAAAGCAAACAGTCTGAGATGGTACACAGAGACAGGTAAATAACAGACATGTCTCAAAAGAAAGTAAATCAGGATAAAGGAAGTGAAAGAGTATTTAGTGTGAAAGCTGAGGATTTGGAATAAGGTGTACAAAATTAGCCATTACAAAAGGACAACATAAGAAAAAAAATCTAAAGTACCTTTCATGATCCAATATTTTCTTGCAATAAATGAGTCTATACCAAATTGGTATTTCTCATTCTCTGTCTCTCTCCGTCTCTCCCCGTCTCCCCCCCACCCCACAGGTCTTCAAGGTTGTTTTTGTATAGTGTTCTTTCTAGGATTGGTTGCCCAGAGAGTCTAAATATGGATTTGTATTGACAGTTGGTGTATACTACAAAGCAACAAGCTTGTGAACCACTTTCACAGGAGCCCTAATGCAATGGGAGGGATCATAGCTCAGCGGTGGAGAATGTGCTTTGCATGCCAAAGGTCCTGGGTGCATCTATGATGTAAAAGCTCTTTGGTATTAGGGATAAAAAACTCCTTACTATAAAATACTTGTTGAAGGTACATGGTTAAATCTGTAGAATTTCAAGTTAAATATGGAGGTCATATAGCAAGAATGAAAAATCCCTCTGCCTGAGATTTCAGAAAGCTGCCAGTCAGAATAGACAATATGGGGCTAAATGGAAGAACAAACTGCTGCAGTGTGAAACGGCTTCAGAACAGACAGCACTGATGAGTATATTATAAAGTGAAAGCATGGCAGCGTCCTATGGTCAGTCATCTGATACAATTTTGTGAATCACCGCACATTAGAAATACAGTCAAGATCAAAATTTACAATTGAATAAGGCAGCCAGTCATCCAGATAAGGCAACCAGTCATCTGTCATGTGCGGCACTATACAGGCATATTGCCACACCTGCCACTGCTGAATGCCTTGTTCACTCATTCAGCAGCCAGAGCTGCCCACCTCCAGAGTTCAGCAACCAAATAATCCCCCCTGCACAAACTCACCTGCAGTGGCAGTTGTGGCAGCTTCTCCTCCTCTCCAAATGCATTGTGCCACTGCAAAGTGACCTGGCACCCAGCCAGCACAGCCTGACCTTGTGTATGATTTTAAATGTCATTGGATTGGCGTATGAATTCTTAATACAGGAAGGCAAATATGACCTGAAACTTGGAGGGATGACTCCCATGACTGGAATTCAGCAATTCAAAGATATAACTTGCTCAAGAAGAACAGAAGAAACAAAAAGAGAGGCAGAGTAGCACTGTATAAAGATACGTATCTCTGCACAGAAATGAAGGAGAATGAGCCTAGTAGCCCCATCAAGAGCATCTGGATTACTATACATGAAGCAAGGTAAAAAAAAAAACACAGTGGTTGGAGTCTATTGCCAACCACCCAGTCAAGGAGAAGACAAGGATGAAACTTTTGAAATGCAAATTACCAGTGTTTCAAGGAGCCATGATATAGTGGTTATGGGCAACTTCATTACCCTGATAGCTGTTGGGAGACAAAATCTACCAAAAGTTGCTGATACCTACAGAAAATGTGGAGGAAAGTACTAGAGGAATGATTATTCTTGTCTTGATTAGAACCAACATGGAAGACCTAGCGGACAAAGTGGCAGTTAGGGGAACTCTGGGGGGAAATGGCCAGGCCACACTTGGATTCTTGATTCTGAAGGAAGCAAAAGCTAAGTGAAGCCAAACAAGTAGTCTGGATTTTAGGAAAGCCAATTTAATAAACACAGACTGATGATAAGTAAAGACCCATGGTAAGTGACTTTAATGAGAAAAGGAGTCCAAGATGGGAGGAATTTTTTTAAAAAATTCTAAAGGCAAAATTATAAGCAATTTCAGCAAGGAGAAAAGGTAGAAGCCAATGTGGCTTCACAAGAAGCCTAGAAATCACCTGAAAACAAGAAAGGACATGTATAGGAAGTGGAAGGAAGGCCAAATTAAGGGAAGAGTACCAGCTGGATGCATGGAATTGCTGGGATAGCATTAGGAAGGCTAAAGCTGAGAAAAAACTGAGGTTAGTGAGGGGTGCTAAAAGCAACAAAACCCTTCTTCAGATACATCCATAGTAAAAGACAGGGGAAAGAAATGGAGGTTCTTCATCGTGGCCTCTGTGCATCACACATCTGGGTGCTGCACCTGTGCAGTGCCTGTAGCCAGGAAGATTTAAAAGCTTCACAGTTTTGGCAGGAACTCCGTGCCCCTCCCCGCCATAGTATAAGAAGGCGGAGTGCCCGCCATTTTCCCAGGCTTCTTGCGACCACCATTCACTGTGCCTCGAGTCTTTCATCAGTTCGTAACTTTATTGTGTATCTTGATCCCCTTTGAACCATTGCTCTCTGTTCTCTTAGCTTTCTAAGATTTCCAAGTTATTCATCCCTCCCCATTAGAATTTTTACTTCACATCCCCCCTTTTTATCCTTCCCCCCCACCCAAAAAAAGTTTATTCTCTTCTTACATTTCTCGTTTTCGCTATCTTCTCTTTTTCAATCTTGATGGCTGAGCATGCAGCTTTCCATAAGTGTTCTCAGTGCGGGGCCAAGATGTCCCCCACTGATCCACATGACCTGTGCCTTCTTTGCCTCAGAGAAGGTCACAGGACAAATAAGTGAGGCCATTGCCAGGCCTTCACCAAGCAGGTGTGAAAAAACCGGGAGAATCACCTGCACAAGCTTCTCTGGGACCAGGCCTTGGTCGCATCTGATCAAATGACAGCCCAATCCGCTGCGCAGCCCTCCTCTTCGGCTGGCCCTCTGCCCCGCCCATCAGCTGATGGTGCTACACTGCTGGAGGGCAAATGCTTCTCTAAGTCTCCTCACAAACAAAAGGAAAAGAGGAAGCACAGCAGTTCCGACAAGTCCTTGGGCCATAAGAAGCCTAAAAAGGACAGGGCAGACAAGATGGCTCACAAGACCAAGAAGGCCAATCAGCCCCATCTCCGTGATTCGGGATCATCTGCCCCATTGGTCCCGATGGCCGCTTCGGTACCAACACCAACCAGACCAGCTCTCCAACTGGCAATGCAAGTGACTCCTCCAGGGTCCCCACGACAGGTCACTCATTCTGTCTTGTCCTTGCCAGAACATCAGGAGGCAGCCATACTGGGATCGATTTCCGATGGAGAGATCCGGGACTCTCCACAGATGGCTCCTCCGATGGCATGCACCATAGCCTTTGCCTGAGGCTTCCCTGAGGGCCCTACCTCAGCAAGCAGCATGCTTCCGTCCATCCCTCCAGAGAATGGGTGCAAGCAACTCATGGATCTGCCCATTGTGAACCATGGGATGACTATGCACCATCAGTATGCCAGCGTACACTGTCTCCAATCCCGAGGGATGCTCCATTGACGTCTGCGGCAATTCAGACCAGGCGCCCTTCCTCGCCGGCTGACTCCTCCAGTCCTCTGCTCCATTACGATTCTGAGTCGAAGGATTCAGATGTAGCGTCCACCTCACTGGACATGGTGATCACTGAGCAGGGTCCCAGCTCACCCGAGGAGTTGTATTCGACGTTTGGGGAACTGATGGTGAGATTGGCTAGGTCACTGGAGATCAAAGCCCAGCACTGCGTCAATCCCAGTACCAATAAGTTCTATTACATTGTGAAGAAAGAACAATCTGCCGCCATCATTCTGCCACTCATCACAACACTCTGTCAGGCAATGATGCAACTGTGGAACTTCCCCAACCAGCCGCAGCCAACTTCACAGTGATATGCATCTATGTATCGAGTTCGTGAACGGGACATTCCATTTCTCCTGTGTCAACTGAGGCCAAACTCAGTCGTCGTGGAATCATCCCAGGGTCGCGAGTCGAGAGAACACACCACTCCTCGCGACAAGGAAGGGTGAAAGATAGACATGATGGCCTGCCGTATTTACACTGACACACAGGTCTCGGGCTCCAGATCTCCAATTATGAGGCGATGCTGGCTCTCTACCAGTATTTTCTCATGCAAAAACTGGAGAATATTACAGCGTTGCTCCCGGAGCAACAGAGGGATCTGACTCGCATCTTCACCAAGGAGGCAATGCAGGTGGCAATTCAACAGCTCTCTATGGTGGGACATCATGTTGATTGTGACTCGAGGGCCCTCGTTGGTGCTGTAGCACTCCGTCGCCATGCCTGGCTCCAGAACTGCAATTTTCTGGATGAGACCAAGCACCTCATAGAGAACATGCCCTTCGATGGCTTGGGGCTGTTCAATGCCAGGATGGACCACAAGCTCAAGACCATCCACGAATCCTGTGTGACAGCTCAGTGTATGGAAGTCCTCAACCAATCCAGACGTAAGTGGTCTTGGTCCCGTCCCTCCTACCAATATCAACCATACATGCAGTTCTCTGGCTGGCAGGCATTTCAGCCTCATCAGCAGCGCCAAAAACAACCAGCACAGCACTGTCAGCAGAGCCATCGCTGCCCGGATTCAGATAAGTGCCACCGTTGACAGGCTGAGCGAACCTTTTCTCCTCTCCTGAACCCACCGTCCCCTCTTCCTTTTGGGGATTGACTCCAAAGTCGACTCCCCATTTGAAAGTCCATCCCATCTGATCAGTGAGTTCTATCCATCGTGGAGCACGGATACAAAATCAAGTTTGATATCGTACCCCCATCGGGACCAATCTGATATATGTCTCCATTGTCAGTTCTCAAAGACGAAGCTCAACAACTTCTTTGTAAGGGAGCAATTCGACAACTCTGACACTCCAAGGGGTTACACGATTTCCTCTCAAGATATTTCACGGTTCTGAAACGTGACAGTGGTCTTCGCCCAATATTGGACTTACATGGTGTCAACAGGTTTATCAAAACTTAAGAAATTTTGGGTGACCACCCTTCAAAACATCCTTCCATTGCTCAGGAGAAAGAATTGGTTTGCTTCCTTGGACTTAAAGGATGCTTATTTCCATATTAACATCCACCCGTCTCACAGGTGACTTCTTTGGTTTACGGTCGGTTCCATCCTGTTTGAATACAATGTTTTACCATTCGGACTGGCTACTGCTCCATGGGTTTTCACCAAATGCATGGCCCTGGTGTGTGCACACCTCCAGCTTCAGAGAATTCAAGTTTACCCTTACCTTGATGACTTGTTGATCATCTCCTCATATAGAGAAGGCCTTTGATCATTGATTCGAACAACATGCACCCTCTTAGATGATTTGGGACTATGTATTAATTACGAAAAATCGTGCCTTGTTCCTTCACAGATCATTGATTTCATTGGAGCCCATCTTGATTCCATGACTGCGAGAGCCTTCCTTCCTCAAGGATGACAAGAGAATCTTCATGCATCCATTTGTTGAATCCACATGGACAGAACTGTTTCAGCACTGTCGATACAGAAGCTCCTCAGACACCTGGGTTCCATGGTCTCCATGGTTCCATACACCAGACAACGGATGAGGCCCCTCCAACTCTGGTTCAATGGCCTCTTTCAACCACAGCGAGATTCACCACACCGGCCTCTTCATCTCCCGGTCTCCGTTCTCCAGATCCTGTCATGGTGGACTGTACAGAGCAATCTGTCTGTCGGGATTCCATTCCGCCCACCTCATCCAGCACTGACTGTTCACCGATGCCTCCCTCACAGGTTAGGGAGTTCTGTGTGCCAGTCTTCACACTCAGGGCACTTGGGACAACCACGAGGCTGCCAGACACATCAACTACCTAGAGCTGCTGGCAGTCTTCAAAGCACTTTGGTCATTCAAGAATACTCTTTGGAGTCAAGTTATTCAAGTGGTCTCCGACAACATTGTGACTGTGTTTTATATCAACAAACAGGGCAGAATGAAACTGCCTCCCTGGCTCATCTAGTGCTGAGACTGTGGGACTGGTGCATTCCGAGGGAAATCATCCTCCTCGCCATTCATCTAGCTGGTACTGACAATGAGGAGGCAGATGCCCTCAGCAGACAGATGCGATGACCCATGAATGGGAGTTGGATCATCAGGTCTGTCATCACCTCTTTCATACTTGGGGTCCTCCAGGCATAGACCTATTTGTCACTCACATGAATACAGTCTGCAAAGGCTATTGCTCCCGAGCGGGGATCGGTCCCGGTTCGAGAGGGGACACTCTGATGATTTCATGAACAAACACATTCTTTTATGTGTTCCCTCCAGTACCGCTCATTACAAGAACTCTCGCCAAGATCACCCTCGACAAGGCTCGGGGAATTCTCATCACTTCCTGGTGGCCTTGCCAACCCTGGTTTCCTACCGTTCTCCGTCTGCTAGACAACACCTTTCAGCGACTGCCTCTCATACCTCAACAGAATGGGGCAGTATGCCACCCAGTCCTTCATTCACTCAATATGACAGCCTGGCTCATTTGATAGGTCACACTACTCCCCCAGTACCGACAGCACTGTCGGCCCTGACACCGACCCGGTGGTGTCTGGTCACAGCTGTTCATCCTTCCTCGATACTGACAAATTCTCCTTCGGACTCAAGCGCTCCACACCCTGATATTCAGTTCATTCTCCAGTTTGCGCTAAGACTTATGACTCGTCGCTCGTATGTGGCTAAATGGAAACTTTTACATTTTTTGCTGAGATCAACCACTTTATTGCTCATTCGGCTTCTATTGAAAATGTTCTTCAATTTCTATTATCCTTACACCAGATTGGACTCAAACCTTCACCCATTAAAGTTTACATCGCCATGATCTCTCACTACTGTGGTCAGGTGGCCGGCTCATTGGTATTCTCTAATGACCTTATTCATTGATTCCTTAGAGGCTTACAGAATCTCAAGCCACCGGCCAGATCAATCGTTCCGACGTGGTGCCTCTCTGTTGTCCTTCAAGAGCTCACCAAACCTCCTTTCGAGCCCTTGGCAACTACCAACCTATGTCTCTTGTCATGGAAGACTGCCTTCCTTGTTGCTATCACATCAGCTAGAAGGGCCAGTGAACTCTGTGTTCTGCATAGACCCTCATCTCAATTTTCACAAGGAGTAGGTCGTTCTGCGTACTGATCCGGCGTTCCTTCCAAAGGTCATGTCACCCTTCCATGTCAATCAGGACATTGTATAACCAGCCTTTTTTCCTACTCCAGCTACGCCCGTGGAGTGCTCGCTACACTCCCTTGACGTTCGTCGATGCCTTGCCTTTTACAGGTCTCGTACAAAATCTTTTCGCAATACCAGAAGTCTTTTCATCAAGTATTCCGAACATGACAAGGGGTCCCCCATCGGGTCCCAAAGGCTCTCGAAGTGGATTGTTCAGACCATTGAACTGGCCTATCAACTCTCTAAACTAGACTTACGTGTCATGCCCAGAGGCCATTCCACGAGGGCTGTTGCAGCTTCCTCCGCCTTCTCCACTGGCATTCCGCTTCATGACATTTGCAGGGTGGCCACTTGGACTATCTCTTGTACATTTAGCAGACATTTCCGCCTTGATGTATGTGCCAGACAGGATTCCTCCTTTGGTCGCACAGGCCTTTCTTCTGTTCTTCAGTGACGTGACTGCCCAGCCTCCAGGTCTGGTAAGCTTGCTAATCACCCATATGTGTGATGCACAGAGGCCACGACGAAGAAAGGCAGGTTGCTCACCTGTAACTGTCGTTCTTCGAGTGGCCATCTGTGCATTCACATGACCCACCTGCTGGCCCCACTCAATGTCAGTGACTGGGTTTCTACGATACCATGTTTCACTTGGTTACAGATATGTAGGGTGTATCTTCATGTACATCAATACTTACCTTTAGTGTAATACTTTTTGCTTCCGCTTGGGGGCGAATGGTCAGTCTTCAGTAAACTGGGAAAATGGTGGGCCCTCTGCCTTCTTATACTAGTGTGGGGAGGGGTGCAGAGTTCCCGCCAAAACGGTTAAGCTTTTAAATCTTCCCAGCTGCAGGCACTGCGCAGGCGTAGCACCCATATGTGTGAATGCACAGATGGCCACTCGAAGAACGACAGTTACAAGTGAGCAACCTGCCTTTCAGCTACTTGATGCAGATGGTAAAATGACAACAGATTACAAAGAAAAGGTGGAAGTGCTCAATTCCTATTTTGGCTCAGTCTTCTTCCAAAAGAGGATGTATTACCTTCCTGATGAAGGTGAAGTACAAACTGAAGGAACACGATGGCAGCTCAAAATCGATAGACAAATGGTCAAGATTCATCTAATCAGGTTGAATGAGTTCAGATTTCCAGGCTCTGATGAACTCCATCCTAGAGTCACAAAGTTGCAAGTGGAAGAACTCCCAGACCCACTGCCTATTATCTTTGAGAAATCATGGAGGACAGGGGAACTGCCAGATGAGTGGAGAAGGGCTAATGCTGTTTCTATCTTTGAGAAAGGGAAAAATTAGAACAACAACAACCTGGAAACTACAGATCAATCAATCTGACATGGGAAAATTCTGGAGCAGTCAATCTGCAAACAACTTGAAAACAATGTAATGGTTAACAGAAGCCAACATGGATTTTTCAAGAACAAATTCTGTCAGACTAATCTGATTTCACTTTTTGATAGGGTAATCTTCCTAGTAAACCGTGGGAATGCTGTAAACATAATTTACTTTGACTTCAGCAAAGCTTTTGACTAGCAAACTAGATAAAAGTGGGGTAGATCAAACAGCTATCAGGTGGATCTATGGTTGGCTACAGAATTGGACTCAAAGAGTGCTCTTCAATGGCACCATCTCAAACTGAGGAGGGATAATGAATGGGGTACCATAGGATTCAGTCTTGGATCAGTGCTCTTCAACATATTCATTTATGATTTTGAAGAAGTACAGGGAACGCATATCAGATTTCCAGATGAAACAAAATTGGGTAGGATAGTTAATACTGTAGAAGACAGAAAGAAGATTCAAGGTATTTTTAATAGGTTGGAGCTCTGGGCTGAAAGCAAGAGAATGAAATTTAATAGGGACAAATACTAAGCTCTGCACCCAGGAAAAAGAAACCAAATGCATTGTTACAAGATGGTGGATATTTGGCTCAACAATACTACAAACAAGAAGGATCTTGGGATTGTTGTAGATCACAAACTGAATAGAAGCCAGCAATGTGATGTGGCTGCAAAAAAGGCATGTGCTGTTTTGGGCTGCATTAATAGAAGTATTGCTTCCAGGTCACATTAAGTACTAGTCTCCCTCCATTCAGCACTGGATAGACCTTTTCTGAAGTACTGTGTCCAGTTCTGGGCACCACAGTGTTTAAAAATGTAGAGAAATTGGAAAGGGTTCAGAGTAGAGCAATAAGGATGATCTAGGACTGGAAACAAAGCCCTGTGAGGAGAGATTGAAAGAATCCAGCATGTTTAGCCTGGGGGACATGGCCAATGGGGGCATGGAGCAGTTTTTTAATTGATTCTTTACCCTTATTGGCTGAGTTTCCCCTCTCTAATTGCATCATCTGATAGATGCTACTCAAATGTGAGTAAAAATGTTAATTGATTATAAATTACTGAGCCAAGGGGCCTGCAATCTCAGCCGGGAGGCTCCATTTTACTAGTAGAGATGGCCAGATGTGTGAGAAAGGAGGAGATGTAGTAGGCATGGACTCAGTCTTTTAGGCGTTCCGAAGCTGCCTACCCATACTAATACCTGAAGTCAAGCCTGGCCTTCCCCTAAGCTTATTTTCTCCCAGGGGAGAGGGATTTCTATCTTCCGTTTCTGAGAGAGAAATAAAACTTTCAGGTAGGCATTTTGAGAAATAAGCTGTCTGGGAAGAAAAAGGTTAAACAGTTCTTTTCTCTTCCCATCTTTCCCCTGTTTGATCTGAAGCCACACCACAGTGCTTTAGCTGCTAAAAGCACTTAAGGAAAGGGGATAAAGAACTGCACACATTTGTAGTTCTATACTTATAATGATCTTGCTGTAAGACCTTTTCAGGCACATGCTGCCTATGATTTGATGTTATAGAGAGGATTTTCCAGGAGGGCTTTTACCTGTGCTGTATGCCCAGTAGCTGCTAGCTAGACAGGGACAGATGAAAGCAAACACTATTGAAGGTCATAATAATTGTACATGCACATGTGCAAACTGCATAATATACTCTCAGAAAACCAAAGCTGCTGACAACCAGCTCTTTTATAGAACCATTAAGTAATGAAGTAAGAGTTCCTACTTGGTACATAGTAAAAAATTTATGTCTTCCAAATTAATGTCTCTTTGCTTGATCATGCAACAAAGGCAATGCAATCAAATATTATTTTGCCTATTGTCATGTGGTATGTGAAGCATTTAGTCATGTACCAGATTGACTTAGCTAAGGATCACTGCAAAGAAGTACAAATAATTCTGCTTATTGTGAATTGGTGGGAAAACAGTTATGATCGAAACTGAGTAACTAGGATAAAGGAGTTAAACATGGAAATGTGACCCATACAGAAAAAATGGAGATGTAAATATAATTTATATATTAAAAAAGAAAAAGGTGGGATATAAATCTAATAAATAATATTTTTACTTTGTATCAGTCAATGCATCAATCTGTGAAGTTTATGCAATTCAAGAAGGGATAATATAGTATGCTGATGCTTGTAGCATTTCACAGCCAGGAGATGTCTATCTTTCTAAGTTGTCATTTGACTTCTCTGTAGCTCTTCCTGCATCTATGATCTTCATTAATGCTTAAAGACCAATGAACAATTCTTTTAAAAAATAGCCATTCCATATGTGAAACAGTATTTCCCACTAATAATAATTAAATTATTATTATTAAATTAAAATACAAAATGTCAAAAAATCAGGATTTTAAAAGTGTGTTTGAAAAGCGTTGTTGTATTTCCTTATCTTTCTATTATGATAATTTCAAAGTATGATCATTTATTATTGGACAGTTTTCTCAAATTATCTGAGAAACAGTGTGAAATCACATTGATATTAAGCTAGAAAGACAATCCCAAACCTTCAAATTACTAATATGATTGCAAAACTTCCACCTAGTATGTAATCGCTTGGCAGAAAGTAAGCCTCATAATATTGAATATAGTATGCTTTTGTTTACCCATTCAACTAGTTTTTATTTCAATGACATGTACAGTACAAAATTGAGAAAGAGATAAGCATGGCACTAAAGCAAGGTGCGGTGTAACGTTCACATACCTGGCTCTGCCACTATGCCTCAATCCTTTTATATTTATTTATATTCTTTTTAATTTAGTGCTGATGAAAGGTGCTGGATTGACAACACTGGAGGCTGAAGCCCTCTATTTATCCACAGAACAGATACAGCATGGGCGACAGCCGTGCAAGCTTCCCCACACTGCCCCCACCAATGTGCCTCATCTCTGTCCTGGAGGGACCACCTCTAGAGGTGAGAGGATAGATTGGTCTCCATGACACATCCAGTCATGGCCTTTCTGTTGAGATTGCCAGCAAAGTTAGCAGCTCGTGGTGGCATAGCTCAGCACGTACCCAGCAGTCAGGAGGTGTGTTGTGTGTGTTCGTTGTCAAGCCTCTAGGGGCCTTCTGCTGTCTTGTGTATCTCTCTCAGAGCAGAAAAAAGCAAGGAGGCAAAGCAGCATGTCTGTCTAATATAAATGGTACGACAATGTTGTGTCCATGAGTTACCAGGAACACACAGACATGACAGTGGTGACCAAGGTGGGATTGAGTACCCGCTGAAGTACTGTAAGGAAAGAACAGTACTTTAGCTGAAGTACTATAAGTAAAGTAAGAGCCATCAGGAGATGCACTGGTAAGTGTGACTGGGATGACTGGCTTTTGTTAGGCCCACAGGCCTAGTTCTAAAGAGAAGGCCTAAACTCAGGCCTCAAGTAGGAGAGCTGGGAATGTATGCCTGGTAACCAGAGAAAAACCTCACAAATATCATATCTTTAAAATGGGATCCCAGAGAGTGTATATGGATCCCTTTGATGATACTGTAGAATAATAGGATACATATACTGAATACGTGGAGTTGTATTTGCATTCTATTTTCCCCCGTGGAAAAAGTCTGCATTGCTGAACTATATTCATCAAATAGATGAATTTTTTTCATAGCTTGACATATCCAGTGAAGCCATGCTCTAGATCTTTTGTTGAAATTCTGGTTCTGCTACAGGAACAGTTTGTACCTAAACCCCTGGAGGTTGAAGAGAGATTTTGGTTTCACAGGCTTAACCAGCAGGAAGGGGGGAAATCCTTAAGGTATACAGAGCTGCACTCCAAAGGCTGGAAGAACACTGCAGTTTTGGGAACAACTCACGAATGGTTCAGAAGGATTGGTTGGTCTGTGTGTTTGAGATGAAAATATACAGAAACACCTCCTGACATAATTTATTCTAACCTTTAGGAGGGTACAGAAATAGCTGCTTTTATGGAAGCCACCATACATTCAGAGGAATATAAAGCTATGGGCAGGAGAGAAAAGCCAATCTACCATTTAAACCATGTTCCTAGTCAAAGGAAAAACAAAGTAAAAAATGTGGTCACTGTGGTAAGGTCACAAGGCAATGGACTGCCATCTCTAAAATATAACTTGCTGGTAGGCTAGAAAAAAGGACACAAACTGTATAATTATGCCATGCAAAACAGAAGGAAAGGCACAAATGGTACCATAAAGTACATATAATAGTAGTAACAGTGACAGAGTAATGATAAGAACTTTGCTACATAAGGCATTGTTTAAGTGTCCCCATAAGAGAAAAGAAAATACTCAAGCTGGAACTAGTTGCAGGCTTGACAATATTTGTTACTCCTCAAAAACATCCTGGCACCTCTGATGGTCTCCCACAGAAAGCAGGTATTTTTGTACCTCCCTAGACAAGATCCATTGAAAACCTTGGTCAAAGGAGCTGCAGGATGTCCAGACTACTCTGGAGTGTCTCAGGTCAACATGGCAGCTGGAATACTTGGGAATGATCCTGGACTTGACCGAGAACAGTATTGACCTTACAGAGGAAAGCAAGAATGAGCCATTATGCCTGGCAGCAGTGATAGCACAGGCAGAGCTGCTGGCAGTACATAATGACAGGGTATCACAGTGTCATGCCTGGAGATGGCCTGTTAGAGATGCTTCTGCTCTTGACCTCTCCAGTGGTTCCTGCTGCCTTACAGTTCCAGATTGTGCAAAGTGCCACAAAACCTTAGAAGCACAGTTCTTTATTTGAAACTTAACTGCATACAGAACAGTCTAAAGCAAAGTGATACTCTCTTATAGATGTGGGAGAAGAAGCTGTCCATGTAGAGTTGAATCCAAATGCCCTCCCTTTCAGCAAAACTTCCTCCCTCAGGGTGGCTCCTGCTACTTGTGGGCCAGGTGGCCAGAAAACCAGGCACTTCATAATTGGTCTGCTTGCTTTCCTGTCATTGCCTGACTGGATAAAGGACTTTCCCTGCTTCTCTGCCCATTCCAGTTCTGAAAAGCTTGCCTCCCTTCCCAAGGCAAGCTTATTCTCACAGTCTGAGAAACGTTACTAAGTAACCTTGAAACTGTCAAGTCCTCAGCCCTCCTTGCTTTTCCACCTCCTCAAAATTACAGGAATCTATTTGAGCAGTACATAATGCATGAGAGACACCCCCACCCCCCGCCCGCACAAAGCAAGCAAGTACTGGTCTAGGTCAAGAGCTGAGTCCAGAAGGCAATGCAATGGTGGTTGGATCCAATCTGGTTACTGGAGGGTTGTCATCGAAACATCCCAACAGACATGATCCTTTTCAGGTTGGGATGCATAAGGAATCTCAGATAGCCCACAGAACCTGGTGAGAGAGAGAGAGGTGAAAAACAGCATCTTGCTGGAACTGCAGGCCATCAAACTAGCACTAGTAGCTTTGCAAAGAGTACTAAGGGAGTGGCATATGTTAATAAGTGCGGAGAACATTTCAGCAAAGACCTTTGTAAGCCAACAGAGCAGCACAAGTTCAGAAATCTTGCACAAGGAGGCCGTGGAAATCATGAGAAGGGGAGAGAAGGCAAGTCAAATTAGGTGGCCAATTGACTCAGTCACATGGCAATTCAAGACATGAAGTGAGCATTTCCCTACAGTCTTTCCTTTGTCCTTCAGTTCAGACAGCCTACAATACAGAGTTGCTGTTGTTCCTGACATGGGATCAGTGTCCAGAAGTGGTTGCCTACAATGCCTTAGAGAGGCCATGGCTTCAGGGCGTGCTGTATTAGTTTCTAACACTATCTTCCCTGAGAAAGCCTCTCTGGAAGATCAAGCATCTGAAAGCAAAAGTAGTTCTAATTGGCCACACTGTCCTCAGTCTCCAGATCTTGTCAACTTATTCATTGAAGGCTGTTAGAGACTTGCATCCAGGAAGGATCTGTTTTTGCAGGGTCCAGCAATGCATCTGCAACTGTGCATGTCCACTGAACAGCCTGCATGTTAAGCAGTAACGATTTAGGGACTTAGGTTGTTCCAAGGAGGTCCTTAAGACTGCTAGCCTCCCAGAGATCACCTGCTAATAAGGTATATTCTAATATTTGGAAGGATTTTCCGTCATGATATAAGAGAGCAAACAGAGATCCTGGAAAATGGCAAGTTCAGCATGTTCTGAATTTTCTGCATGCTGGCCTGCCGAAGGGCTTGAGCACTAATACTCTGAAGTTGGAGCCTTGAATAGCATTCTTGATTGCCAGAGTAGGTCTGGTACATCAGCTTACCCTGAGGTATATAAGTTTCTAAAAGGGTGACATTCCAGAAACTTATGATCCATGTTTCCATCATGGAACTTAAGTCGTATCCTTGCAGTTCGTGTGGAAACAGCCACTGAGTCCATGGAGAAGGTGACTTTAAAAATTCTTAAACTCAAAACTTTGTTTTTGGTGGCAGTGATTTCAGCCTGCAGGGCATTTGAGCAGGGCACCTCATCTTTCAAACTATTGTTTTGCATGTTGCACAAGGACAATGTGGATCTCTTCTCAGATCTGTTGTGCAATCCTAAGGTGAACTTGGTCTTTCCTAAATTCCAAGATGCAGTTTCTTCATCCTCTCCTACACATGTACATAACCAAAGAAGAATTTACAATGAACTCCTTGTTTCTCTCTCCTGGAAGTATTCCTGGAAAAAAGAGTGTCTGGGCATCTTTTTCCAAGTGACTTTGGAAGCATATACAGCTGGTATATGTTAGCTTAGGGAAATAACTTCCCAGCAGAGAAACTGCTAATTCAGGGGATCAGCCACTTTGGCAGCTTCATGAGGAAGTTCTTATTTGAAGGAAATGGGTAGAGTGGCCCTGATCACACTTTTGAAGGATGTTCTAAGGTTGATAAATACTCCTCTGCTAATGTGGCCTTTGGCAAGAGGGCACTGCCATCTTGATACGAGGTTTCTTGTTCTCATTTCTGTTACATATTCTGATAGATTAATCTGCATATCCTCCAGGGGTTCTGGGAAAAGAGGAAATCCTTTCATGAATTTCTTTTTCCTGGAAATTTTTAGCTCTTCAGTCCAGTGCATTTTTGAATGGCAAGAGGTAAATAGGGCTTCTGACTCTGCCACATATGTGGAATAGTAGCTAGAGATCACTGGGGTTGTGACCCTTCTCTACTGGCATCTTTTTGTGTTCATGCATTTACAATCACTGACTTATTCTTCCAGTAGTTGACAGGTAGTTTGTGTGTCACAGTTATTATCATTAATATTTTTTATTTGTGAGAAGTGTCTTTTGCTTTTCTAGTTCTGGTATGAAGAAAGTGATTAGCCTTTCCACTTGAGGTGACAAGCAAGAGAATGGCCTAATCTGCTTGCACTCTGGGAATCCTGGGAATCGAAATTTACAATAAAAATCAACTTTATCTCATATAATCAGATAAGCACATACATCAGAGTTTAGAGCACAGATCTGATGACAGGTATAGTCCTTCAAAGAGCTTCTACAACCTTCTGCTGCTCTTGTAAGAGCTTCTATAAGAGCTTCTTTCTGAAGCAGAGCATTTGGCTAAAACTTTCCATAATATTCTGGAGGAATACCTGGAGGAAGATTGCCTAGCAACAGTAACACACGCATTGGTTACTTCCCAGTTGGATTTCTGTAACATGCTTTACGTGGGGGTGCCCTTGAAGACATCTGGATACTTCAGATGGTGCAAAACAGGGCTGCCAGGATGCTGTCAGGGACTGGGTGTTATTCTCATATAACCCCAGTTTTCTATCAGCTCCATTGGCTTCCCATAGAAATCCGGGCTCAATTCAAGGTGCTGGTTATTACCTATAGAGCCCTAAACAGCTTGGGACCAGGATACCTAAAGAAACGCCTTTTCCCTAGTTGCCCTCCCACCCCCCAGCAGAAGCCCTCCTCTGGGAACCTTCTGTGAAAGATATTAGGAGACAGAGTACCCAGAAGAGAGCCTTCTCTGCAGTGGCTCCCCGTTTATGGAATGTGCTTCCCAGAGAGGTCCACCTGGCACCATCATTATATGTTTTCGGCACCAGGTTAAGACCTTTTTATTTAATCAATATTTTAACAAGTTTTAATATTGAATTTTATTACCTTATTTTAATTGCAGCCAGAATGGGTCATCAATTTATTTATATTATATTGTTATGTATTTTGGAATTTTATTTGTGTAAGCTGTCCTGGGGCTTTCGCAAAGGACGGCATACAAATATCTTAAATAAATAAGTATTCTATCAATAGTTGTGATATAGTACCAATCCTGTTCCTGAAAGCTTTTAAATTACCATATTTTTCGCTCTATGACACGCCTGACTATAAGACACACCTAGTTTTTAGAGGAGGAAAACAAGAAAAAAAATATTCTGAATGAAATGGGCACATAATCACAGGCACATTCCCCATCACTACCCCATGGGCTGCACATCTGACAGACTTACTACACACACATACTCGCTCTATGAGACGCACAGACATTTCCCCTTACTTTTTGGGGGGGGGGAGTGCCTCTTACAGAGCAAAAAATACGGTACATACATATACATGCATAAATTAGCTGCAGCCTTTATCAGTTTATAGGAATGCTAAACACACTGTCCATTTCTATACTCTGCTGTTACTATTGAGTTCATACTTCATTCACCTGGCATGTTTGCTATGTGAATATAATAAAGCATGAAGGGGGGACTAGTGTCTTTAACGTATATTCAGTCGGTGGATCTTTGCCAAAGAATCATTAGCCATCATGTCTTCTGATTATGTCTATATTTCTTGACTTGAAATCAGAATGTGAAAGCCTCACAAGTAAACATACTTGAACACTTTGGAAACTATATTTAGATGTGTTTGGTGCACATTGAAGACTGCTCCCTACTGTGTACTCACAGTGGGAGCTGTCGGGTCATTCTTGCTATTCTATTCAGACATCTCTTTTTTTCTACCTGAACAGCAAGTCACATCTGTTTAATCAGCACATGTTTAATCAGTAGTAGCATTTAAACACTGGACTCTGTATGCAAAATAAGCACACAGAAGTTGCCAGCAAAGCTGAATGAATCTGTTCATGTTTCGAGTAACAGCAAATTAATTTGAAATATCAGAGATACCAATATTTTCAACATTCTGTGTGTTTACTGTGAAGTTAGTCCCATTTTGTTCAGTAATGCATACTTCCGAAGAATTAGTGGTGTACTGGATTTTAGTCTTAGTAGTTACAGCATAGTAGTAGTTTTAGTTATAGTAGCATTTATAAGGTTCCACAAGACTACAGTGTTGTTTTTAATGCAACAGAAACATATTATGCATCTAGAAGCAGGAATTTTTAAGACTTCACATAGATTGGGGGAGCTGAGATTTGAACTGGAGACTTCTTGCTAATGTCTTTAATTACTATGCATTCCAAAGTCTCACGTGCATGCAGAAGTTAGAGAAAGTAGATCTTCATACTGTTTGTTTCCCTATCTCCATAGTACTTAAATATGTATATTGTGTACTGAAAAAAGATGATTACAGATTATAAATGTCCCTGGTGGAAACCATGTAGCTTTACAAATGAAGCCAGTGGTAATGCCACAACCGATACCATTCTTGTGAAAATTTTAGTTTTATTGTTTGGCAAGGCTTTATGGGAGGACTATGTTTACCATTTAGGTCTCTCATAATGCCATTCTACAAAGGAAAATCTAATAGGTTTTAGCCAGCTGTGCCCTTCCATTCACGGCAAGTTCTTTGATCCAGCAGAGGTTTCTGTGAACTAAGGGAAGGGAGGCCATGTGTGCTAATTTTCTCTTTCCTGTACAGCTTCCTGGGCAACCCTAAATCCTCTGGAGAGGACTGCAAAGCCCTCCAGAACTGTAAGAGATGACATCAAGGGCTGCAGGACAAAAGACAAATCTGGGGAAATCACTTCCCACCCATTCTATTCAAGAAAGCTTCCACTGGATCAAATAAACAGAAGAGCACCACTGGATACGATCCATGGTGACATATTAGTCCTTTCTTTTTAGTGTACTGTGGCTAGGGAGGAATAGACACACAATTCGTAAATTTAGTTGAGAGACAAAATAGTTCTGTTTGCCACATTGTGAGCAATAAATAGGAGAGGGATTTTTTTCAAGTCCTGTTTGTGATCTTTCTAGGGAATCTGAATGACTAGAGGTAGAAATAAACTGATGGACCTCTTGTGGAGCTCTTATGTTCATTCTCACATCAACAAGACATAGCATTCTACAGTTGTACCATCTCATAATGATAAGCCTATATAATAACTTAAGATTTCCTGTTTTTATTATGTTGTCATTGTTATTACATTGCGTGTATATATATCTCACATTTTGTTCTCTTGCTCAGAAGGACTTTAAAAGTTCTCCACTCCATTTTAACCTCATAACAACAACCCTTGAGCAGTAGATTAGAGTGAGAATTGATTGGTCCAAAATCATGTGTGAGCTTTACGGCCAAGTGGGAACTAGAACCTGGATCTCCCAGGTCCTCAGACTAACCTTTTACCACCATATTACTCTGGCTTTCAAGTTTTTAGATATTCTGATGATTATTGCATTAAGTATAAGGGGATGAGGATTCAAGAATTATAAACCAAGCAAGTTTTACAGATTTAGATACCACCATATACTGTATTTGGCCAACCATGACATAACAACACCGTCTGGTATAGGCACATTCTCAGTGCTGTTTAACCGTTTTCAAACATCAGCAGCTACAGATTTCTTTTACTCCACTTGTAGTCAGCAAGGATCACAACATTTCAGTGCATTCAGAACATTCAAAATATCTCATGCTAATTCTTAATTCAACAAAGCTACAGAAAAAATATCTGCTCTGTACACACTTCTATCTGCAGAATTGTAAATTCTGGAAAAAAAATCTGGACTAGACTAGACAAAAATTTACAGGCCAAATAATACTTCCTATTTTTCTTGTAGGAAGAATCTCAAAAACTGGAAGATGAATAAAACTAATCTAATTAAAACCAGCAAACTGATTCCACTTCATATGGTGGCTTCAGATACAGCTAAATAAATAAAGGGCTCAGAAAGAAACATTTACTTTATCCAAAAAATCATGCCAGGTCCTGACTACACCCCATCCCAAAGCCCTAGGAACCATCCTAATATATCTAAATACAGTGGCATTAAAAATCCTGCCAAGATTTGCCCTTTCCAGATGCATATTTCATGATGAATACTTAGTTGGAATGTCTAGTCATCTTTCCCTACCTATCTTATCTGTTGCAAGAATATCCTATCCTCACACTCAAACCCAGTATTTTTTTCCCAGTGGAAAACTATCCCCCTGCTAATGAACCCATTGCAACAGTAAGAGCTATGTAGAATGTGGCTGAGCAAGAGGGTCACAGGCATTTACTGAATAGTGCCTGTGATATGACAGATGAGACACACAACTCTCCTAATTTCTTATGCTTGTACCATTTTGTGACCCTTATTTACTGTGTTAAAAGCTGAGCACTCAAATGTCAAACCTGAGCATTTAAATTTGGGAATGTCGCTGTTTTGCAGTATGTTACTTTAAGCACATTACCTGAAATAGACAGTTTAGATATACACATATATATTGCAGGAAGAAATACCAGGCACTCAAATAGTGATTATTCAGCATGACATATGCCAGGGTGGCCAGACTTGCTCAGTGGAAGAGCCACAAATGGTAAATGTCAGATGCTTAAGAGTTGCAAGTGAGCACCTGTGGGCGGCAAGCGACAAGCAGGGGCCTGTGGGCAACAAGTGGGTACCCAGGAGCAGCAAGTGAGCACCTGTGGGCAGTGAGCAGCAAGGGGCACCCATGGGCACCCACAGGCACCCACAGGCAGTGAGCTGCAAGCTGCAAAGTTGGAAGCATGTGGCTCCCAAGCCTCATTTTGACTACCTCTAACATAGGCACTTGTGAAAGTATCCATAAACAACTAAAACAACAAGTAACTCCATCCTTATCTGCAGATAGATAAACACATAAATTTAAAAAGGTGTGGACATTCTTAATAATATTTATAAAGCTTGTCTGAATAGTTAGAATTCACAAAGTTACAAAGAAGTGATATATTTTGTTCATTTGTTTTAATGAGCTTCTGACAAATACTGCCCTCTGTTGAAAACTTACAGTCACAGAATGAATACACAGAAAGCAAACCTTTTTTTAAAAATCCAACAACAATCATGATGTCAAAAGCAGCACCAGTATTGTTTATGGATTGTGCCAACGCCATAGTCACCTTGAGCCATGTGCTTTCCGAAATGTATGATACACAATAGCTATATCTGTATTCCTAAAATAATATGAGGAATACATAATGAAGTGGAGAAATGTGCTTTGTGCCATAATACAATTTCTGGTACTCCTAAAAGATCAGTATTTTATATTTTGTCATGCAGATATAGGACAATCTATGGTGTGTATGTGAGTAAAAGAGCCAGCCTAAAATATTAATGTTTATTTAAATGAATATTGTGAATGACAAGGTGATCAGACAATTTGTGTTTTGTGTTGTGGTGAAAATGTACTAGGAATGAGGAAGCAACGTGTAGTCACACAATGGAGTTTATGTATTTTTGAGCTTCATAACATGGGAGAAATTGCAGTGAGTGTGGGGCTTTCACCTGCACTGCTAACCATATTCCTTTACCTTATGCTAAAACTCAACCTATAACCTGCATGCTGTGCTTCTGTTAATGTAAGAACCATAGCAATCAGAAATAACATGTTGGTGGTTCAGATATTATTTATGTGGTCATGGAAAGTTTGCCAAGGGGAGCATGTCAACCCCAATAGCAGGCATGGCTGTACAATATGTTGTTTGTACCTGTCTGTGAAGAACATGTTTGTGGCAGAGATCAGTCACAAGTTGAAACATGTATCAGCAGCTTCAAAATGTGCATCGGGTTCTGCATATTAATACATTCAGCAGGGACAGTGATTTACAGTGATGTTCTAATTCTTGGGACAATCTTTAGACAGTTGTAGACTCCAGTAAGTACCTTGATGTGTGGAACTTCCCCTACAATTATACTGGACTGGTAAATTATGTAATGTCCCAAACATCATGTATCAAAATAGAAAATACGTGTCAATAGATATATTGATAAATACTATGTTATCACATTATTAGATAGGCTTGTTGGGGAAGTCAAGCTCTAAACTAGCCTTCTTCAACCAGGTACCTTCCAAATATTTAGAACTACAACTTGGAAGTTGTAGTTCAGCATTGCCAATGGTTAGGGATGATGGGGACCATGGTCCAGAACATCTGAAGGATAACAGGTTGGGGAAGGTTAGTTTTGGGCACAGTCATAAGGCTTTATGACATTGACTGGGGAGTCATAGTATTATTCAGTCTCCTGGCTGGGATCTTGGAGGCAGGGCTCCAAGGACCAAGCCCTCACTCCCCTCACAGCCAATGCAGAAAACAGCTGTGCCTGATGCCTCCAACCATGGCTGCAAATGTGCCTCAGAGGGGTGAAAAGGGAGCATAATAGGGAGAGGCAAGTGAGAAGACTGGGGCTGAGGATTTATGCCAATTCCCATCAGCATCCCAGCCCCTTCCGTTCTTGTTGCTTTATGTAGACAGCTCAAACAACCATCTAGCTAAAAATCAGGGTGCAAGGTACAACAGAGGATGCTGCTACCTCACCTCATTCAGGTCATAGAATACATGTAAGCCTTGAGGTTAGGAAGCTTATGTACAATGACAGCAGGGGAAAAATAGGATTATGCCTTTAATGCTTAGTTATTATACAGTATATAGAAACTGTACAAGCTGTACAAACACCTCCATACTTCTTTATTAACTAAAAGGAGTCACATGGATTTTAGTTAATAAAGAAGTATGGAGGTGTTCATACTTGCTTGAGCTTATACAGGTTCATACCTTATTTTATTGCATGAAGCAGATAAAACTATGGTAAAGCTTGAAAAAGTTATGATCCTTTCCTATGCTGTCAGACACATAAGCGCACTATTGTGCCCCTTCATGTGCTGCTCATCTTCCCAATTTGGATAGGAAGCAACATGCAAGGGAATGCCCACTTTTATCTCAGATCAGTAATCTACGATAGCAGGCATTCCTCTCTCAGCTTGCCCTGGAGGAACAGGCCTGGGGAAATGCTGTAGTCACAGTCTCCAATCCCTTGTGCACTATACACACAGTAATTTAGCAAATAAGGAATATTGTAGTGGTTGTCTTTCCACTGTACATGGTAGATATACCAGATGCAATTTTATTTTGGTAGGAACAAGCTTGCAGAATATATTTGTTAACTTGCTAAGCTGTGTGCTTTCGGCCCTGCAGTTCGTCTGTGGTGTTTTTGTTATGGGCTGATCACTAGAGCAATGAATCTTATAAACCATTATAATTAAGTTCATTACCATCTTACACTCGAATTGTATAAATCATTCAAACCTGCAATTCAAGCATCTCAGAGAGACTAGGTTACTGGGCTAAAGAGAATCTCTGTTGTATTTTGTCATTTGTACGTGATCGTTCTCACTTGTTTACAGGCTCTCCCTCTCTACCAGATAAGTACCGTCATACTCGGGAGCTGATGATGCTACTACCAACACACCGGGATCGACCTAGCAGTGCTTTGTATCCTGCAACTATCATGGAAAATGGACAGGTAAGAAACTGAGTAAATGTTTTATGTACACATGCTCTAACTTTGGGTTAGCATATGAAACAATTTTCTGGACAGAAAAATAAATATTTTGGAATTAGGGACTAATGTGAAGGAGGAACTTGAAGTTGATTTTACCTAAGGAGGCAGTTTCTGTTCCCAGTCTGCTCCTGCTCTAAGCAAAGGATAAGTTCAGTACTCTTAATTTATCAGGCAGTTGTTGTTGTTGTTAGTCGCAAAGTCATGTCCAACCCATTGCAACCCCATGGACAACACTCTTCCAGGCCTTCCTGTCCTCCACCATGCCCCAGAGTCCGCCTAAGCTCACACCAACTGCCTCAGTGACTCCATCTAGCCACCTCATCCTCTGCCGTTCCCTTCTTCTTTTGCCATCTATTGTTCCCAGCATTAGGCTCTTCTCCAGGGAGTCCTTCCTTCTCATTAGGTGGCCAAAGTATTTGAGTTTCATCTTCAGTATCTGACCTTCTAAAGAGCAGTCAGGGTTGATCTCCTCTAAGACTGACCAGTTTGATTGCCTTGTGGTCCAAGGGACTTGCAGGAGTCTCCTCCAGCACCACAATTCAAAGGCCTCAATCCTTTGGCGCTCAGCCTTCCGTATGGTCCAGCTTTCACAGCCATACATTGCAACTGGGAAAACCATAGCCTTGACTATATGCACTTTTGTTGGCAGGGTGATGTCTCTGCTTTTTAGTATGCTGTCTAGATTTGCCATAGCTTTCCTCCCCAGGAGCAAGCGTCTTTTAATTTCTTGGCTGCAGTCCCCATCTGTGGTGATCTTGGAGCCCAGGAAAATAAAATCTGTCACTACCTCCATTTCTTCCCCATCTATTTGCCAGGAAGTGAGAGGACCGGATGCCATGATCTTAGTTTTCTTAATGTTGAATTGCAAGCCAACTTTTGCACTCTCCTCCACAACCCGCATCAAGAGGCTCTTTAGTTCCTCTTCACTTTCTGCCATGAGAGTGGTATCATCTGCATATCTGAGGTTGTTGATATTTCTCCCAGCAATGTGAATTCCAACTGGTGATTCATCTAGCCCCACCTTTCTCATGATATGCTCTGCATATAAGTTAAATAGACAGGGCGATAGTATACAGCCTTGCTGAACTCCTTTCTCAATTTTGAACCAATCAGTGGTTCCGTGTCCAGTTCTTACTGTTGCTTCTTGACCCGCATATAGGTTTCTCAAGAGACAAATAAGATGGTCTGGTACTCCCATCTCTTTAAGAACTTGCCACAATTTGTTGTGATCCACACAATCAAAGGCTTTAGCGTAGTCAATGAAGCAGAAGTAGTTGTTTTTCTGGAACTCCCTAGCTTTCTCTATGATCCAGCGTATGTTGGCAATTTGATCTCTAGTTCCTCTCCCTCTTCGAAATCCTGCCTTTACTTCTGGTAGTTCACGGTCCATATACTGCTGGAGCCTAGCTTGTAGGATTTTGAGCATAACTTTGCTAGCATGTGAAATGAGTGCAATGGTGCGGTAGTTTGAACATTCTTTGGCATTGCCCTTCTTTGGGATGGGAATGTAAACTGACCTTTTCCAATCCTGTGGCCACTGTTGAGTTTTCCAAATTTGCTGGCATATTGAGTGTAGCACTTTTACTGCATCGTCTTTTAGGATTTTGAATAGTTCAGCTGGAATACTGTTGCCTCCACTAGGTTTGTTGTTGCTCAGACTTCCTAAGGCTCATTTGACTTCACATTCCAGGATGTCTGGTTCGAGGTCAGTGACCACCCCATCATGGTTATCAGGGATGTTAAGTTCTTTCTTGTATAGTTCTTCTGTGTAATCTTGCCACCTCTTCTTAATCTCTTCTGCCTCTGTTAGGTCCCTGCCATTTTGGTCCTTTATCATGCCCATCTTTGCATGAAACGTTCCCTTCATATCTCCAATTTTCTTGAAGAGATCTCTGGTCCTCCCTATTCCATTGTTTTCTTTTATTTCTTTGCACTGTTCATTTAAGAAGGCATTCTTATCTCTTCTAGCTATTCTCTGGAATTCTGCATTCAATTGTGTGTATCTTTCACTTCCCTTCTTTCCTCAGCTATTTGTAAAGCTTCCTGGGACAGCCATTTTGCTTTCTTGCATTTCTTTTTCTTTGGGATGGTTTTAGTTGCTACCTCTTGTACATTGTTGCGAACCTCCGCCCATAGTTCTTCAGGCACTCTGTCTATCAGATCTAATTCCTTAAATCTATTTGTCATCTCTACTGTATATTCATCAGGGATATGATTTAGGTCATACCTGAGTGGCCTAGTGCTTTTCCCTACTTTCTTCAACTTAAGCCTAAATTTTGCAACCAGAAGCTCATGATCTGAGTCACAGTCAGCTCCTGGTCTAGTTTTTACAGACTGTATAGAGCTTCTCCATCTTTGGCTACAGAACACATAGTCAATCGGATTTCTGTGTTGACCGTCTGGTGATGTCCATGTGTAGAGTCGTCTCTTGGGTTGTTGGAAAAGAGTGTTTGCTATGACCATCGTATTCTCTTGACAAAATTCTACCAGCCTGTGCCCTGCTTTATTTTGTACTCCAAGGCCAAACTTGCCTGTTACTCCAGTTATCTTTTGGCTTCCTACTTTAACATTCCAATTCCCCATGATGATAAGGACATCATTTTTGGGTGTTAATTCTAGAAGGTGTTGTAGGCCTTCATAGAACCGGTCAACTTCAGCCTCTTCAGCACCAGTGGTTGGGGCATAGACTTGGACTATTGTGATGTTGAATGGTTTGCCTTGGATTTGAACTGAGATCATTCTGTCATTTTGGAGATTGTATCCCAGTACTGCTTTTCCTACTCTTTTATTGACTATGAAGGCTACTCCATTTCTTCTGAGGGATTCTTGCCCGCAGTAGAATACCTGATGGTCACCTGAATTAAATTCACCCATTCCTGTCCATTTTAGTTCACTTATTCCTAAGATGTCGATGTTCAGTCTTCTCATCTCTTGTCTGATCACATCCAGCTTGCCTTGATTCATGGATCTTACATTCCAGGTTCTAATGGAGTTTAGATCTTTACAGCATCAGACTTTCCTTTCACCACCAGATACATCAGCAACTGAGTGTCCTTTCGGCTTTGACCCAGTCGCTTCATTCTTTCTGGCGCTACTAGTACTAGCCCTCTGCTCTTCCCCAGTAGCATATTGGACACCTTCCAACCTGAGGGGCTCATCTTCCAGCGTCATATCATTTTGCCTTTTGGTACTGTCCATGGGGTTTTCACGGCAAAGATATGGGAGTGGGTTGCCATTTCCTGCTCCAGTGGATCAGGTTTTGTCAGAGCTCTCTGCTATGACCTGTCTGTCTTGGGTGGCCCTGCATGGCATCGCTCATAGCTTCATTGAGCTACGCAAGCCCCTTCGCCACGACAAGGCAGTGATCCATGAAGGAGTATCAGGCAGTACTTTATATTTTAACTCAAGTGTCTAGCATGACTTCCCTTCTTAGATGGATTGGGGTAGGAGTAAAGAAAAGAACATGGAGTTTGTACAAGCAGGTTATGCTGCTGAGTGAGACAAATATTGCTTCCCTGCTGAGAACCCATGCTAGAGAGCAGCTCCTACTCCTCTCTCCCCAACATGGAATGTTTGTAGTTTTCCTTGCTCCTCCTCGCCACAATTAATGTTGCTTCTTCTCTTACTTATCTTTAACAAGGTGATAAGCTACTCTCTCTTCCTTTATTCAGCATCTTATTATACCCAGACATAAAAGCTTGAGAACAGAGACCAGCTTTGCAAGGTTAATTGAATGTCAAAAAGCAGATAACTAGTGAATGTTGATGGGGGATGCAAATTGCATAGTTAAATGTTTGTGAGAGAAAAGCCAGAATTTTATAAAGAAACATATGGCATTGCCTTGTCTCATATATAGTTCAGAAATCACACATAGAGTTAGATGATGATTTAAGCATTAAATGTTCCACTAGCATGCAAGCAAAACACGGATCTCACTTACAGGCTGTTAATTTTATTACTGTTTGTTAGGTTTTGATGTGCTAAACGAGCCGTTCCCATCCTGGTGCTTCCAGCTTCCATAATGTCCCAGCCATCATGGTTGATGGTCAGGGATGATAGACACCAACTTGGAGAAGTCAGCTTAAATGAATAAAATGCTTACATCTCCCCAAAAAAACTTACACTACAACTACAAAATAAGCTGATTGATAGTAGTATCTTGGCATTTGTGTGCATGAGATCTTCCAGAAAAGAAACTCAAGCAGTAATACTAAGGTTCAGCATTTTTTCCTTCTCAATGTGCTGCCTTCCTCTTCCTTAGCACCCAAATTTCCAGAGAGCCTTGTTCCAGCAAGTGATTGGACAGTGCAAACCATGCAGTGATCCAAATCTGTCTGTTGCTGAAAAAGGTACTGTTTGCATGATTTTCTATTACTTTGTTTCTGGCAGTTTAATCAGATATTGCTTTGTGCTGCAGTAGTTTGAAATTAAGAATATATCATTTTTTGTTTATGTAAAACAGTCTTATTACTATTCTCTTAAGATAGGTTCATATGTGACTGAACGCCCAGAAAATGTTCATATAAAACCAAGCATGCATCTCAGAATTCCGAAATGCAAGCGCAACTGTTTGTCAGGAGCATGTCAGAAAGAGCAGCTGCTCAGTCCATACACTCTCGGCAGAATAGACACATAACTAAGGAAATTATCTCAGTTATGAAGCAGTCTTACTACCTAACTTTCTGGTTTTCATGTGTATGCTGTACTAGATTGGATCACAAGATTGTCCAGACTAAAGAAAATTAATGAACTTTATGTACCATAAGATCCAAGTGCTGAATACAGTAATGATATGAATGTCAATTTCAATCCTTTTAGGAGGGGATTTATGTTGATTGACAGCATGTCATTATAGTAGCTGTTCTATGAAAGAGAGGCATTAAATCCACTGGCTGAATCAACCAAGAAAGTGGCAAGAATCACTCAGATTGAATTCACATGCCATTAAATGCAGGCTATAAATAGTAGGGGACCCTATCTGTGGTCAGTTGTTTTTATTCCCCAGCAAGACTGACCCAGTTGGAGTCAGTCTTGATGCAAAGTATGTACATCTACTACTACTAAAGACATCAGTGCCTACTTACATTCTTCATAAAACATACTTCAAGTGAGTCCTAACTGAGATCCTAGCTTCTCCTTCCTTCTTGGGCCAGTTACATATGTGACTATAGCACTGTACCCCTTGCCAAGATTGTTGACCTTAGTGACACATTTCATTGCAATATGAACAACAGTGTAGCAGCATGCCTTTCAATCTAGAAGGATCTTCAAGGCAGCTTACATAAAATAATGCAATCTAATAAAGGCTAGATTATTTCTGCCACTTTTAGCATAACTGCATTGCTCTTGAGCAGTACAGTTTCACAGCCATCATGTGCTCTCACAATATAGCTGCTTTTGAGGGGGCTCATCTAGTCATAATCAGCAAAGACATTCTGGTTAGGAGCTGTCTTTCTCCATATGGAATTTCAGCATGTGCCATTTTTCATCCTATTTGCCTTCCTGTCATATCATCATGTTCATTTAAATTATATCATGTTCTTTAGCTACCTGTAGGCTATAAAAAAACAGTGCCACCATTTGGCCTGGGTAATTACAGCCTTTTACTGAGCTTTGTTTCAGGACTTTATTCGAAAGATTTATATCTTGCCTGCCTATCAAATTAAATTCTGGGCAGCTTATATAATTCATACAAAGATGCTATAAAATAATTCAATCTTATTGAAAATACCTGAGAAATATTATTCTCAGCAGTATTATTTACATACTTGTGCAACTCCAAACCTAGCAACTCCCCCCCACCACCACCCTTTTAAGTGCCAAATACATTTGTGCATACACTTCCACAGAAAAAAGGAGTGGGAGTGAGGGCGGGGAGTTGCAAACCAGTGATGGCTGCTTCATTGTGCTGGTTGGGCACTTTGGAGGGACTGTCATTCAGTGTCACTTTGGATATTACAAAAAGTGATCTCAGCTAAAAAGATGGGGAAGCCATGGCAATTGCAAAATGTTAACATTCCAGTTGGGAGGGCAGGAATCCCAGGTGGCAGCGGTGGAAAGGAGTGCTTTCCTACAGCTTCGGCTGATCCACCAGCTGCGCCCTTACCTGGACAAGCACTGCCTAGCAACGGTGATTCATGCTGTGGTAAACCGGGAGGATTACTGTAATGCGCTCTACATGGGGCTGCCCTTGAAAACGGTCCGGATACTTCAGCTGGTACAGAGCAGAGCTGCCAGGTTGCTGACGGAGACGGTCATTATTCTCATACCAGCTACACTGGCTTCCAGTTGAAGTCCAGGCCCAATTCAAGGTGCTGGTTTTAACCTATAAAGCCCTGAACAGCTTGGGACCAGGATACCTGAAGGAGCGCCTCTTCCCTTACATGCCCTCATGCCCCTTAAGATCTATGGGAGAGGCTTTGCTCCGGGAGCCCTCTTTAAAGGAGATAAAAAGAACAACTACCCAGAGCAGGGCCTTCTCTGCGGTGGCGCCCAGATTATGGAATGCACTCCCTGGAGAGGTGCACCTGGAGCCAAGTTTATATTCTTTTCGGTGCCAGGTTAAAACCTTTTTATTTAATTGATATTTTAAAAATTGATATTTTATCGTTAACAGTTACTTTTTTTTGTTTTTATATAATTTTATGTAATTTGTTATTGTTTTATTGTTTTAATTGTACATTTGTGAGCCATCCCGAGATGCTGAGGCATGTGGTGATGGCATATAAAATAAATACATACATACATACCTGCAGGAGGACTGAAGGGGAGGAGTGGTTTTGACAACTCACAGTGAGTCCAATCCTCCACCGGGTGTACCATGAACAACCCACATTGTGTTGCTTTTTCGCAGGATGGGTTGATGTATTGTGCAAAATAACTTGCTATCTGTGCAAACTGGGTGTATTTCAAGACTGCAAGTTGCCTGCTGCTTCCTCTTTCAATATTCTCTATTACTGAAGCTGATAAGTAATTTTGGCCAAGACCTGTCCCCAGAATTCTCCACTGATTAGATTGCAGTTGATGTTCGGCAATGATAATATTTCTGAAGAAGATCTGTGCAAATCACAGTGGTATTTATATAAATAGTCCAGCTCTTTAGAAAGCATTTCATATTGGTATGATTGCTACCATGGATTACATAAATGCATTGTCTTTACTAGGCAAAATGCAGCACTCTTTTTGTTTAATTTCATGTGTCAGCATTTTTCTTTTCATGGTTTGGAATAGGGAAAACATACTCATCTTGGTCATCGCGGCACAGTAACAGGCTCTGTTCTGCATACTGAAATTTCTTTTCTTAGTTACCCCTTTCTCTTACTTAAAAACAACTTTAAAAGATCTGTTCTTGATCTTCCAATCATGTTGATTCCTGGCAGCTATTCTCATCTTGTGGACATAAAGTATGAAGTTCCCTATCACTTGCTATCTTCACAACAGAACATACCTAACAGCATGGGGCCAGTCCCAAAATACTCCAGAGACTTCGAAAGAAGGAAAAAGTCAGCCTTCGGTACCACCAAGCCCCTCTGAAATTTGTATTACAACATTACCCAAATTCCATCTGTTTCCATCCTTCAGCTGTTCCAGCAGCACCAAGCAGCTGGAGTCTGGACAGCGGAACCAGAGAGGCCTTGCCATTCCTGTCTGCCCATGTTGGGAGCATCCTGGCCCCACCAGTACCTCCCCGAAGCCTACCCCATGGTAAGGAAAAGGCCAGTAGGTCTGCAGAAGTTCTGCATTATTGTGCAGATAAACCATGTGAAGGCCCACACTGACACCGTATTTTCCTCCAGTAAAAAGAATAGCAAAAGGAAGACATTTCTTAACTCCTTGGCTGACAGTTAAATAAATCTTTAAAGCTTCAACAGTACTATGAATGTGCGTTGGGATTGGAATTAGGCTTGTGAGTGATATACACTAACCTGATGTCTTACTAAACGCTTTGGTCGACAAATACTTACTGAGCTCCAAGGAAAAACAAATGAAGTTTCAGATACTTAATGCTAAAGAGCCTGTTGTCTTGCCACGGGAGCCTTGATATCATATGGGTGAAATTCTACAAATACTACTGAATTTTTGTTGTTCTTCCAGTTAATGTGGATACTGAATACCATGTAGAAGGACTGGTTTTTAGGAAACTGGCCCTGTGCTACCAGGATTTACATCCTTCTTAGCCAGCTTCACAGAAGGCTTTAAAAGCATGAACAGAAACACTAACTCTGACAGATTGCTCTTTGATTTATCTCATTTAAGGACACTATTCACTACATTTTGATGCCTTCCATCACCACATGAATGATACTCCCCCAGCTCTGCCTGCACGGACACTGCGCAAGGTAAAAAAGATCTCTCCAGCTTCAGAACAATCCACCTAATTCAGTCATCGTTCTGGGATTGTTATGTGTACTAACTCATTCTGGTATTTCCTGTGAGAGTTTAGTAGATTTATTGCTCTCCTGTTCTTTAGATTAGAGATTGAAGATGTTATCCCCTAGAATGTGTAGCTCTCCAGATGTTGTCGGTCTGTGACTCCCATCATCCCCCTTAGAAACTAGCTAATATGGAGTCAACTGGAAGGGACACGGAAGATCAGCAATCAGAACTTTCTGCCCTGGGGGTGAGGAGGCATTTAGCTGCTTTCTCCTGGATCAGTTTCCCACTTTGTAACTTCTACTTTAAGCTGCCATGTGCCCCATGGAGGAAAACATACCTGTGTAATGTGATAGAGTGAAAAATATCACTCTGTTGTTGAAAACAAGAAAATCTTTCAGTTCATTTACATAGACTGTTTCCCCTAATGATCAACTTTATCAAAGACTAATGAGTAGGAGCCACAGTTTGCTCACCATGGTTTTCTGAAGCTCTCAGACATTCATGCACTTTTCCCAGCCCTGACACTGGATTGTCCTCACACTTGTGCTGCCTCCAAAGAGCAGCACAGCTACACATAAGAGTGGAGGGCAGGTTGGAAGAATTATCTTACACATTCTTATCTCCCTCCCCACCCCACACACACACACACATCCCTATATAGTACTCAAGGCAGCTAGCCCCATCTCTATCCCTTTAACACTGAAATACAGCAGAGAAAGTTTCAACAAGATACTGGGCAGGGTCTGGGGAGAAAGGATGCCCCTGTAAACTGCAAGCAATGCTGCAAATTAAACTTGTCCATGCAAGAGCAGGTGGTACTGTTCTTACTATACATTTATTTCCTCTTAAAATATTCCTCCTCCTTAGTCTGGGATGTTGTAGTGATACGAAGATTAGCATAGCACTTGGAGTAAGAATTGATATAAGATGAACAACCTTAGTAAATCCGCTCTAAATAGCAAATTTGCCAAAATTCAATATTGGTAATATAAAACTGTTCTCACTAATTGTTTTGATATTGAATTATCCAGGTGTACAGGTCTGAAGAACACAGACAGTCTGCATAGGCATAACAGTAGGCCTCTGTAAGAATATAAAAAGAGCTGCACTAGATCAGACCAAGGGTCCATCTCGCCTAGCATTCTGTGCTCAGGGCGACTAACCAGCCATCAGTGGGGAGCCCATAAATAGGTTGTAAATGCAACAGTACCTGCCCCATCCATGTTTCCAACAAATGCTGTACATAGGTGTGCTGCCTCTGATATTGGAGGAAGCAGATAGCCATCAGGACTAGAAGCCCTCAAAAGCCTTCTCCTGCATGAATTGATCTAATGGCAGTGTAAATCCCTCTGAACTGGTACCCATCACTACATCTTGTGAAAGTGAATTCCATAGTTTAACTATGAGCTGTGGGAGGAAGTACTTCCATTTATCTATTCTGAATCGCCCATTAGTCAGCTTCATGGGATTATTGTGGGTTCAAGCATTATAAGAGACAAATGAGAATTACTTCTGCATCTGTACTTACAATTGCAAAGTAGAGGAAATGTTGATGAATATTCTGATCAAAATTGTCTGGCATACAAAAAGAATTGTGCCTGATCATATTTGCTACACTTTGTACAGTTCTATGAATCTCGTCTTTCTTTCCATCTAGTCATTCTAATGGTTGCAAATGCTAAGAACTGAGACAGGAGTTTGCTACACAATGGTTTTTATTAGCACCAACTAAAATGTCACAAAAACTTTTTTCTCCCCAATCCCCATGTCCTTGGTTTTTGTGCCATCTAGCCTTGTGAACAGTTTTTGAGAACATGAATATTTGCACACTACTTCATGACATTTTGATCAGTTCTAATATTATCTAACTGTGAATTTTATGTTATTCCCTGTTAACCAACACAGCTGCCTTTCCTTTTATTTTTTTTATTTTTCAGCTTAATTTCCCCACACAAATAGTATACTGCCATCACAAACAGAAACTTTTGTATTTTGAAATAAGGAGAGTTCTGAGCATGCATTTTTCAACATCTGTACCACTCTTCTCCAACCTGATACCCTTCAGATATTTTGGTGTCTATCCCCCATAATTCCTTATCATTGACTATGGTGACTGCAACTGATGAACACTGAAGTGTAAAACATCTGGAAGGCACTAGGTTGGGGAAGATAGATTTATACAATAATAATTAATATTCTGTAATCAAGGTAGCATGAATTCATGCAGGTGCAAAGCATTCCATGGGGTGTATTCAAGTGTTCCCCAGCAGTACTGCTAATGACTTTGTGCTAACAGAAAACTAATGATTGCACAGCATAATAAGTACTTGCTAGTGAAAAATGTCTATTCACTAGAATTTGGTGGCAAATCACCACTTGTTCTCATTACTGTAGCAGGTACAAGTTACACTGCACAGGTTGTTGGCTTGTAGCAGCATAACATAATCTCTGCTTGTACTGGGACACCCTTTGTATGTTTTAACATTCATATCTCTACTCTGTGCTGCTTTCTTTTAAATAGTCACCTCTTCACCCGATTCCCGCATCACCCACAAGTCCCCAGTCTGGTCTGGATGGAAGCAACTCTACTCTCTCAGGCAGTGCCAGCAGTGGAGTGTCCTCTCTAAGTGAAAGTAACTTTGGGCATTCATCTGAGCCGCCTCCTCGAACTGACACCATGGATTCTGTCCCTAGCCAGGCCTGGAATACTGATGAAGATTTAGAGACACCCTATCTCCCTGTCAGGTACAGTCTGTCAGAGCCTGATGTTCTGGAAACCCTCAAATCCCAGCCATGCCGAAGCCACTCTGCTCCATCTGGAGTCATTCCTCAGGATGCTGCGGACCCTCCAGCCCTGCCCCCTAAACCATATCACTCCCGCCTCCCAAACATGGATAATGAGGAAAGCATGATTTTGGAAGAGGAAGAAAAACACCGAGCGCTGCATCGCAAAATTTCCCAGCCAGCTAGTGGTGCAAAGGAGGAGCAAGCCAGGGTAGCATGGGAGCATGGCATCAGTGAGCAGTAGGCAAAACTATGAATCAGAATAGTTTGCATGATTGACCCAGGTCTAAGAAACCAGAAGAAAAAGTGTTAATGTGAGGTTTCAAAGAAGAGTAAAAACTGAATTGGTTTGTTCTCTGTTGCTGAGAGAATGACTTGAGCCAGAGACTGGGCCAGCATGTGCAGTTGCTGCTTTCCTTTTTATTTAATTTTATACTTTTCAGATTTTTAGTGGTTTGGGGTTTTGTCTATTTTTTGCAGTGGGTGCTTCATTCCTTCTACAGTTTATCAAACGGCAGGAAGTGACATATATGGTATTACTCTAGACACTTGCATAAACTGAAAAGTATTAGAATTTCGAGGGGGGATATGGCATGGAGTTTTTACAAGCTTTCCTCCCACTTTTGAGATGCGCACAAGTTGAAGCAGTTGCACTAGGAATGTGTTTATTTGCTGTAGTAAGTGAATGCTCATTTTGAATTCAGGGATTCCATGACAAGTCAAGTCAGAAGGTACACAGTTTAGAAGCACTGACACTTAAGGAGTGACTGGAATTTCCAGATCTAAGGCATACAAACTACCTTTGCAGTGCTCTCTCTGCATTGCCTTAGCTATGGTGAAGCAATCAAAACAGTGCTTACCAGCTGCTATGTCAGTTTTAAGGCATCATTTCCAACATATTCTTCCTACTTTGTCACCATTTTTTAAATTTCCTGTTTTCCCTATTGTCACTGTCACCAGTATTTACCAGTGGTACAATATGAGGGAAATACTTAGTTATAAGACTTGTGGCTTAGTTTTAGCCTTTCTGCGCTTAGACCTAGACAGGTTGTTGGCACTCACATTTTTCTTCCAGTTTAGGAATTTGGAGAATAGTACCTTATGCCACATAAAAAGAAGTGTTGAGCACATGCTTGACCTTTGCATGAAGGCTAAGCATCTGCATATTGCAAACTGTTATCTCACACTGTACCATCTGCCCCAAACACCTCTCGGGGCTAGTGGATAACTGTACTTCCATCTGTACCAGTACTATGGAAATACCATGAACTTCAAGCACTTTGTAAACACAATAAAAACCAAGATTTTAAAGGTTGCCCACAAGAGCAAACAAAACAAATCTGTTTTGCTCCTTTTTTATATAAAGAATGATAAGGAGTGTGGAAGTAAAAGAAGAGCCACTGCTATAAATTATTCCCAAGAACTAGAGCAGCAATTAATATACCATAATTGTATATTTTAATGAAAGGAACTGTAGAGCATGGTGCCATAAGCTATGTGATAACCACACTAGTAATTATGTTTGGAAAGGGCCTAGAAAATGTGAGAAGAAAAGGCATCTTAATGCACAATAAGCAATATGGCTAAGATTAGGAGATTAAAACTAATCATGCATGGCAATTTAGATATTGAGAGCTAAAGGACTTTAGTCAGTGTTGAATCAGCTGTTTAATTCAGCACCTTAAAAATGCCCCCTCAAAAAAATTATCTGTGTTCAAGATCCACTGTTATTTTCTTTCCTTCTGATGGCTAAACAGATCA
This sequence comes from Varanus komodoensis, assembly GCF_004798865.1. Lineage (NCBI taxonomy): Eukaryota > Metazoa > Chordata > Lepidosauria > Squamata > Varanidae > Varanus > Varanus komodoensis. The sequence goes on from NW_025336346.1 coordinate 4,624,915, forward strand.
ATTATTTTAACTCAATTATGTTACTTTCCATAGTGATAGCCCAAAGCACATTATGAGGTTTTGTATTAAAGGAGAATAGGAGCACAGAAAATGTAAAGGATTGTGACCCCATGTCTAAAACAGTTGGTGATTAAGAGTGAAATCCAACAGTATCTGTCTGCTGACAGAATGAACAAGGTTGGCAGAATGGATTTCCTGTCCCCTGTAGCTTTCTACACACACTCAACATGGGTGCAGGAGGACTGGTGACTCTTTGAAGTAGATTTGGGAGTAAGGAGGAATACAAGGAGAGGAAGGAGAAAACCTGCTGCATGAGATGAAATCCACTTATGCAAGATGGCTGGAACCGAGAAATAAAGACCAAAGTCAATTTTCAGTTAAATACAATATGAAGAAGCCAAGTGAAGGAGACAATGTGCTCTTTGGATGACTAAAATTGTGTTAATTGAGGCAGGCTTCTAAAAGCGCGATCCTATGCATGTTAGACAGAAAAAAGTCCTTTACCTTCTAGCATGCCTCAGCCAGCTAGGAGTTGAAGGCTTTTTCCTGTCTAAATATACGTAGGGTTGTAACCTAAGGCACTTCTCTTAAGTTTTTGCCAGTGCAAAACATGTAGTTCTGTTTTTATGCTTTAACTAAGCAACATGGCATAAAAAGATATTGGCCTGTTTTTATTCTCAGCTTGCACTAGATGGAAGAAAGTTCCATTCACTCTTACCCTTGGCCAACAAGCACCATTTTTCCCACTAGGAGAGATGCTTTTCCAATCCCATTCGAAATATCTCCTGGCAAGCACAATTTAAATGCAGTAAATGAATTTCACATTAATAGTGGAATGTCAAGCATTCAGTCAGTATAACCATGTGGAGCTACAGCAGGATTCTTAAGGCATATCACTTTTTGGGAGTCTGGAATGCTGGAAACACAAACCTAAGTATGTTCACTTAGAAGTGAGTCATATCCATTCTATGGGACTTACTCCCTAGTATGTCTTTAGAGGATGTGCTTAGCGCCTGAGTGCAGATTGGGAAAGCATTTGATGTGAATATTGTTCTGAAGGCTTTTTTCTATAGATCATGTAATGAGTTAACAAATGTAAACAAGTATCAGCTACTTTAATTTTATTCCCATAGTCATGAAGTTCCATGGAGAGAAATAGATTTAGATATAGGAAGGATTAGTGGGGGAACTATTGTTTTCCAATTTCTACACATGCATGTGTTTTAGTGGCTTTTTAAAGGGGAGCAGTATGTGTATTAAGTGTAAACTGAAATTTCCAGTGTTTTCCATTTGCTGAATGTGAAACTAGCCATCATATAAACCAGAAGCTAAAAAAGTATAATGTAACTCCATTTGGTGAATTGGATCTCCTATGCTGCATTCCTTATGCTGCTTACTAGTTTTTCAGGCCATTAGCACAAGTCTCAGTACATAAGGTTTGTGCTGACATGGCTTTGAAAGCCAACATTTCTATAAAAAGCATAATAATTTTTTGGACACAGATAGCAAAATGGAATATATTTGTTTTATATTTTTGGACAGCAAAATAGCACACACAATTATGGTGCCTTGGAAGAGGTATAAATGACTCAAAAGTTGTTATTCTTGTCCTTTGTCTGGAGGACAAGAGACATTGGCAGTTGAAAAGCAAGAAGAATTCATTCTATCATGCATTGGTAGTAGGAACTATAATTGGATTTTTTTTTTTACCATTGCAAACATATCTAGATTCCTTCCTCAACAAACATCCCCACACTCATTTTTTCCCTTTAATTCACCCTAAAAGAGGGAACAAAACTACAGTATATCCTATATAAGGAAGAATCAGACAGCAGGACATTTGGGGATGGGATATCATGTTGTTTGATATCCTTCTACCACCGCCCATCATATTTCTGTGTAAATATCCCACTTGAATGCTGTGTATTTGTACAGGAAATTGAGCAAAAAATGTATAGATTGTGATGTCTGACTGGTACTCTGCCCTGTAAATGTGTTTTTAACCTATGGCAATCTTGTTATTTAAACACACACACACACACACACACACACACACACACACACCCTCTAACCAGTTCTTTTTTGTGTCTTCATGTTCAGAAAACCTATATTAACTTTAAGGAACAACAAATTTAAAGGAAGAAAAGTTGTACCAGCGTCCTAAAAGTATTTCATTGTATATATTGTGATAGCATGTTTCTTGACGCAACAAATTAGTGATGTGAATTTTAGATGTAAATATTTGATGTTTTGTTTGGGGATTTTTCCTTCCCCGTTCACTCAACTGCTGTTATGTGGAATTAAAAATTAATACCTGATATTAAAAAAATTGAGATGTACTCTCTGAGGTATCAATGAAATATTTATTCAAAGGCCCCCAGTGCATCTTACGAGATTCTATTTGTTCTACATAAACTAGAGGGTGCCCTTTATATTCTTTTGACCTTCTTCTACATTTACTATTCAGAGGATGCGGAAGCAAACTACTAAAGAAACAAGAAAATAAGAGTGCTATAGTCTATTTCAAAGGGAAAATATGAGGGGTCTTCAAAAAGTTCCCATACTTTTATATTTTATAAATACATTATAGATAAATAGGCAGACAGGCAGACAGACAGACAGACAGACAGACAGATATTTTGCTGATGGCATTAAAAATTTGATATGATGCTGGGAAAAATGCATCGCTAAGGAAGGTGACTATGTAGAAAAGTGATGCAAATTGTTTTGGATATTCTTAAGAGAGTTTTTAAAAAATGCAGAAACTTTTTGAAGAACCCTTGTATTTGATCATCTTAATTGTTTTACTCATCACAGTTAATCTATATTAAAAATGTTCTCCCCACTATTTGTGGGTGTAATGTTCATATTTTAAAAACCAGTTCTAAACAGTCATCAGTAGAAGATGAAATCTTAGTTCAGTGGGAGGAAAGGGGACCATTTCACCACTCCCATCCAAGCACTATCCAGACCCAGTTAGTGACTAGTTAATGCAATGTGCTAATACTCTGTGGCAGCTGGTGCCAAAAACAGGAGTGCTGGTGCCTGCCTGACCTCCAGAGGCAGGGAGTTTCTTAGAAAGTGAGCTGCTACACTGAAGTCTTTTTTTCAGGGTCTGATAGGATAAAGGGGCCAAGTGGAAGCACCAGCAGACTATGCCATCCAGTATTTTCAGTGCCTGGGCAGGTTGATAAGGGAGAAGGTGCTCAGTCAAATATTTTAGTTCCAAATTGGTTAGGACTTTATACACTAACAGTAAAAGCTTAAACCTGTCCCCATGGGGAATATCAGCCAGTGCAATTTCTTCAGCAAAGGGGCTACGTGTTGGAAAGAGGCACCTCGTAACAGCCAAGCTGCTGCTGTCTGCACCAGCTTCTTAAAAGCAGGCCACAAAGAGCACAGTGCAGTAAAAGTTCTGTAAAAGTCTTGAAGTTCTTCGCACTTGTACCACTGTGGCTATGCGGTCCCTGTCCAGAAGCTGGTGAAATCTGTTGAAGCTGGCAGATGCACAGCAAGCTGCCATGACCACTTGGGACTCCAGTGACAATGATGAATCTAGGAGTACCCACAGAATATTACTCTGATCTTTCAAAGGGAGTCCAGTCCCATCCAGAATATGCAGTAAGCCTAGCTCCCAAATTTAGGAACCACTCAATCAGTTCACTGGCCTTCATCCTGACCATCACTGAATCTAGGCACAGATCCAGGAGTTGCATGCCTCATATGATTCAGCTGTCACAGGAAGATAAGAGTTGTGTGTCATCAGTATACTGATGGCACTGGGTTCCAAATTCCCTAATGACTACTCCTAGCACCTCATATAAATGTTGAATGCTGGAGATAAGATGGTACCCTGTGGAACCACATAGAGCATGGGTCCTCAAACTACGGCCCAGGGGCCAGATCCAGCCCACCATGCCCATTAAACTGGCCCACCTCAGAGGTTTTCAATGCACTGTGCATGCGCCCGCCGCTGCCCACCTCACCCCTTTTGGACTCACTTCTTTTGGACTTGCTCGGAGAAAATGATCTCCAAGCGAGCAAGCCACTGCATCACGCACCTGCCGCTGCTGCGTGTGCCTGCCCCTGCCTTGCCTTGCCTTGCCTCCCCTCCCCTCGTGTGCCTGCCTGCACACGCCCACTCCCCGCACCTCAGCACCCGCGTCTCGCCTGCACTCCAGCCCACATGCCCTGCCGGCACCACCTTTCCAGCCTGCGCCCAGCACTGGCACCTTTCAACTGGCCCCCTGGTGAAAAAGTCTGGGGACCCCTGACATAGAGCAACTGCCAAAAGGCCAAGGAATGGCAACCCAAGGTTACTTTCAAAAATCAACCCCACATATAAGACCAGAACCATTGTATCACAGTGCCTCCAATACCCAGCCCATGGAGTAGATCCAGAAGAATACCATGGTTGGTGGGAGCAAAAGCTGATGAGAGATCAAGCAGAATTAACAGGGACACACTCCCCCTGGCCCTCTCTTGATAAAAGTTAGCCATCAAGGTGACCAAGGTTGATTTCGTCCCCAGACTAGGTTGAAATCCAGAGTGGAATGTGTCTAAATAATCAGTGTCTTTCAAGAACGCCTGCAGCTGCCCTGCCACAACCTTCCCTGTGAAAGGTTATTTGCAACTAGTCAGTACCTGTCAAATCTCTTTGTGCCGAGTGGGTTTCTTCAGACCTGATCATCTTAAAGACAATAGGAATAGTCTTCTGATGCGAAGATGCTTCCATAACTCCCTGAACCCACCTGGTCATATCCCCTTAGCTAGCTTTTATATTACCCAAGGGCATATGTTGGACATATTGCTGCATGCACCTTGTTCATATTATCTTGCCACAGCAACTGCAATTGAGCCCATAAAATTGGGCAAATGGTTGTGTCAGACACCTTGGCTAAAACTCCAGCAACCAAAGCAGCTGAGACCAGCAACGTGTCATGCAAAAATGGCACAGTGAGCCTCTGAAGGGACCAGAGTTCCATTCATTGGAAGGAGTGTTAACCCCTGAACCACTTGTCAAAGCTCCACTGCATGGCTACTTGCTGCAATGGCAGCAGTGAAGCTAACCATCTTGGATTCCTGCACCACAGCACAAGAAGCATTATAAGATGCTCTAGAGTGTGCTCACGCATCTTCCAGTCTTACACCGTTTGTAGCTGACATCCAGTCTGTTTCATTGACACATCTCAGTATACCAAGGAACAGTGGGCTCTACAGTGTTGGAGAGGTCACCAAGGTAAAATCAGGTCAATGACTCTCCACATCTCAGTGGTCCACAGTTAGACCAGGGCCTCATCTGTTTCATGAAGTCTCTCCACTGAAAAATCCCCAAGAGCATTCAGAAATCTATTGAATTCCATCAGTTTTCCTAGGACAGAACATCCATATAGGCTTGTTAGCCATCAGGAAGGAAGGAGCACCATGAATTTAAATCTCACCAGTAAACATTCTGATCATGTCAGTGGGGCTATGTGGACTCTCCAGTTTTCAGACTACTCACTTCACAGCTCAGAGCAGAGTCCAACTCTGCGGTACACCTGGCAGTATGTGTTGAGCCACTGATGAATTAAGATGCCTGTGATTTTCTTGAAGGTCATGAAGTCTTGAGCCTGAGCTCCAGGGGCAGCCTGAGCACGGAAATTAAAGTCACCCAGGAACACTTTCCTGGGTTCTTCCAACACCTTACTTGAGACCACTACTGCCAGCTCATCCAGGGACACTACTGGGCAGCAGGTTCAGCAGTATACCTGCAGCATCCCCAGTCTGTCTCTGTGGCCCAACACCAGCTCCAAACCCCTCAAAGCTTATTCCAAGGTAGAGTGGGTTCCTGGCACGAGAGGGACATGCTGTAAATTTGATTGCCATCATGGTAATATTCATGCTAGAGAACCAAAACTTAAGGGTGAATAGTCATTGTCCACTCCACCCCAGGAAAACTGTCTACTACATATATGAAGAGGAGACAGGAGCCCTTTAAAAAAACCCATCCCCTCAATTCAAGAACTGGACTGAAAAGGTGAGTGAACACGTTCCAGGAATCCTGGAAACTGGAATGCACAGTAAGAATGTTCTTTTTCTCAAAGTCAGAGGGCATTCAGAATATACATGAGCAATAACATCACCAGGTGGGCATTCAGTGGGTTAATCTTAAGGCTGAACCACCCATTGCAAAGCTCCTAAAAGCAGCAAAAACTGAGGAGTATTTGTCCACCTTGTGCAGAGAAGGTCTGCACTGACATCCATGGGGTAGCCCTATGCTGTCTGCAATGGAGGATTTACCCCGCAAGGCAGCACCTTGAACTGAATGTGTAGTCACACCCTGAGGAGCCTGCCTTCAAAACAAACATCAGCCACCTGAATACAATACTTGAGCTACTGAAGAACAGTAGACACTGACACCATTTCCCCCCCAATGACGTACCTATGGAGAACACAAAGATTCAAATTTTCTATGTGATGCTGTCCTATCCAGATAAAAATGGCCAATCAATTTCTTGTTGGTGCTTAGGACTGGGACAAAAGGATGAAACCGCCACTTCCCTGGATGTATGGAATACCAAATTTTCTTGGGGCTAATTGATAGAATAGGCTGAAGTGCCACTTTGTTGACATGAAAAACCCTTAACTGAGGATGAGAGAACATTGCTCCAAACTTTGACATCCTGTGGTCTGAAGTAGCATTCACTCAAAATAGGCTCAAAGAGTTTCCCCTAACCTCCAAACTGTCAGATGAACATGTACGACTGGGCACTGTATTAACAAGTCCACCCTGTAGGGAAATCTTCAACATTTCTATGTGGAAAGGATCTGGAAACTACACTCTGTGTGCATTTTGCTTTCAGCTCCCGGAGCTGCCAAATTACTTGTGGTATAGAGAAGCCCTTGAAGCCAAGGCATCCCAAGAGCAATGTTTCCTATTGCTTCTGGACAAACTCTTACCATGAACTTGGAAGAGCTGACATCTTGTGTATAGTGAAGAGTTCTATGACCAGTAGGCTGAACCTCTAAACAATCCAAAGGTATGCCTCCAGGTGATGGGCCCACTCTGCTTCTTGCACCATCAAGAGGCTGAACCAATGGGCCAAGAGACTGAAATTCCCCACCAGGTGCTTGACCCTGATTGATAGCAGGCTTTGTTCTGTCCAATTGCGCATGCTCCTGCGTATGTCTTTGATCCCATCTCTCCCTGCCAGTTTCCATAAGCTTGGGCCAACACACTGCCTGCCTGCCCCAGAACAGTGATTCCATATTTTTTTCTTGAAATTCCAACAAAGCCAGCTCAATGGTACTTAGTTCTAGCCGGATTGTGCTTTTCATTGCCTCCTTCCCCCAAAATGCCGGAGACAGGGTGTGAGCTGGCATCTGGAGCACAACTCTGCGGTGATGTACAAGCGGCGTTCCAGGATTTAGCCAAAGTAGCTCTGGACACCAAATCAGTGCAGTCTGCAGCCCAGCTTGCTGTGTCTGCCTCTCCTGCACTCCTTGCTAGACCATGACTTCATGAAAGAGGAAGGGGAGGGAAAAGAACAAGGGGATCTATATGTTAACTGCTAACTGCCCTAATTAGTTCATTGTTGGGAAGTGGGACAGGAAGGAGGAAGCAGGGAAGACCTGCAAAGTAAAATAAACAAACTTACACGGTGAGCATGGATCTCACCAAAGGGCAAATCTGGCAGACCAGGATACCCCTCTCTTTAGAGAAGAGTGGCAAGAAGTCTGCCTGCTGACAGATGAGAGGCTAATCCAAAAGAATAAGAAACTTAGGCTGTCCCAGGAAACAGGAATCTCACTAAACAAACAGGTACACAAATAAAAGGGGGGGGGGGGGAGACTAGGTCCCTTGAAGCATCTCAAGGTGGTGAACCAAAGGAGCATGCCCCTTCTGGCATGGCTCCCTTTGGGGGGCATTGCTAATGGGGGGCTCGGCTAGTGGGTTCCTTCCACCTCTGTGGAACTTCTAGTATCTCTAAGAAGCCTGAAGGTCTCAAACGATTCAGAGACAGCACTCTGCCTTGGCCTGGTTTCTCTGGCTGATGTTCTCACCCTACAGTTAATAGCAGTCAAACTGGTGGGAAAGACTTTTTTCAAGTCTTAAAACAAGTTATTTTCCCTACTTCCAGCTCTTTGCACCAGTTACAAAGTGCAGAGCCCAGTCCAGCATCCTTCTGTGCGTGCGTGCATTCTTCTGAGAGTCCAGAAACACACTCTTCATCTGACTTTATGCCACATCCAGCAGCCAAAAAGCAATCACAGTCAGGTCATGATCCAAGTCCGAGGGCCCAGGCTGTGTATTGTCAAAAAGGCCTGTGCCAAATGTATTTTCCACCTACTTGAGTCTAGCTCCTCAACCACGTGTCAATGATTCTAAAGGAGATTTTTTACTTGGACGCTTCCATTTTGATGGATTTTTATTCCTGCTATCTGGGATTTATAGTTTGTGAAAAGTGTAGCTTTTTGAGTATTTGGCTCTATTTTTTAATCTTTCACCCTAACTTGAAATATGTCACACTAGCGGAGAATGTAAGGTGAGTTGTACAGCATTAGACGACAGGCTTACAGCATTCTGCTCCTAGTGGCTGACCAGATGGCTGTGTGAAGCCACAAGGCATGAGGGCAACGGTGGCCTCCCACTCAGGTTCCTTCCCCTGAGGAACTGGTGCTGAGGCATCCTGTTCAATGGTGGAAGCGGCAGAGAGCCATCAGACTACAGGCCACTGGCAGCCTTCGCCATGAATTTGTCGATTCCCATTTTAAAGAGATCAAGAGATGGTGGCAGTCACTACAGCTTGTGGCAATGAAGTCCATATTTTAACTATACACTGTGTGAAGGACTTCCTTTCATCTGTCTTTATTCTCCCACCATTCAGCTTCACTGAAGAACCCCAGCTTCTAGTACTATGAGAAGCAGAAATCTCTGTTTACTTCCTCTACAATATGTATAATTTTACAACACTGCTTGCCTTTTTCCTAAGTTAAAAAGCCACAAATATAATTTTTCTTCCCAGGCCCCAGCCTCTTAATTTTTCCAGTTGCCCTTTCTTCGCCTGCTCCCACAAAATATAAAACAAAATAAATCCTGGCAGTCGTACACGTTTTAAGCAATTAAAGCTGCTATTAGAAATTCGCCTTCAGTCTGTCACAGGGCATGCCTGAGCCACAAACCTGCCAGGTGAATGGGATCCCAGCCACGGTGCCCAAGCGCGATACGGAGAGACCCCATAAAGGAAGCCGCAGCCAAGAGCTGAGCAGGGCTGAGAAAGTAATTCATAGGCTGTGGAGGTTTTTTTATCATTCACAGAGTCGCCATTAAGTGGGAGATGACTCGATGGCAAATAACACCATCCAGGATGCCCTGTGCTTCTCTCACACAGCTCTCATCAAACCCGGATCTGGCACTGGTCTCACGTACACTTAAGGAGTGGTCTCGTTTTCAGACTTTCCTTCCCATGAACTGCAGCAAACCCTCCTACTCGTAATCAGAGACTGCTGCGAACTCCTGCTGTCCTGAACTTGGCCCCAAAATACACGTTTGTCTCCAATGCTCCCTTGAGAATTACCAAGCAATTATTATTATTGATGCCTCACGACCTTGGAATGCCTGAAAAGGAAGTAGCAAGCTCCAGCTTTTTATTTTCGCTTGTACGCTGAGGGACCCCCTGAGCGGCCTCCAGGGGTCCTTATACTTCCCCTCCCGTGATCCTTCACCGTGCGCGATGCCTAATGGGAGGCGCAGTCCAGCAACCTCTGGAAGACTACACGCTCCTCGCCCCTTTCCAACGCACTGCTCTGCAGTAGAGGATCGGGACCGTTTTAGACCTGGCACAGCTCCGGCACAGAGACACCCGTGGCTATTCGTTCCCCGTCTCTGCCTCTCACCTCTGGTGTGGGGACATGCCCTGAACAAATATGGCAACGCCTCCTCTCTACGTGGAGTTCACCTTTGTCCTGCATAAATACATGTCCAGCATTGGGCGCTGTTAGCGGAAAGGGCGCGTTGCTCTGGTTTCATTCAATGGCCGTTCATCCAATCGGCGGCCGCCAACTCTCCCGTCCCGAAAGCCGCTTCGCCAACCAGGAAAGGCAGCGTGGAGACTAGGAGTACAGTGGACCAGTGGCACCCTCGAACGTAAGGGGAAGAAATGAAGGACAGCCAATGGGGATTGCGAGTGGGCGGTGAGTGTGTCGTCAAGGTGCCGGCTCCAAAGGGGTTTAGTGTGAATCGAGCAAGCGGCCGAGGCGGGTTCTGAGAAGGAGGATGCGGGCGGCCAACGGGCTCTGGGCGGCGCTGGCCTTGATCCTGCTCCCCGGTGATAGCCACGCTCTGCGGCCCGGAGAGTGCGAAGGTGAGTCGGAGGCTCCAATGGGCGCGGAGGTCGGGAGGCGACCCGGGGTGGCGGCGGGAGGGGCTGAGCAGCGCGGCTCGCCGGCCGCCCCGCCCGGCTCCGAATTCGTTGCAAGTCCTGCCCAGGCGCTGGGTCCGCTCTGCGCGCGCCTGCCTGTCCGCTGGGACGAATGCCGCGTCCTCTCGCGGGGGCGCTGCGCGGAGGAGGACGGCCCTGGAGCGGCCGGCGTGTGCATCTCAGCGGAGCAAGCCGATCGCCGGTGTCCCTGGCGGCTTCGATGAGTGCGAAGAGTTGCACTCCGTGTAGTCCGCCGCTGACTGCCCCGTTGGAGAGATACCTGTTGGCAAGGGGGTTCGGAAAGTTCGTGGAAAAAGTTAGAACAAGGCAGCTGCCCCAACGTGGGAAGGGGGTGGAAGTTGCGCTCCAAATTACCTGGAAGTCGCCAGGTTGGCTTTTGGTGCAGTCACTAGTTTGTACAAAGAGGGAAAACTTTATGGCGAATAGGTGTCTGCTTCCTGATCATTATTGGGTATTATTTCCATGATCTTGAAAAGTGACTGTTAAGTTTCCTGCTGTTCCGAGTAGGAAAGGAAAGATGACGGAAGTTCTGTAGAGTTTTTTCTGACTCATAGGTAATTCTGGCCTTAAGTTTGCCACTGACTAGTGTAAGCAGTGGAGTACAATTACAATATATGCTCGCTGTATTGCAATTGACACACGTGGCTCATCCCTTGTACTAATTTGCAAGTGGCTTCTCCCGAAGAATGTAGGCTCTTCCCGTGTATTTTTGTTGCTGATCACATAGTTAAGGCAGCAGTAGTGTGAGTTTATCCTCATGTAAGAGGACCATGTTCCCTGTTTCCTCATTGTCTGGTTTTTATTGTATGAATAGTGACTTCACTAGCTACTTTGATTCATTGATATCTTTCTCCAGATGGGCTGATGTTTATGAAAAGTTATTTTAGGAGCTAAGATTCATTCCTAGAATATGATGAACAGCAACACTTTTAAGCATATGAAAAGTGCTGCTGCTGCACCCTTGATAGGTTTTATATATTTAATATTTCATTGCCACCTTTCTTCACATAGCTAGGATTTCCAGTAGGGGTTTCTAGGGAAGTTTGTGCCATTCCCTTTTTCATTTCAAAAACTGAGTACTGCTTGACTGCATATTTTAGACAGAAAAACATCAAGCGGATAACAGCTTAGACAAAAGCATCTTGTAGAGGTTTTGTTTTTTTTTTTTTTTGGCTAAGGATAGACATTGCACAGCCATATTTTATGGAACTTGATGGATTTGTATTGTTAGATTAACCTACTTATTACTGTTATATCCCACCTTTCCTTCAGGGAGTTCAGGATAGCACTCTCTCCCCACTTTCACATGAAATTTTACACCCTTGCCAACCCTGTCTGATAGGTTAACTAAGGAAGTGATTGGCCCAAGGTCACCCACAGAAGTTCTTAACTAACTGGGAATTTTAAATCTAGGTTTCATCAATCCTAGTGAAACATACTAGGATGTTTTTAATTTGACTTATAAGTAGCCATGGTTTTACTTTCTCATGATTTAGCCAGGCTAATCACATACCATTGGGCAAATGGTGACCATACGATCTGATCTTCTAAAGTAGTAATGCTGAGTACCACTAGAGGAATAAGTGTTTCACTCTTGCATGAAACTATGAAAACAACATACTATGTCATGAAGTATGGGATTAGGGAACATTCTCATCTTTTAAATGTTCAGTTCATTACTTTGGCTGCTTTGCCTCTGGTAAATACAGCAGCCGGGAGAAGGATAGTATCCACTAAGAACCATAAGAGAGTCATTTTTTCATCTCTGAGAAATGTACTGTCCTGTACTTTGAGACAGTTAGAAAGATGAGCATTGTGATCAGCTCAACATCAGGCTTAGAAAAGAAAAATGTTCTCCATCATCCAAATAAACTGAGTGCCCTAATTTAAGCCCATGTAGTCCTGCAGAAGGTGCATAAATACAAGGTTATTAGCCTGATTAACTTGTGCATTGCAGCTGTGTTTTCTTTTCTCTGAATTCTGATTTGTTCCATTTATATGCATTGTAAATCATTGATGAAAAGAACGCTTTTTAGAGGATCAGACCTTTCTCACATTGCATTGACAGTATCGGAATTCCTGTTGCATAGCTCCTTCCAGAACTGCTTCAGGAAGGACAATGACAAGGCTTCTCTGGAAACTAGGATAATGTTGGTGTGGGCTTTTCCCATGGTGTCAAGTGCTTTCTAAGGTCATCTGTAAACCCCATTCTACATTGAAGATCTGCAGTCTGTCACTGCAATAACTGCTGCTTCTGATGATTTTATGGCATGGGAGAAGCCAATCTTAAAACGTAAATCCAGATGCTGATTTAAAAGCAAGCAGATGTCGGAAGGAGTTATGTGATTTCTACTTTAATTAAATGGAAAACTAGCCTTATTACAACATAATACTTTCAGTGAATTTAGCTAATGCTTGCAATGCATGATGGCTTTCTTCCATTTTTCCTTTATGATGATGTCTATTCATATTTAAGCTGCCCAAATCTTTAGGAAAGTCACACTTAAGATAACAGGGTGGTTTGCAGATTATATGTCTTTTTTCTTGCTACAGTGTGTGTGACTTTTTTGGGAAGATTCTACCAGAGCCTACAGGACAAGAATGTTGCATTCACACCAAGCAGTATTGAAAAAGAAATCTTGACTACCTGCAAACAGGCAAAAGGCAAAGAGAACCGTCTGGTAAGAAGCAGTGATTGGGTTCAGGATCTAGAGCTAATCAGATGAAAAATGCAAGTAGAAACAAAGACGATAGTAAACAGATCAAGGTTTTTACAAGACAAAGACTGATAAAGTAATGAGCTCTAATAAGCACTATTGAAAGCTGCTGGGAATGGGGACAGTGGGGTGATTCTTATTGATCTGCAGTATTTCTATTGCACATTTTGCCCCAGCAGCCGGTTCTCTAAGATTAGTAATGTATTCAAATAAAACAATTCCACCGTAATAGGGGCAGGGTGGTAGCAGTAATATGAAGCAAAAAAAAAAAAAAAAAAATCAGACGTGTATTTTAAAAGCATAGCAAATGAGAAATATTTTTATGTGTAGCAACACTCTCAGTGATGGGGCCAGGCGGGCCTCCAGGTCGGAGATCTCGAGAGCCTGGGTGCCACAGCAGAGCTGAGATTGTCCTGTGCAGCCACTGTCTCAGTCTCTCCTTGCAGTGGGAAACTGAGCTCAGTCTGCCTTGTGTGATGGGGCAGAGTGTGATCAGGAGAGGTTGTCCTCAAAAATCCTGGCCCCGTCCAAACCTTAAAGACAATAACTGAATTAAGCTCACCATCGAGGAACTAGGGAAGCTGGTACAACGGCACTTGCTATTATATTAAAAGCAAAAAATGAGCACCAGTTATATTTTCTGTTGCTGTCAGGTGAGATTTCTGAACACTTTTCAACACTATTGTATTCCGGTAATTCCACCTCTGAGTGTGTGTGAGAGGAAGAGAGAGCATGCATGGGGGCGGTATCTCTGGGAAGGGGTGAAACGGCACACCAGACTGAGCAGTGCAGAAGTGGTCCTGTTGATCACTAGCACTTGGCCATCCGGAAGCAGTGCTGTATCCAAGAGCATTTCTAAGCTGCAGACCTGTTTTTCATGGGGAGGGTAACCCTGGCCAAAACAGACTATGCCAATTAAGAAGCAGTTTCTGGTGTCCTTCACCAAATCAGGATCTCTAAGGAGTCCCAGAATGGAGGGCATTTTTCTCGTATATCCATATTGAACATAACTTTTACGTGTGGGAATAGATAATTGAATCCAGTCATATCAAGCACAAAAAGATTACAACAATAGCAGAAAAATCAGTATCATTAACAGCCTACAGCTATAGAAAGCAGAACCATAGCAACACTGTTTCCCTTAAGAATATGAACATACTTTTAAGTTGATAACTCACATTTTCATATATGAGGCAAATTTGACAAGACCACTGAAAATAAGGTACAACAAAGGACTTTTTTTAAAAAATCCTGATTATTCACTTTCTATTTCCCCTCTAGTGCTATTACATTGGAGCAACCAGTGATGCAGCCACCAAAATGATTAACGAGGTGTCAAAACCGCTAAGTAATCACATCCCTGTTGAGAAGATTTGTGAGAAGCTGAAGAAGAAAGATAGTCAGATCTGTGAGCTGAAGTATGGTGAGTACACACAGATGTTGGTTACAACGTTGACCAAGAATGTGAGAAAAGCCATGCTAGACCAGATAAGAGGCCTCTCTGCTCCAGCATTCTCTTCTCACAGGTTTCTGCTTGGCTACTGTGGGAAGCCTACAAGCTGGCCACGAGTGTAGTAGCACCCTCCCCTTGTTCATGTTCCCCAGCAACTTGAGTTGAGAGGCGTATTACCTCAGATAGTGGAGGTAATACATAGTCATCATGACTAGTAGCTCCTCTCTAAAGCCATTCCTGCATCTTGCAGCAAATTCCATGTTTTAACTCTGTATTCTGAAGAGTACTTCCTTTTCTCTGTCCTGAATCTCTTATGATTCAGCTTCATTGAATAAGCTTAGATTCTAATGTTATAGTAGAAAAACTTTTCAATCCACTTTCTCCACATAGGTTTATTCACCTTTATTATGTGTCCTCCCACCCCTCATCTTTTTTCCCCTAAGTGACTGGACTTCAATGGCTATTTTAATTTCAGATGAATTAATCTTCTGATGTGAGTTTGAATTGGCTCAAGCAAAATGTTTCTTACATGCAAGATCTCTAGCTTTACGCTAGGGCACTTTGCACAGAGCTTTTGCTTGTGAAGGGAACTTAAGATGATTAAACTCCTAAGGGTTCCATTAACTGTGCATTGAGGTTCTGGCAAGATCCTAGTACTGCTGCAAGTCTGCCTGTAAAACACAGTGAGGTGCCCTGGGTTAAACCCAAGTGTTTTGTCTCTAGAACAGAATACCATTTTAATCATGGAAAAGTTAGTAAGGGTGGACGCAGGCAGGGGAAAGCCTTCCATGCAGCAAGCATAAATTGCCTGGGAATAAAACCTACTGATACAATCATTTGGATAAAAGTTGTTGGTAATGTTTTGAAAACATTGAGTGATAGAATTGATTTAGCACTGAGAAAATACCTTTACATAATAAAGAACAGTGGACATTTGTTGTTCTCATTATGTTCCATCAAGTCATCCCCAACTTGTGATGGTTCTATGAAGGAAAAGCCCTCCAAAATGCCCTATTTATGACAGCTCTGCTTAGCTCTTCTAAGTCTGTGGCTTCCTTTGTGGAGTTAATCCATCTCACATTTGGTCTTTTCTTCTTCCACCTTCAACTTTCCCAAGCATGATTGCCTTCTTCAGGGAATTTTGTCTTCTTGTGCTGTCTGATAGCCTTAGTTTTGACATTTTTGTTTTTAAGGGAAAGCTCTGGCTAGAGTTGATCTCAAACTCAGCTTGATCATCTTTCTGTCTGTCCAGGGTATTTGCAAAGCTCTCCTCCAGCAGCATATTTTGAATACATCATTTTTCCTCCTGTCAGCTTTCTTCACTGTCCAGTTTTCACATCCATACATAGTGACCAGTGGACACATATTTTTTGTTTTCTAGGATACAGAGATTGCTGTTAACTGTTAATTAGTTGTTCCTATTCCTGAGAAGAGTCTGGAGATTTTTAGAAGATCATATTCCACATTAACTAGCTATTTGGGTTTGTCTTATGTCCAGGATACTCAGTGTAATTGTTCTGCTTGACTATGGGCATAGTTCATACATAATGGTGAAACCACGGTTTGACCGTAAATTTCAAGCCTCAGGGTCATAGGCTTATATTCTGTCTCTGACTTTTTCATTTGCAGCAAACCATCGGTTGCTATTTCTTCCCTGACAGGCAAGGTATGGTTTGTCATACCTTGTTGTGGAGGAGATCAGAGTGCTCAAGGGGGAGTCAGAGCATGGGAACTTAAGGCTTGGGCCTGATGGCGAAATCAGGGTTTTCTGTTACATTTATAGATGGCCACTGTGTGCTTTTGGAGTTGTTATCATGCTGGCCATTGCTGAACTAATGACACAAAATAGCACAAAATGGAAGGCATTAGGCATAGTATGCTGTATGCAGAAGGGTTCCATGTAATGGGAAGCCATAGCACCACAGAGTGGGAGTTAATTGACTTTGTGTTATGGAGACTACAAGGAAGTACATAATCCTTTTACAGACTTATGGCACAGAACAGGGAGTGCATTTTGAATACTGAATTGCTTAAATACACAGTTCCTTTAACAGGAACTTATTTTGGAGAATCTTTCTGCTCTCCACTGAGAGGAACTGGAGATGGCAAGACAGCTTTCCCTTATTTCTCTGCAGGAGTGATATTTTAGTTTTAATTGTATTTCTCTGTGGCTATATTGCCACTTTTTCAAGCTAAACAATGCAAAAATTGAAGTTTCCCCTACAAATTACAACATTTTTCCTCCTGTGGCTTTTATTTTTATTAAAGGAGGAGCAGTTACATTAATGACAGATGTAAGAAATGTAAAATGATTTAGAAGGTAGCCAGCTCTGAATCCTCAAGTCTGTATTCCATCCCAATATTATATCCTCTTCAGAGGCTTACTGGGCAAAAAGATAACTTCCTGGTTAATATGGCCTGCATCTGTCCCGCTAGCTTCGTATAGATACAATGCCACACTGAGGTTTAACACAGCCTTCCTCACCTGCTATCCTCAGAAGTTTTGAACTTCAGCTCCCATCAGCACCAGCCATAATCTGAAGTTGTTGGGAGTTTGGGAGCTGTGACCCAAAACATCTTGAGGGCACCAGATTGGGGGAGGCTGGTTTAGCATTATACTAACAGAACTCCTAAGCTCTCCTCTCTCCTCATGGTCATGCCTTGAATTGACTAGTCTTAATTGTGACAAAGGAAACAAATCAACTTCAGTTTACAATTCTGTGTTCCTAAAATCATAGTTGGGCCTAACCACAATTCCAGGTTCAGTTAACTGAAAATGGAAGTAAACCCTGTGCCATTTTGGGGAGTGGGGAATACTCAAACCCAAATCTTGTTCACATAACTCTAAATCATAGTTTACATCTGCACTAGCTTACTGTTTTCCCTGTTCTTGTTTGTGATATCAGAAATACAGCAGAAATGTCTTCTGTTAGTTTTTATGCTCCCGGGTCTTTGGTATCTAGTTACACAGTTCATGTAGCCAGAGTCCCCTACTAAGTATGTGATGTCTTTCTTTCCAGTAAAAGACTCCAAGAACAATGGTATATTTGGCAATTGAGGAGGTCACTTTAAAGCCACATTGCTGTACACCCTTGACCAGAAACATGTCCTGCTGAAACTTTTGGGATTAATTCTGATTATTCATGCATAGGATCAGACTACAAATCAGAAAGCCATTCTCTTCTATTTTTTCTATTTTGTGGACTATTAATATGCCACCTGGTAACATGTCCTTCTCTTCATCAGATAAACAGATTGACCTGAGCACTGTGGACCTGAAGAAACTTAGAGTCAAAGAACTTAAGAAAATTCTAGATGACTGGGGTGAAACATGCAAAGGCTGTGCAGAAAAATCAGACTACATTCGGAAAATTAATGAACTGATGCCTAAATATGCACCTAAAGCAGCCAGTTCGCGGACAGACCTCTGACCACCATAGTGGCCTCTAGCACATCAGCAAGTCATACAAACTACGTTAATCTTTCTGTTTTCTTTCCTGGAAAGCTGTTTTTGTAACTTATTTAACTGGTTTCAGTGTCAAATTGGGACGGTTATTATACTGCTGGTTCACCTGCTTTGTCATGTCTCAAGTTTTTATTTCTCTTGTCTCTGATTTATGTTAAGACATTGACTTATGTATGGGATTTTTAAAATAAAAGTTATGAAATCTAGTGTCAGTTGAATTAATGGGACTGGTATGGGTTTAACTATCAAAACTGGCCCTTACCAGTTTTAGCGTTTTCAGTGCTTGAGGAATTTGTATACTGGTAACCATGACTGTGTTTTGATGACAGTCCATGGAAGTGTCTGGCCTGACATTCATGGCTTGTCCATTCACAATTGGATTTTTTACATTTTGAAAAATGCTGCTGCACATCCAGGTACTATGGGCTGCACATAGTATGTTGGAATATTGAACATGTATGCTGTATTTTAAGAGAATTATAACATGTCATACAAAGACCAGTGGCGACTACCTGATGTTAGCTAGCTCCATATATGTAAAATCACCTATTTGTGTATTTAAAATTGCCAATGCAAATGAGAATCATCATTGGAAGAATGGGTATCTGCCTCTCTTCCCCTCTACTCCCTAAGAATAGTCCTTTGGTTTAGTGTTTCAGTGAACTAAGAAGTAATGTCCATTCTTACAAAAGAAGTATATGAGCTCCAGTTGCACCTGCTCTGACTCCCTCTTCAGGCTGACGACAAGCTCTGTGGGTATAGGAGGGCATTAGCAGAACGTTCACTGAAGGTAAACAAAAAAGTTACCCTTATTATGAGGGGGCAGCAAAATGTGACTTGTAAAATTTAGATATTTGTTCTTCACTAAGAAAGAAGCTGCCAAGAACTTGTACTAGATGCTGTATTTATTCAAAATAGTTACTGTGTGTACAAAGCACCAAAGTCCTTCAGTAATGGTTGTGACATGCAGAAAGTTACAACTGTGTCTGTCCGTTAGTGGAATATATCCTTCCACAGACATCGAAATCTGCTAAAGGGTTAAGGGGTTGCTCCAAAGCAGATCTGGGGAAAGCAGACAGCTTGATGTTAGATAAAACTTAGAATACAAAGCTTTAGGTTATTTAGGAAGCCTGAAGGCACAGATGATCTTTACCCTTCTCCCAGCTGTTCTGAGAGTGGGGTAAAAATTTTAAAAAGGCTGCTAATCTGTGCACTTAGAGTGAGCCTTAAATCAGCATATTTATTTATTTATAAAATTTGTATGCCGTCCAATTACTAACATCTCTGGACGGCTAACAGCATAAATAATGATCCAATAAACATGCAAGTATATACTGTAAATCTATCATGCCCGATCTTGTTTTGACCAATATTTTGAGAACTGCATCGAAAAGTATGAGTATGATGGGTATTAATGGGCCATGGTTGTTGTGATACTAGATGTGTTATTGAACTAATGCAAAATGAAAACACAACTAATTTTGTAATATGCTCAGTATGTGTGTGACATGATATAAAGCATGAGTGGAGAACCTGTGACTTTGAAGGAGCTGTTGGATTACAGTACATAATTCCTGAACAATTGGCCATGTGGCTGGAGTTCTTAGCATTTGAGTCCGACATGTAGATGGACACACCCAGACCAAACTAGCATCTTTAGGTAATATTTAAACAACTCTTAAGTCAATCTTTGCACTTTTCATATACTAAATATGGACATTACTGTTTCAACAGTGAAAAATTTGACTTATCTCTTGTGTCGGTATATTTTCTGTAGGATTTGATTCGAGTTGCCTCAATAAAGAACAGCTATGTCAAGTTTCTTTGGCGGACATGCAAACCCGCTCCTGTGTTATTTGCGGCAAACTGATCCCTGCCTGCTTGGCTTCCATTGCGGGTAGCCAGCTTTCTAGAACGGTTTTGGTCCGTCAACGCAATCCTGACACTAAGGGTGCAATATTATCTACACTTATTTGGAAATAAGGCCTAGTGAACCCAACCGGATTTAAGGCAAAGTCATCTTGACAAGGGTTGCATGGTAAGCACTGAGGCAAATTCGTGCTGGCATTTTGGTAGGCAGATGGCGACTACGTAAAGCTGAACGTCTGCGCGTCGATGTGCAAGAAGGCTTGCTAAGAAGACCATAATTGCCACGGAGGAAGGGAGTTGGTCCCTTGCCTCCGGCTCTGCCTTTCCACACGCGCTATCCCCGCCCCTACTTCTCCTCAGCTCTGCGAGGCGAAGAGCCACCGACAAGGCGCGCGGAAGCGGGAAAGCAGGCCGAGGCCACGCCCAGCTGGGCCTCGCCTCGCCGTCCCGCGCCCGCACGCGGACTCGCCGCAATGCTGCCCGCCCGCCCGGCGGCCGGCCCCTGCTCCCCGTGTTCGGCCTGCGGCCTGCGCAGCGGCCACAAATGACTTTACGTCGACGCGACAGCCGCCGAGCGAAGCCATTATGCGGCGGCCCGCCGCTCTACTCAGGGCGGGGGCGCGGGTTGATGACGTGCGAGGCGCGCACGGCGCGGCAACTGGGCAGAGCCGCCTTCGTTCGTTCCCTTTTGTCCAAGATGGCAGCTGCCGCCGGAGGCGCCTCCTGAATCGTGGGCCCCGGAGCCATGAAGAGGGCGAGCGAGCGGGATTCCAGCCCGGCCGGGTCCGGGGGGACGCGGGGCACCTCCTCCGCCAAGAGGCCTCGGGAAAGAGAGCGCGAGAGCAGCACCAGTGGCGGCGGCGGCGGCAGCGGCAGTGGCAGCGGCGGCGGCAGCAGCAGCAGCAGTAGCAGCAGCCGGAGGGCCCCACACCGGAGCTCGGGCGCCTCCTCGTCATCGTCGTCCGCCTCCACCTCGCGGAGCAGCCGGGACAAGTCTGCGGCGGCCGGGTCCAGCTCGCGCAGCCACCGCGGGGAAGAGCGGCCCGGAGGGGGAGGGGGCGGCGGCGACTCCAACCACCGCGCAGCCTCCTCGAGCGCCCGGAGCAGCAGCAGCCAGACCGCCGCCGCCGCGGCCCCGCCGCCACCCTCGTCCTCATCTTCGTCGTCCTCGCGGGCTCTGGGGGCCGCCAAGGCCAAGGTGCCACCCGCCACGGTGGTAGCGCCCTCGTTGCTGCTGAGCGGGCCCCCACCGGTGGCAGCCCCGTCACTGCTCCTGACCCCGGGCCTTGGCCTGTCGGCCGGCGTGGGGCTGGCGGGTGAACCCCCCGGCTCCAGTGAGTACAAGACCCTGCTCGTGAGTGGCCTGGGCCCCGCTCTGCCTGACCAGCTGCTGGAGGATGGGCTTTTCCGCCAGTTCCAGAGGTTTGCCAGTGGTGGTGCCAGCGACATTAGTGTCAAACTCTCCCACACTCCTGAGCTTGGCCGTGTTGCTTATGTTAACTTCAGGCACCCAGCGGATGCCCGGGATGCCCGACGCCATGCTAGAGCCCGGCAGCTTCTCCTTTATGATCGCCCCCTCAAGGTAGAGCCTGTGTACCTGAGAGGGGGGCGACGAAGCCGCACACCTCCACCTACCCCATCCCCTGAACCACTGGCATTTCTGCCGCCTATTCATGGTGTGTATCCATATAAACAAAGATCCCTTTCTCCTGTTGCCAGCCCTTTGCTGAGGGAGCCTAGACCACGACATGCTCAAGCTGCTGCTGCGGCTTTTGCCTTGGAAGCTGTTGCCTTGGGGCTTTCTCGGGAGCGGGAGAGGGTGCTGGATTACTATGGGCTCTATGATGAGCGGGGCCGTCCCTATGGTTACCCAATAGTGGCTGAGGAAGATCTCATGCCAGAGGATGATCAGAGAGCTACTCGGAATCTCTTTATTGGCAATCTGGACCACAACGTCTCCGAGGTAGAACTGAGACGTGCCTTTGAAAAATATGGCATCATTGAGGAAGTAGTGATCAAGCGCCCTGCAAGGGGCCAGGGTGGTGCATATGCCTTCCTCAAGTTCCAGAACCTTGACATGGCACATCGGGCCAAGGTTGCAATGTCTGGCCGGGTTGTGGGGAGGAACCCTATCAAAATTGGCTATGGGAAAGCCAACCCTAGTACCCGACTTTGGGTAGGTGGTCTTGGTCCAAGTACTTCACTTGCTGCCCTTGCTAGGGAATTTGATCGCTTTGGTAGCATCAGGACTATTGACTATGTGAAAGGGGACAGTTTTGCTTATATTCAATATGAGAGTTTGGATGCTGCACAGGCTGCCTGTGCACAGATGAGGGGCTTCCCTTTGGGTGGGCCAGACAGGAGACTTCGAGTGGATTTTGCCAAAGCTGAGGAGGCACGCTACCCTCAGCAGTACCAACCTGCACCACTGCCTGTACACTATGAATTGCTACCTGAAAGCTACAGCAGACACAGGAGTCTGGAGCAAGACCTAAGGGTGAGAGACAGGACTCCTCCTCATCTCCTTTACTCAGACAGGGAGAGGGGCTTCTTAGAGGCAGACTGGACCAGTCCTGTCAAAAATGCTGAGCGCAGAAATAATTTGGAAACCTATAGTCGATCAGCACGCAGCCGGAGTGGAGAACGCTGGGCCAGTGACAGTGACCGCAGTGTACTCAAGCCTTGGGAGGAGAGACGCAAACGTCGTAGCCTTTCCAATGACCGTGGGAAGACTGCCCATTCACCCTATGAGGACAGAAGCAGGACAAAGGCTGGTGGGCCAGCTTTAGATCATAGCCCAGATCGGGCTCGGAAGGAGAACCACACCACGGAGTCTACCACAGAGAAAGAACAGAATAATTCCCTCCAGAACAACCGACATGCATCAGAGGAGAAACCTCATCGTGAAGTATCTGATCCTCCTCAGCCTAAAAAAAGGGACAGCGAACGCAATCATCGAACTGGTGAGTCTGAATCAAAGACTCATGAAGAGTCCAAATCTGAAACAAAGAAATTAAAAACCTTGTCAGATTATGCCCACACACTGCAGCTTGCCTGGAATGGGCTACTTGTCCTGAAAAACAGCTGTTTCCCTACATCTATGCACATCCTTGAAGGGGACTTGGGGGTCATTAATGGCCTTCTGAAAGATCACTTGTCTGGTGGAAAGCTAACACAGCTCAAGATTGCCCAGAGACTTCGGCTTGACCAGCCCAAGCTGGATGAAGTAACTCGCCGTATCAAGCAAGGAAGCCCCAATGGTTATGCTGTGTTGCTGGCTACCCAGGCTGTGCAAGGAGCAAGTGCTGAAGGGACCTTCCCTGCGGTGGAGCCTGGCTTGCAAAGGCGGCTTCTCAGGAATCTGGTCTCTTACTTGAAACAAAAACAGGCTGCTGGGGTGATCAGCCTTCCTGTGGGTGGGGCAAAGGGCAGAGACAGCACGGGCATGCTTTATGCTTTTCCCCCTTGTGAGTTCTCTCAGCAGTACCTACAGTCCGCACTAAGAACATTGGGAAAGTTAGAAGAAGAACATATGGTGATAGTGATAGTCAAAGACACTGCCTAGTATTTACTCTGTCTCCTTTCTTTCTCCCTCCTTGCTCTGATTCCATTATTTCTTTGTGTCTCACAGCCTGGTTGCTTTTAAGGCCAATTATTTTGAGTGAGGCCTCAGCAGTCCTCCAACAAAATTCTACAATTTTATTAGTTTCTAATTAATTTTAATACCATTTTAATGAATCCCATTTTATTTGTTTTTAATACGTGACACTGTCTGCCGTGTTATTATTTTTTAAATGTATGAAAAGTTGTCAGTAAAGCCTTGTTCACTGATGGATTTTTAACTTTGTGCAGTGTCCTGGTTTCTGTAGTCTGCCAGTGGCTGGCTCTGTGTTCCAGTAGATACAGCGAATAGCTTCACCCTATTTCAGATTGTGATGGCTCTTCCTTTTACTGCTGTTCAACACTATTATACCAGTTTTGTGTTCTTTTGATTTCTTTGATAGTTGAAGCCTGGTTGCTTCTTTTCTCAGTAGTCAGCTAATCCCAGAATAAAAAAGGCAATGTATCCCCTATTAGACCATCATTTTCCTTGTTGATGAGAGCTTTTACATTGGTTTTAACCAAAGAACAGCTCTGTGAAGCTTAGGAGTTCAATCCTCAGCGACTCTTGGTGCAATAAAATGTGTGAGGCACCTGGGGTGTTCCTGTCCTCCTCTCTTCATTGTGATTATAATGCTGCAAATTCAAAGCTATTCTTAGATTTTGTTTAATAATTATTACGGACTTCTCAGGAAGACAAATAACCAGGCACTTGAGCAGGACCTGATAACAAAATCTACATGATTATGTTGCTCAGCTCCTTGATCAGTTACAATAGCAAAAAATAAACTAGAAAACTTGACAAAAGTTGCCTGCTTAGTGTGCTACTATATTATAGTGAAGATCCTCTTAATTAAAATTGTTTCCCTTCACATACACAATGGAATAGGCGGATGTACTACTGGGCAGGTAGATGTTCTTTGGTCTAGGAAAAGGCTTTTTTACACATCTGAGCACTCTCCCTCCTTCACTGCAGTAGGATTAATACAGGATATGAAGGTGACCATCCAGGCACTAGATAGGTCTACTGGTGGGCCTGTCCCATCTACATCAATGCAGAAAGCTGAAGTAGCAGTGTGCGGCAAATACATATTTTTTCTGTTTCAACACTTACTGGACATCAAAATTCCCAATGAATTTACATGAGTACATGCAGCTGATTATTCTTCTGTCACATTATAATCTCTAGAAAAATGTTTTATGTCAAATGGTCCTCAGGTATGGATTGTAAAATATATTATAAGGAGGAGTGTGTGTATGCTGTGGTAAAATAGTCGCACATTTTACACCAGGGTAACCCCATGTGTCTAAGTTATGCAATTAATAAATAGATGTATGCACATTTACTTAGCTTGCATAATTCTCTTTTTAAGATGTCACTTTCAAAGAATTTGGAACTTTTTGCAAAGAGTGGGGATAGACAGATGGTAGAAAGTTTTGGAGATAGATAAGCTGATATGTTTATATTGTAATACCAACAAGGTGAACTGATTTAAATCAGAAGGAAAACAAGTAGATTTAATTACTGATTTAAATCAAGTTTCCCACTGAAACTTTTTCTTATATTTCTTGTACAATGGTGCAAATCTGAGCACTAAGCCACACTAATTTACAACAAAATATGTATAGCTTCATTCTTAAAAGCGGGCATAAAACTTATTCCAAGATAAGTGGGCATAAGCTTGCAACCTTTGCATAGGAATAATGAACAATTGCACTGGACAATTTTAGTTCCGTTTTTTTTCCTTTCTAGTGTTACTCTTTCCGCTTCATATTAACTCCAAGCCTCAATGGTTTGTCAGCTGTGGGCAGTTTGCATAACCACTGCATGGTGTATGGTTTACTGGGTCATCTGAATAGCGGCATCATGGTTTGTTGGGAGGATTAAAGAATGCTCTAGTGTCTCTAACCCCCGCCACCCCCATGACTTGACAGCTGTTTAACCTTTCAGTGAGCCATGTTGTGCAGGCTCAGATGAACCAGTAGGTTGCAGTTGTGCAGCACTTTTGTAAAAGACACTTAGCACACATTGTGATGCACAAGGCTTAGGTTATATGAATCAGTCCCCTCCTACCTTGTCCACTCTTGTATACAGAAAAACCCAAATTAGATTTTTAAAAGCCATTTTTAAGCATCAGATTTTATCCACCATGCTATATTGCCGGCATCCTAACTCTTCCACCTTATTTAATCCAATTGTACCACATGAACACAGAAAACAAATCCTATACAGGTCTGTGTCTTTGCATATATGAATTTAGAACTTCCAGGAAATAAGAACTAGTAATTAAACTGGACAGAACCATTTATCATAGATGGAAAAAAAATGAACTGAATGTCCAAGTTTCATTGATGATGAACATTTTTATGAAGCTGTACAAGGTTTAGCATGTTTATGAGATTTGATGGTAACATTTTGGGAAATACAGTATTTTATTTAATTATCTTTAAATTTAAGAAATTGCTGTTTTTACCTATCCTAATTAAGTCATGGAGGCATGACATGAACTGTACAGGGTGCTAATTCTGTCATTGCAAGCTACTGTGTACAACTCATTAGGGCTTCTAAAATTGATAACAGAAATCAAAAAGCAACATCTGGTAAGTTCAGGAAATTAGATTTTGTTCTTACATAGTGAAACTACAGCAGAGATACATAATCCTGCTCATTGGTAAATTACTACTCTAAGGGAGATAAACAATTGAATGCTTACTCCATATCTTAAATTGATGCAAGGGCAGTCCTATGAACGTTTAAACGGGGGGGGGGGGGGGGGATCTACAATTCCCAGCATGCTCCAGCTGGTTGTATAGGCTTCAGAATGCTGGAAGCTGCAGGTCTTGAAACAGAAGCAAGGCCTACAACTTTAGACAGAAACATGTACAAGATTGTACCATAATTCTCTTAAATCCCTCTTCTGAAAGACATGAATAGCTATTTAGAATTTAGCTGTTGGCCCCGCTAATTCACTGGAATTAGCCACCCTATTTCATTTGTCTCTACAGTGCTAATCTAGTTTCGTTAAGCAACAATCATGATAAAGAGGGCTTATTAAAGGACAAATTTCCAGTGATGACTCTGCCTAATGTCTGAAGTAGTCAGAACACTTCACTGTAGTGAAGTTGCTTCTAAGCCTCAATGAATGTACTTGTTCCCCACGGTTTGTGGCAAAAACAGAACAAGCTAGAGTATTGGGGTAGGTAAGCCATAGTATCATGTTTGGTCTACTGTAGGCTAAAGAAATGAGAAAACTGGAAATTAGTTCTGAATGACTTCAATACTCTTAAAAACAAGTGTGTCTTTCTAAATAGCTGTGGTCACTTCCAAAAACATGTTAAGAATGGTAAGATGTATAGATCACGTTAAGAAGAGACAGTTTTTCTTAACTCCTTTTCTAGATTACTCTTCTCCGAAGAATATCTACCTTACAAAAATGATTAGTGTAGCCCATTATCTTTTGTTCAAAAACATCTAAAATTCATGGGAGAGACATTTAATTTTAACCAGGTGTTAATATTAAGCAAAATTGATGTCAGGACAAACAAAAATGTTCTGGCATCTTTTTGCATATATCTCTACATGCAAACAGAACAATCCAGGGAAATGAATGCCGCTTATAGTAAGGTAATGGTAAATATGATCCATTCCAGTTTTTTAAATTACTTCCCCCAAAATATTATGTACTTCATTTGAACTGCTGTCCTTGCTTACATGTATTCTAAATGTACTATTTCCAACACCCACAACCATGCAGAAGTTTGATTAATTACAAAGGGTGGGGGGGGGAAGACTGAAGGAGATTAAAGCATCCATGATTAGCCTACACGCAAGGACTTTTAAAATTATGAACCACTCAATATTTTTCCTTATAGCTGTAATGGTTAGGAAACATACATCAATGCAGAGATATTTGTATTCCACAGACGCCCCCATTGCTCAGAGGTTTCCAGGCTTTTGACTGACAGACAATATCTGCATATATCCGTGTCCTATTGCAGTTGTAGTATCCAGCCTGTGAGCTTGTAGGTTGTGCAAATGTATCTGTGGCAAGTAATTAATACATCAATTGTCTCTTAAACAAAGGGATGTGTGGAGGAGAAATCTGGAGCGCTTGTGTTAATAAAGGAGAAGCAATGCCAGTATTTATCATTACTGGGAATCATTTATATCATCAGTTCTGAACATAATACAGCCTTACAATTTTGAGATAAGCCCTCCCCCCCCACCCCATGTTTGGGAGACTTCTGTTCTAATTTAGATTCTATCTTTCCTAATTCTATAAGCAGAATAAATTGGTGTGCAATAAATGAATTATGTTCACAGGAAGGAGGATGAATATAGAAAATTAGTGAAGAGTTTGAAAACATTAAAAGATCTAGATGGGTTGACTCGTACTAACTTTGAAACTTTTTATTCCCATTTTCTGCACAATCTCACAAAGTGGCTTTACACAAACTGCTCTTACCCTGTATCCTTTATAGGAAAGATTGATTGGGGAGACAGTGATCTGCACTACAAGGCTGCTGCAGAACTCTCTTGAAAGGTTAAACTGTGTGTGTGTAAAACATGGGGTGGAGCCAGCAGGTTCTGTTCCTCTCTAGGCACATTTACTTTACATAGCTGTCACGTTTGCACAGTCCTGTCTGGTGCTATGCCCCTAATTTAAGAAGCAGCCTTAAAAATGAGAAAGAACATGTGCCTCCATTCCTGAACTGTTTGTCCATTAGAAAAGTTGGGTTCTTTCTTTCCCTCTGCTTGTCTCTACCCACTACACACTGCATAAGAGTGCAGGAACATTCACAGCACCCCGTTGAATGACCCCCCCCCTCCCCATTACAAAACTACTTTATGTCATTCAGTTAAATTCACGTGAATGCAGCCAAGGGTCCTGTATGAATAATCCTGCATTTGTGCATCATGCTGGGGCAAAATAATGCAGAAGAGAGCTTGAGAGACTTGAGACCACAACGAAGCAACAAATATATGCTACAGCAGCTCTGAGCTATGAACAGACAGGGTTTGAATTTTATTTTATTTTTTTAATAAATACAATTTACATTAAAGAAAAAGGCCTTCGATTTTCACACAGGGTGGGAGGAGATTAAAAATTTCAATCACAAAAAGTGGGATGGAGTGAGGAATTGATTACAGACTAGAGTTCTTCATCTCCAGCAATAGAAGGTTCTGAACAGGAGCAAACCGGACCTTCAGTCTTGCACCATGGCTACTACAGCAGGAACTCTCATAGGGCTTTCAACAGGACAAAAGCTATCTGACAAAAAATGAACATTTCACAGCAGGTAGTAACACCTCCATTAAAAAAAATATATTCAAAATAAAAATCACTCATCCACAATTGTATAATTCATGATTCTTTTTTCCCCACTCTGTTCAGTAAAAATGCCCTTTGTTATTTTTAACTGTTTTTTCTCCCCCAGAAATTCAACATGGTGACTAAATATTAGGATATAAATTCATACCCATTTTATAACACCTGCCTGTTTTGTTTTTGTTTTTTAATCCATTTTTCTTTGTTGTTTCATATAAAACTATTTCTGTTCTTTAGGAAAGAACTTTATACAAAGAAAATATACTGTGAAATATCTTCAGAAGTCTCCATGGAGAGGAAACTCATGTCTCAGCCTAAAAACCCAAAATAAAAAGGCAGAGAAAATAAAGGCCAAACCCCTGGTCTCTTTGTAGAAAGGCTCTGGATGTGCCAGGAGCCTTCATCTGTCCACTGCAAGATCAGAAGGACCGGAGTTCTTAAGATGTTCTCCCAAGAATTAGAATCTGAGAGGGTGCCCAGTATCACATCCTGATTTGGTCTTCTGGCTTCTGAGGCGGGAGCTTTCCTGCTGCCCACATCCTGTGAACTGGCCACTCCTCATTCATTCAGAGACAAGATTATGTCATCTTCCAAATCCAAATTATCTGAGCTGTCAGCTGAAAAGGGGACAAAGGGGTTATTTGAACAATACAATCATTCAAATGTAAAAAAAGATATCAAGCAGGATAACCTCTTCCCAATAAGCCCATAACTTCTAGCAGTAGCAACCAAAAGTCACTGCCATCCCTTTTAGTAGCATTATCATCTAGGAATCCAAGGCAAACTTGAAATAAACAGAAGAGATACGGTCCCTCCATCACAAGCCAAGTGCAACTTTCCATCATACACAGATCATCTACCACCACAGTAAGATGTCTTCATGACTCACAGAATATATACCAGAGAAACTGTAGAGCAGCTCTAAAATCCTCTGTATTGGGGATAAAAGATGCCAGTGGCATCTAATATAGGGTAAGTTCGCAGGGGCACAACATGGGCACAAGAATTTGTTCCTTTTGAGCTGAAGTATATAACAAATTTTTGTGGGAAGGGGCTACAGCATCTTTTAATTTAGGCTACTGAATATACTCAGGCACAATGGCATGCAGTCAATGCGACAAAATAAAACTTGTGTCTCTTTTCTACTCATTACATCACTGCACTATTCAGAAGGTGGACAAAGTTAATCCGCCCCCCCCACACACACACACGGAACAGATTCTGTTCCACATGCTATTTTGGCACCAAAACAAGTCTGGAATATAAAGATGGACAGGGCTACAGTTGAGTTTATTGCAAAGGCCTTGCAGGGTTGCCGAGAAAAGAGCATGCTCAGTCTCTCCCACCATTCCAGCTAGTGCCCTTACTCTGCCCATATTGCTATCAGAAAAAGCTACCTTTACCCCCAAACAGTGTCAGGTGATGGCATGCATGCTACTGGGCTGTTAGCAAATTCATCTGAAGAGAGGGGAAAGAGATTTGTGACCTATTACAATCCAGTGCTGTAGCTAAGATTAGGCCTATAGTTCAGGGGACAGAGGAGGTGTATCTATTCCTTGCTTTGCAAGTCGATAACATGCAGTAGTTTGGAGGGGCAGCTGCTACAACAAAGGATGGCTCCTATGTATGCCATAACCCCTCAGAATTGTATGTCCAGCCTAAGTGCGCACACAGGAAAGCAGGAAAAAAATTGTGACAAAGAATTTGATGGCTTGGCCCTCAAGGAACAATACCTCATCAAAACTGTTCAGCTTAATGAAGTCTAACAAACGTCAATCCAAAACCAAATTCTTGACAGCCTGAACATCAGATATGAAGTTACACTGTGGCACATGATTCAACAGAAGATTACTACCAGGGAAAGTATACAGAGGCATGTTTTGTCACGTAACAGCAGCTATTCCCTTCATTCACAAGCACTCTGCTGGAGTTTAACCCAGATGACTACTTATGTCTATGATACATTATACCCCTCCTTCTGGACTGCTTTGAATAGTCAGTAGAAATTTGTTAGACTTTTCAAAGCAGGGTTCCTTTTTCCTCTATTCAGAATTCCACTCCAAGAGGAATTATCAAGCTTGGGATTAATGTACTTTGAACAGGAGGCTCTAGAGAACTTTCTTTTCTTTAAAGGGCGATCATCTACAAAATTATCTTCAAATTATGGATCATAATAGATGAAGAACAAGCACTGAATTCCTTCAAAGGTGCAACAACACCATTACATTTGCATGGACCTTAAATGTCACTTTTATTACATTTATTCATTTAAAATGTCATTTCTCAAAATACTTCAGTCTATTGCTGCCTGGTAAAAGTACCCACCACTGCTTTCATACACACGTCTCCTCCCCAAATGCCCAGTCAATGTCACATTTTTCCCACACACCCTTTCCTCTATGTGCTTCCCTTATGTTTTCTTGATGCTTAATAGCACTGTTTTATACAAATACAGGGAGGCCTTAGCACAGGATAATGAGCTATGACTGTTTGGGCATTGAGGGGCCATGGAGGACCATGGGTTGCCTGCATGTGCCCTCGAGCACAACCATTCTTTTGATATTTTTTCTGCACACCCCTTCCAGCCATCTTTCAAAAAATTACTCTCTCCAAAACTTCGTTCCCCATTCTAAGCCCCCATCCATTTTGTTGTCGTTCATTGAGGCAGAGTTGAAGAGAGACAGAACTGCAGAAGGTCAAAAACAACAACCTTTTTATTCTCCCAGTATTTTAACTGTTAACTTGTTTTATTTAGTGAGTTTATATTTTAACATTGGATGCCGGGCAATTGTTATTCTTATTTCTACATTAGTTTTAAATGGCTGTAAACTGTCCCGAGACGTCTAAGTATGGGATGGTATAGAAAGGTGTTAAACAAAGAAAGAGAAAGGGGTGCAAACCGAGGGACTTCAGCAGTAGGTGGCTGTAGCAACTTGAGCCAGCCAAGAGTGCTGCTTAGTTGAGCAGGTTGCTTTGACATGTCCTGAATGAAAAACTTGCTACATGCATGTGTGCCTGACTCTGCAAAGGCAGCAGAAGGCAGGCAGGATGGGAACTGTGTTTGTTAACTTGGTGCTGCGCAGAGCTTGGACTGAGGGATTACTGAAGTTTCTGCCCATGGCATGTATGCTGGAGATAAGTCCCACTAACTTATTCAGTAATATACACACTCTGAAAATATACAGCAGCCTTTCCCAAGCTGGGTCCCTCCGGAAGTTTTCAACCACCACTGGATCCAGCCAGCATGGCCAATATTCAGGGATGATGGATGCTGTGGTCCAAAACATTTGGAGGGGCCCAGGCTGGGGATGCAGGCTGATGCAGGCTTTCCTGTAATTCCTTTCCTCCAGTATTTCAACAATTCTCATCCATCAATAATTTACATGTGATACCCTCAGGAAACAAGGCTCGGTCAGTAGTACTGCTTTGTAATTTGGAAACTATGGGTTGCATCCAATGTTAAGTCTACTTTCAGTAGACCTACCAAATGAATGGAACTTAGGCGAATTGCATGTTTATTTATTTCAGTGGGTCTCTAAGTAGAACTAACACTGGATACAACCCTATAGGCAGCTCCATAATGATACAGCAAACCTGCTTATTATGCATCTTCACTATTTAACCTACACACACAGCATGTAGTACATACACACATCTTCAATTACCGACATATATATGCCTCGGAACACTCACTGAGTTCACACAGATATTTCAAAAGCATGCTTATTTAAAAGCATGTTGCACATCCTTTGCTGTGCAAGTAAGAACTGAGTAAATGTAGCGATCAGGTTTGCAACATAAGTCGGAGAATTGCCTGAATGATTTGACTGAATTTAAGGGACAGAAGGAGGAGTAAGATTTTCTCATATTTTCATTGTATGGGGTTACACAGCTGTAGAGAGCCTCTCCAGAGAAGGATTAGTATGCGTAGTTATTATAGAAATAATATTGCTACCTCAGAAAAATCCCATATTGGTGTGAACTGAAAACTGAAGCAAAGGCTTTCATCTGAACCTAGAAAGGAAATTGCATCCCTTCCTTACTAGACTATCAAAAGGGTAGGAGAGAGAAGAAAAGCTGACACTGTAAGATGTACAAAGAGGCAAAAGTCAAAACAGTCTTTTAAACACTGAGGGGATCTCTTCACTTTTTAAATTTGCATTCTGGATGCTACTTTCTAGAGGTCATTTGTATACTTACTATCACCAAGTATCAGCTCAACTTCATCATCTGCATCTGAGTCCTCATCCTCTCCTTCATCACCCTCTTCAAGCAGATTGGCCAGTTCCTCATCGTCAGAAGGAGAGAAGTCATTTTCTCCATCTTCGCCTGCATTCTCGTTGTTCTCCTCTTCTTCCAAATCAGCCTCCAGCAGCTGGTCAGTGTCTAGTTCATCAAGGTCATCTGTGTCATCTTCATCCTCATCATCATCTTCTTCCTGCTCTTCCTCCTCCTGAAGCAATATTACAAAAGCTGTATTAGAAATAACAGACCCTGAATGGGTTGATGGGCAATGTATGGAAATAAAAGTGCTGTTTATTCACAATTTCAGTGTAATGCATTTTCAGATTAGCAGCTCTGAAGACAGTTCCTCTCCAAACAAGTAACACCACAAAAGGGCATATTGCAATACATTGTCATAGTTACTGGGCTGGAGCCAGGCTAAATTAGTTAAATGAAGGTTTGCTGAAGGCCACAGGACAAGCCAATTGTGAGTTAAGTCCCTTGAATTTCAACAGAGACGAAGTTCAACTAAGTCTGGATCCAGCCCACTACCACTGGCTCTGCTATTAATGGTTAGGCATCCCCAAAATCCTACATGAACCATTCAAAAAAAGCAGATGCCCATAATGTGGTCAAACAGCTTATCAGCAACTGACTTGGCTTACTGGCTTAATATAAAGCATTTCTCTAGTCAGTATCAACCTTGAACCAGTTAGCTCAATATTTTAAAGCTGTTTTTGTAACACAGCGAACCACAACACAGAATATGATCTTTAGCAAAGAATGCAATACACTTAAATGGGTTTTCAATCCCATGCAAGTGGAAGCAATAGAGATAGTTTAAGTCAGCGGTTCCCAACCTTTTCTATGCCCTGCAGCCCTAGAAAAGGTTTAATTTATGTTCACACCCCCTACACAAAAGTAATACCATGTTTGATGAAGATGTCAAATTTCTAATTTTTGAATTACAAATTGAACCACATACAGTACGGCGGGAGAACAAACTGAACTCAAAATATAAGCTTTTAACTCAGTGCATAAAATTCAAATATTGAGCAATTAGAAAAAAATTGCAAACAGTTAAAATCAATCCCAAGTTATAAAATTCAATAACTTCTTTATTCCTGCTTCTCTTGCATGATTTTGTCAAAATGTGAAACTTTCCTGCCGATTGCAATCCACAAGTCTGTCTGTGGATTCTGGTGATTCCTAGATTTTGTCTTAATTGACAAAAGAAAACTGGACCCAAATGCAAACAAAATAACAATATAGCATTTTGAGGGGGGTGATTTTTGCCAAAACATGTTGCAGTCTTCGTTGCACCTCCTGAAATGCCAACTTGCACCCCTTGGAGGAGAAGGTCTTCCAGGTCGGGAACCCCTGGTTTAGACTTTATGAATGGCAGTGTTATTACAGTGTGGATTTTGTGATCTCAATTACATCCAAATAAGGAAGGTAAGATTCACATAAACACTGATAGAGAACACTCATGCTTTCCCTTTCAAGTATGGATTTCCTATTGACAAGGAACCATAACAATCCATGTGTACACACACAGCTGAATTCTACACTTTGGTAAGATAATTTGCTAATAAAGTCAAGGGCATCCTATCTCACTGCCACTTCTTTTGAACAGCATAATCATTGCTTTTTTAGAATACCTATGAAGAAACAAACTGAAATGTTATTGCCCGCAGTTAATCACACTATGTGCTCTCAAAGCCTGCATAATGATGCACACACAATTGAAGCAATAGGTATCAAGCCCAATAACTGAATGGCATACGCTAAGCACAATTCAGTGAGCTAAACTTAGCTGTAAACCAAAATATTCTATTAGTCCTTTTTGATTTACTTACAACATGAAATCTCTTAAGTTTATGTCAAGTTTATGGTATATCCAGTTTACAAATCACTCATTAAAATGTTACTGGTCTGGATATTAATTTTCTGTATACAGTTTGTGGAAGATTAACTGGTTCAAATGTTCATGTGTGAACAGAAGAACACACTTGAGTTAAGGACTTCTCATTCATAGACACAGCAAGTCAGAAGGGGCTTCCCGGGCCATCTAGTCTGATCCCTGGCTCCAGCTCATGATATGCCTACCATGTGCATGTCTAGCCTATCCTTGAACACCGTCACAAATAGGGCCTCAACCACCTCCCGTGGAAGCCCATTCCATACCCTAGGGGTGCTAACCGTCAGGAAGTACTTCCTGGCATCCAAATTTGAACCTTGGTTCCTTGAGCTTTGCTCCACTGGAATGCATTCTGCCCTCCTCCAGAGGGGAAAATAGGTTTCTACCCACCCCTGCATGACACCCCCTCACGTATCTATATGTTGCCAACAGATCCACTTGGAGTCTCCTCTTCCCAGGCTGAAAAGACCTAGTTCCCTCAGTCTCACCTCATATGGCTTACCCTGCAATCCGGCCACCATCCTTGTGGCCCTACGCTACATTGATTCTAACCTAGCTATCTATATCCTTCCTGTAATGTGGAGCCCAGAACTGAACACAATACTCCAGTTGCGGGTGCATCAGAGTCATATAGAGTGGTAGTAATACCTCTCTCAATCTAGAAGCCACGCTTCTGGCTATGAAACCAATGGTGGCGTTCACCCTCTTGACCACTGTGTGCATTGGTCAAGTGCATTGGACAGTGCATTGGTCTATCCCAAAACTCCTCAATTTCTCAACTAGGATATCATGTGGCACTTTGTCAAAGGCCTTGTTGAAATCCAGGTAAACCACATCCACTGTATCCCCTCTGTCTAACCACCTCGAAACCTTGTCATAGATTTCCACAATATTTAGTAATATCCTGTCCTGAGCCTTCAAGATGGCAAGACTGAAGAAGTGCATGAGCGAAGAAACGTATGTGGGAAATTCATGTCTTCCTGGATTTTGCTTCTCTACAGCTGACCTTATACTGTGCAAAATGTTTTAGATCTTTATTTCCCAGGTAAGGGAAGAAGGACACCTATCTGGAAGAGAAACTGATGCCATAATTTCAGTTTCAGGTCACTTTAGACCAACATTCCTATGTTAAAAAGGAGTAACTTTGGCCAAAACAGCAACCAAGAGTATTCTGCAACTTAGCACACTTCCTAAAAGCTCAAATCATCATAAACATATATATATTATGCATACAAGTCAGCTAAAGAGCTTCTTTGCCCAACCATCTCTTTCAAACATCAAGTGTGCTTTCAGGAAAGGACAATTCCACTGAAAACCACAATCTCCTAAACATATTGATGGGCTAGGGGTGGAGTTGTTCTTATGTGCTGTTGGCTGATTTGTGGTGACCCTATGAATGAAAGCCCCCCAGAATGTCCTGTCCTTCACAGCCCTGCTCAGCTCTTCTAAATTCAAGAACTGATGACTGAGCCAAGGTATATAAAATCATTCACAATTTCGATTTCTTCATTGTTGACAGTAAAGTTCTATGATTCTTCTGTAGTCATTCCTTTGGTATTTTTAATGTTCAGCTGCAGTCTTGCTTTTCCCCTTTCTTCTTTCACTTTCATCAGGAGCTTTTTCAATTGATTGCTGCTTTCTGCCAGTAAAATGGTCTCATCTCATTTTCACTCCTTCCTCTGATCCTAATCTAGCATGCCTCATAGTATGTTCTGTGTACAGACTGAATAGATAGGGAGGCATAACACATCATTGTCTGACACCTTTGCCTTCAATTTCTTTTTGTTCAGCATGTGTTCTTGGCATATAGACTTGAATGATTGTTATGTTGAAAGGTTTTCCACCAATTCTGACTAATATTCAGTTGGATTGTGCATTGTAGCCCCTTATTGCCTGTGCTACAACTTGCCTTAGTATGAGAGCCACTCCCTTTCTTCTGAATTTGTCCTTTCTAGAGTAAAATACTTTGTCAGATTGAAAATGTCCCATTCCAGTTTGTTTTATACCCTCACCAAGTACTGAAATGCTTAGCTGTTCCATTTCCTGCTTTACAGTTTCCAGTTTG
This sequence comes from Varanus komodoensis, assembly GCF_004798865.1. Taxonomy (NCBI): domain Eukaryota; kingdom Metazoa; phylum Chordata; class Lepidosauria; order Squamata; family Varanidae; genus Varanus; species Varanus komodoensis. The sequence continues at coordinate 4,661,984 of NW_025336346.1, forward strand.
CCTTGATTCATACTTCCATGTTCCAATTGTATTGGACTTTCCTTTCTCCTCAGTGCTTGTCAGCCACAGGATTTTCTTTCAGCTTTGATCTAATTGTGGCATTAGTGACAACACTATTCCTACTTGTCCTCTTTCTTCCTCAGTAGTTCACTAAGTACCTTCTAACATGGGGGTCTCATCTTCTGGCACTATCTCGTTTCATTTTGAATTGTTTCATCATATGATTTTCAAGTTAAGAAAATAAAAAATTGGTTTACCATTCCCACCTTCTATGCAGGATGAACCAGAGTTAGTCTGGACATCTCTGCTGTTGTCTGTGGAAGATCCTCTGCCAGTGTTGCCTTCAGCTACTGTTGCTGCCCCACAGCTGCCCTTCAGAAGTTTCTCTGCCCTCATCACCATTACAGAGATCATTACTCTCCTGAAGAATGTGGCTGCATCTTAGTGTCTCAGTTTTGACCATTCTGCCTTGGGTGACCCTGCCACGTGGCCAGCCCAATGAGACCACCGGTCCTCCTGGCAGCATCACTCCCAGTTTTTCTCAAACTCCCTCACCACACTAAGGTATGCATCCAAGAGGGGGAGTAGTGGAGAAAATCTGGCAGCCCAAAACATCTTGGGTAGACAAGAATATCATAAGGAAATGTACTGGGTGGACTGATCAGTAACAGGCAAATTGATTGTTTGGTCTACTGGCACACAGGGATAACCGATTCCATTTGTAACTTTCCTTGAACCGATCTGGAACTTTCCTCAATGTTTGGCCACTAATTAACCACTCTTGATAGGATTGGCACACAATTCTCTATCTTTTTCAAGAGATCCTGATGTTCAAAACAAGCCCTTAGCAACTATTTAAAATAGAATACATACCATTCTATGGCAAAACAAGCAAACATTTTTTTCTTAAAAGAGCCAGGTACATTTTTATAAGGAATGACAACACCAATTTTTCGAGAGGCATGGCTCAACAGCTTGAAATAGGAACATTAAACTTGGGACTGTAGAGACATTCCAACATGTATAATGGTTCTGCAGAATTCCAAAAAAATGTCCATAGAACCCTGAGGTACAAATTTTGATATGGCATGGAAGGACTTAAATTATCCACTTTCATTCTATCATGGTATCTCATTTTATCCTAATTATAAAATAACTCTTTTCCCTGTCCATCAAGGTCTTACATTATACTTTAAAAACTGAAACCAGATCCCTTTTACTAGCTATTGGTTGCTGCAGACAAGCTGAACAGTTTTTCAGACAATGCGGCTCCTGTTCTAGCTATAAAAAATCTTCTCCACTCTTTAGTTGTAGAGTCTCGGGAGAGCATTGCATTTTCATATTCCCATGACACTCAATTTCTGACTTCAAAATCACTACACCCTAGCAACCCACACCTCCCCCCCCTCCCACCACCACCCACACACACACACACACACAAGCCTGGCTATTGGAGTGGAGTTTACAGACACAGATGGCTTAATTTCTCCTGATTAGAACGGTATCTTATATTGACCAGACCTACACAAATAATTGCTCTCTGGCAAGCAGAAGCTGCACAGCCAGTCTCCCAACCTTCAAGTGTGCCTGAGTCCATCAAGAACAAATATCATTTTCTTCTTTTAACTGACTCATGCACAGCATACTCCACTTTTAGGATTGATTTCAAAGGCAATTCACTTATCATGCAGGAGCAATGCCAGTTTTGCCACTGATTATACGACTTATAGGGAGTTACAGCTAAACCCCTGCAATGTGACACATGTATATGCAAACACCTGCTTGTAACATTCATACTTTACATATGTAGGAATATAAACAATCTCTTAGGATTGCATCTAATAAATGGAATATGACATTAAATAACCTCACTATGCAAACAATTCCAGCTCTGCTGAACATGTGTGCTTGTGTTACATGTGTCTATACATAATTATATACATAACACACTCATCTTCGCTCACCATTTCATGAACCTGATAAATATACAGTCGCTTATGAAATTCCATACTATATTTGTTAGCCAAAGATTCTTCTGTGAATTTCGCTGGAACAGATTATCACAGCTACTCTTCTATAACTTCTAATAAAGCTTTCCATGACTAGTGTTTCTGGATCACAGGATGGAATACAGTACTTGTCTGTAGTAATGTTTAGAAAATTATACCTAAGTCAGACCAAAGCTTTAAAGCCTTGAGATAAGGAAGAATCTTTTGATTCCATTTGACCCAACATATTGTATACTACTATGGATATACAAACCTGGATGCACCCCTGCCAAACGCCCCAATCCTCCTCTGGGACTGCTGTGAACCCGCAAAGCAGAGGTTCACAGATGTATTGAGACACCAGAATTTACTATTAGTGCCAAGCCCTGATATTGTATCATTGTCTATAGCCCCCTCTTAGGGCATCCCAACCATCCCTTATTTGCATAAGAGTGTGTGCATTCATGTACACACCCAGGCGCACACACAATATTCCCTTAAACTAAAAAATGTGTTTTTACTCAATCTAATCTACAAGAAATTAATTCTCTCTCCTCTAAAATGTGCCACTTTTTGCTTAATAGCTTATCTCAGTTTTAAGTGCTGCTTACCAAATGATTATCTGTTCCCTCTATACAAATCAAAAAGCATTCTTGACATATCCCTTCTTGCATATTTCCATTCCAAACCGATTCCTAATCTGTTGTCCCACCTCAAGTTTGTTTGCGTCTTTCATAGTATATAGAGACTCTAGGCAAAAAATTCTCTGTAGCAGAGTTTATTTTTACCTTCAGGGTTCATTCTCCAGAGGGTTCATCATCCGGGGTATGATACAGAACTGACTGAACATATTAGCACACAGAAGGCAAGATTCTTACCATAGGCTTCTATGTAGACCCAGAAGACATGGACAGATGGAATACACGTAACACAGCAAACAATTTGTCATAGATGTCAAATTGGAGTGAAGAGATAAAACACAGTTATTCCCATTCTAAAGCTTTAAGCCAGCTAAAATAGCAATTATTTATTATCTACAGTGGCTACATAGGTTTCAGCACCATCTCCAAATTAGTTTTTACATGTACTTTGATTGGGTTCTATATGTAACAAGAGTTTACCTTTGTTCTGCACAACAGATTTAGGGAGCTGCCACAGCTCAGGCACAGAGCACCTGCTTGGAATGCAGAGGGTCCTGGATTTAACTCCCTGCCATCTGCAGTGAAAAGGGAATCCAGACAGCAGTGGATCAAGACCTCTTTCTGCCTGACATGCCTGAGAGCTGCTGCCAGGTAATAGTGGGCTAGATGGACAAAGAGGCTGACCTGCTGCAATGCTGCTTCCTGTCTTCCTAGTTAAGGCAACGTGTGCTTCCAGTCCCAGATTTTATTGCAAAATAAAAAGTTATGGATAGCGCTAACAATAACTAAATTAGTAATAAATCAGTTAATGGGAACTGATGCATTCAGCAGAATGAATAATTTACTGAAGTTTTGATACAGAGTAAAACTGGACAATTTTAAATCTCACAATAGCTAATTGCATGTATTGAGTAAACAAAGTATGCTTCAAAGATGTAGTCCTTAAATATTCTGGCTTCAGTCTTAATTGTAAATTGCTAGTCTGATCACTGTAACTGGTTACTAGAAGCTAAGTCTCTGGCACCCAGTTAAACATGACTCATATATAAAACCAAAGCTATGCACATTCAAACACTTAATTCAGAGGTGTTGCACAGATTTCTTTTCAGGAAGGATCAAGCCCAAGACTTCAAAAAAAGGGTAACAAGCTGTTCATGTCCATAAAGAAGCAGTCCAGTGTATAAAATGGCTAACAAAAGCTCATTGTGGAACACCTAACACAATCTATCAGCTGTCGCTATGCTAACCACCTGAGTGAAACAAAACAGCCTTGAATGACTGTGCATTGAAAAGCAGCATGGGCTATAAGAGCTCGTCACAAGTGAGTAAATAATTTGCTCACAATTACTACCCAATCTTTGTCCTTAAAGGCAACAGATTCAGCTGCAGCCATCCTCAAATGCTTTCATTCTCAAGTAATTTGGCTCTCTCTGCCTGGCTTTGGATGAGCTTTTTTCCCCATCCTTATACATGAAGCCAGTGTAACCATCAAATTCACAACAAAATGTAGAGCCAGTCAACATCCTTTATAGACCCTCATGCTATTTTGGTGAAGGCAGTAGGGGGCTGGGAAACACCAGCAAGTTATTGGCTTTTCCACAATCATTAGTCAAGGGAAGCCTTGAAAAGGAATATACCATGCTGCACAAGAAGGACTTATCACAACAGTGGGATAAACTCCATCACACATGCACATCCCCATCACACCTTTCTGCCTGTAAGCCTATTGTGTATGTTGACTAAGGGTGACGGGTATCAGGAGCTGCAACTATGCAAGGTTACAACTGCATAACCTACTGTCTTTTTCCAGTATGGTGGCAATAACACATGCAGGGCTTCTTCTGAGTAGTAGCTGGATACTAGTTCTCAGCTCTGGGACATACGAAATACTGAGAGTGTCCTTGAACACAGACTGCTCTGCCAGAACCAATAAGTAACCAGCCAGAAGGTCTTCCAAGCAGAAAATACTGCTTCCACTTGTGCATGGGCCCCTGATACAGCCCTATCCAAGGCCCTCTTCCCTATATACCTCTCCATAAATAAAGTATGTCCAGCTGCCAGACTATGTATCAGCAGCTTGGCTGGACTGAAAAACTAAGCAAACTTTTGCTAGCAGGAACACTATTCTTTTTTCCCCACAACCAAGGGAGTCAATTTAACCATAGCAGCCAGGCCTATCGAAGGGGAAAACCAAGGGTGCTTCAGGACAGATGCCTTTTTAGATAATAAAAGCACTGATCCCCATTTCTGACCCTTATTAGTCCAAAAGGCAAACCAAGACTAGCAAGATTGATACACATGGCAGAATTCAAAACTATGGAGGGAGGGAGACACCTTACAATGCCTATAGTTCCTGGTTTGCAACAACTCCTTTCTTGAAATTCGCTTTAGCTCTAGAGACAAACCATCCTGAGGCAACATGCCATCTTGGAACAACCTAAAAATGATGGGCAATAGGAGAAAGCAATTCTGCTAGTGAACAACAAGAACAGCAGCTACAAAGCTCTCAGACAACTGCTCACATTTTAGCCTCCAGACACTCAGATGAGGATTCTGAAGAACTTACAGAGCAACAGTGGAGATCTACCAGAGCATGTGGGGGCTGAAATTTAACTCCTCCTAGTAAAAACGTAAAAAGAAGGAACCCTGAGTGGAAGGATTCAGCCCACTTCTCCTCCTATAATACAGCCTTCAAAGGTAATGTGAGATCCTGATTCAGAAGTGGAGGGTAAAGATTGGAATTCAGAGCTGAAATGCTCAGGCCAATTAACCCCGAGATAAGTCTGCCAGTTGCTGAGATCCAGATAGTTTCACGCTCTCTGGGGAATTCTAGTGAACCAACCTGGTTGGGTGGGGGCACATTTGAGGTCACGAAAGAGGTAAAATAGAATCAGGTTAAGATGGCAGACTAACTTAGAAGTGCTAGACATTCCTGGCTACTGGCCCATAAACAGCAGAATCCACCCTGAAGATGCAGTCAGCTCTTTTTGGTTTGGAAGGAAGGAGAGGTATTCTGTTTGGAATCAGCTTAATATCATTAAGCTGCATTTCTCTAAGGGACAGTATTCCAACTTGGCGAGTGTGTTTTGTTATTGATTTCTGCAATACTTTTTTTTTGATAACAAAAAACTATCCTAGTTGATCAGATTTAATGTAAAGGAAGGAAGACTTTTCATTCAAAAGTCTTTGTCCTGATCTGTTTGAAAGGATGGGGAGAAGACAGGCCCACAAGACCAAGATGCAATCCCATACAAGTTGAAATGGAAAGAAGTCCTATAACTCCCATCATGCCCCAGTCAGTTCCTTAAATTCAATGTTGTATTTAAGGAACAAAATGCTATTGTGTCCTGTTTTCATTTTTTACACTACCTTCCAGCAATCCAAACTCCTTGTGAAAGCTGGAGGCTTCTATACAGATCAACAGATGAAAGCTCTCCTCCCCATTCCAGGGCCAACCAATTATTTCATCCGGAAATTCTTTCCAGCAAGTCCTTTTGCAGAAGGCACAGGTAGGGGTATGACGATTACTGTGGAGAAATGAGCAAGTGCCACCTCCAGCCCCCAGCCTTAGATCAGGTCTCATTGTTCAATTTCTTGTGAACATTGTATGGGGAACCTGTGGGCCTAAATATTGTTGAATCCCACCTCCATCAACCAAGCCAGTGGCAAAGTATGGTGGAACTTGGTGTCCATCATCATCTGAATGGAGAGAGGCTGCCCACCTCAAAGACTATTTGCTTGTTCCTCAAATAAACTAGAAAACCAAAGAACTGAATGTGCTAGAGAAAGAAGCCGGCCAGCTGGGGAAGAATCAGCTTCATGACACACCGAACAGGCAAATACTAGGTCTCTCCTGATGGGTTTATAACACAATGATATAAATGATATACCTAAATGAATGAATGTGGTGATAAGCAAAGAAACTTTTGTTTTTGTTTTACACGGGGACACGCTGTCCAAGGGGAAATGTTTCATGCTAACTAATCTAAAAGTCTCATTTGAAAACCAAAACAGCAATTCTATTCTGAGTTCAGCAAAAAGATAAGTTTAAATAAGCCATGTTCTTCTGAAGATTCTTTTGCTATGACAACAACCTTGACTTTGTTTCTACTGTAAATACTTGGTGGTATTTCTACCCTGAAATAAGCAAGCAAAAACAATTCTAGTATCAAACTTACAGTAACTAGACAGTAAGGTGCAGATAATTTGCTAGAAAACCTAGCACTAAAATGTACTAAAAGCTTCCAAAAAAGCTGAATACAGACATGCAGCTGGCATCTAGGCAGATTCAGCATCCCTCAGCAATTATTTCCAATTATCCTAAAATTAACAAAAGTAGTAGTCTGTCACTGAAGCAATGGGCTAAGCAGGGGTGAGCATAGAAGGAAATGGCAGACTCTCTTTGTTCTTTCCCATGATAAGCAATGACCAATTTCATAACCAAATCTACCCATTTCACACCTCACTAATGGAAATAAAGAAACTGGACAGATGCCATGGAAATCTGTTAAACAGATAATCAAGTTTTGTCTTTTTTCTCTTTCACATTCTGAGTAAAGTTATCAGTTTGGCTATCTAATGTAGATATGCCATGACTGATGGATTTAATCACACATCCTCATAACTGAATGACTAAGAGGGAAAAATACCACTACTGCTAGCTTGTCAACAAAGAACTCAAAATAGTTGTTCGGTGTGCTATCTGTTAAAACAAACTGAAAACATACATGCAGTTGATGTGATAAAGACTTAAGAGCAGTTTTCAGAATGTTTGCTAAAAGGAAACATTACAGCTCACAAATGAAGCAGTAACAATCAAAGAGACATTAAGCCACTCACCTGGTCTTCCTCCTCATCTTCCTCATCTTCTGCCAGACGCTGCCTGCCCACCTCATACAGCCTGCACACAGTATCCATGTTCATGGCATCCATGCTTCCTTGATTCTAAACCAGGAACCACACACCCAACACAGTGAGTGAGCTTACTGCCAAACATGTTACGCAGCAGTACCGATCATTTCCACCCCACTGTTATTACAAACAAAATTTACCTCAATAACAGCTAAGTAACAGTCCTTCGTATCTGTACAAAGGTCAAAAATGTTTCTTTTTACATCAATGGTAGCTGAAAAAACACACAACAAAATCAAAGTAAGTCTGCATGCTTTAATTCAGAGGCAACCTCGAGGCTTCTAAATTTATTTCTAGCTTTCCTCCTTTCTTTCTTTTTCTTTTTTCATCTAGAATCTTGAGGTTCGTCTACTGGGACCAGGGCAGTGGTGCCTTCAGGCTCTTTGGAGCAGCCCTTTCTTTTTTCTGCTGTTTACAAACAAACCCTTTTTGGCAATGCTCAACCCAAATTGAGATCTGAAAGTAAGATCTGTGGGTATATCCCTAGAAAATGAGGGGATATACCCTAATTTTCAGCAGAAGGAAACAACTTTCTTTTGCCCAACATAATTGCAAATAAATGCAACCACAATATTTACCAATTGGTTTGTAGTCTGTTGCATTGAAAGTCCTAAAAGATGACCCAAAGGGGCTTCTCATCCTCTCCTCCAACAGATCATCTTCATCATCAGCTTGTAACATAGCTGATTGAGGGAGAAAAGGGTTATAAGGAAAGAGCTGCTTATCATCTAAAACAGTTTTTAGGGAATATAGTTAAAGACCACTTGTAACACTGAAATTTAAAAATGTTTAAATGTTGCAGAATACTTTTTGGACACACATTTAGAGTAAAATAAACAGGGAACCATATTCAGAAAACAAAAAGAGTTTTACAATCATGAACATTTTTTTGAAGAATTTGAGTTACCTGTTGGATTAGGTGTGAAGTATAAATGCATTATGCACTCAGAATGATACTGAATAGAACAGGGAGGATGGATTGTCAGAAAAGGTTGGTAGGGGTGGGGAAGAAAAATGAGAGAACGAATAAGGTTAAAACAGTATTTTAGAAGAAGGAAAATGACATTAGGATGATAACAGGAGGCACAAGGATACAGAAAATGGAGCAACCAAACAGAATGTGGGGGCATATCCCACAGGAGCCAGCCAGCTAGCTATCCTTCCCCTGCTTCTGCACTGTGGCAGAGGATGACCAACCAACCATCTGCCGAGATCCAGTCCATTTTTTTGAACTCTGTGCCAGGATTTTGCATATCCTTCTGGTATCCAGCCTGCAACTGACCCAACAGCCTTTTATTCTTAGCATTATAAGATGTCCCCTTGAAAGTATTGGAAATATATGTTTTTGCTGCTTTGTTCTATGTTATAAGCACAGGAGAAAGAAAAGCTATGGCAAAACTGCCATCACCACGCAACTAAATGAAGAAACTGACATCTTGTTAAGAGCCAGCTTACCTCCATACATGACTGTCCCTGTGTGGTTGAAGACTACACGGCACTGATCCAAGGCTGGTACAGTATGTAGCAAGTGGAAAGTCCGCAGGTCCCACTGCAGAATGCATTAAGGAAGACTCCACACAAACATCTACTACTACATTGATTACAACAGCAAGCAGCTCATTAGTGATATCAAATACTACCAAATACTATCAAATAGTATTTGGTAGATGTTGGGGGAAAAAAAAAAGCCGAGACAAAGCTTTCAACACTGATTCAGCAATTACAGCCAAGATCAAGGGGGACTCCCCAAGGTCCAGAAAATGTCTCTAACCCAGAGTGGGAAGAGCAACCTGGTTGCTGACTTTAATCAGGGGATTGAAGGCTGCCCCCCACATCCTGCTTCCCGGGAGTAACACTGAGTCAAGGAGGAAGGCAAACTGGCAGTCAGCCAGAGGAGGAGCACTTGCAGAGAGCTTTCTACTTTCTCCTGGAGAGAACACTCAGTCCCTGCTAACTGCTGCACCCTGAGCCTGAGACTGCAAAAGGAAGGGAAAAGGGTGCTCTGGCCCCATCCGTAGGCCAAAGGAACAAGAGCCAGCAATTGCTACTCAAGCAGGAACACCAATAAGGGAAGATCAGCCTGGCCCAAAGTGAACTAAATGCCCACTTTTAGAGCACCACATTGTTCTGCCCTTGAAAAACTGATCTCCCTCCTCTTTCTTTCTCTCCAAGACAAATGCTTAGGCCAGATACAAGATTTTGAGGTATGCAGGCTTTTCCCAGTTAGGAATGCCCTGCATACATTGAGACAGAGCTGTCTGTGGCCCCATCACTTCTCAAAAAAGAACTCCATTGGCTTGCCCATCCTGTCTCCTTCACATCATAAACTAATGACTCATCACCCCAAGAACTCTAAGATGTTCAAAGTAAGTAACAGTTAAGACAAAAAGGATACAATTTCTGTGTTAACTATGACTTCCAGCCCATTTGGATGAAAAACGCCACTGATCGTCATATTGAATTTATCAAACTTATGTATAGCCTGTGCCGAGCGGACATCCCAAAGGACACCATCATTTAAGACAAGATCATCGGTGGGGTTGAAGGTGGCACAATTCTTCTTGTAGTTGTTTGCAAGATCTGGGTTAAATAGAGTCAATAGCTTGTTGCCAGTCTGAATATCATAGATCTTTTAGATTTAAAAAGAAAAAGAAAAGAAATTAGTCAAAATCTGAAGGATACGCACAGTCATTTCCTAATCATTTGCTGTGGATAGCCATCTTCCCTTGTTTCTTCAAATAGGTTTTACTAGTTTATGTTCAACCTTCCTGGGAACTCTCAGTCTATCCATTCTATATTATGACAGAGCCCAGAAATCTTTACACACATTACTATGGCAGAGAAACACCAAATATTCATTATGAACTGCACCATTAGTTACCCATTCAATAATTTTCCCATAAGGTTAAGAGATAGCTAAATTTAATTTTTGTTATAAACAAATAGGTAGACCATTTACCTTGTTACCTGCTTCCCTTTTATAAACACTATAATTTGGATGTTGTTTTAAATAGTTCTAACATGGGGTTCCTCTTCCTAAATGCTTACAATTCAAGAAAAGCAAATATCAAGAATCTCACAAGTTCAAAATACTCCCTTCCTTTTCTAACAGTTCAATTAAACCACTTTCATTGTAGCTCTCCTAATCCCTCCTCTAAACTTACACAATCTTCAAGAAGAGCTTCAGCATAACAATGTGCATTATCCAATGTCCATTATCCACAGCTATCCACTGCTAAATGAACAGCTATAGTAAGTTTGATAACACTTAGGTTGCAAAACTTGTTGGATAAAGGCCATGCTGCTTCTAGCGGATCAGTAGAAAAACATTTACTAAGACATAAGTTTTCATGGACAAGAGTCCTCTTCATTATATAAACTGAAATCCATGAAAGTGTATGTCATAATATATGCATTAGTCATTATGATGCTACAAGACTCACAGTTCATATTGTTTCTATGCTGCATATAGCATTTAGCATGCAGCTTAGCCTGAACAGGAATAGACCTGTACAGTCTGCTTCTATGAAGGAATGTTTCTTGTGAACCTTTTGAACTTTAAACAAGTGGCCAAGAAGAATGCTTTCGTATGTGATGTTTGTGAAAACTGAACACTCTTGACATGCAATTTAGGCTCGCCAAACTGGGCAAGTAGTCAGGCTTCAAGAGGAGTGGAACATGAGGAACACATGGACTGTTCCTTGTTTCTCATTAAGTCTTTCCTTTAATTGCCAGAGAACATCCCACAGTTTCACAGACTGGCCAAGGGGCTGTGCTGAAAAATATGCTGGGATGTCTCCATTCATGGCCTGTTACAGAAAATGGCTCCAACTTGGATTGGGGATAGTGGGTTATTTTAATACAGAAGCTACCTCAAAAGGGTTTTGTGCAGTGAAGAATGCTGCACAAAATAAAAAATAAAAAGTATGCTAAAAGACACGGATGAAAGTAGTTCTTTATAAAGATACTTAACTAGGAAGTAGGCCAGCTATTTGCATACGCTGAGCATTTGGCTTTGTTTCTTTTATGCTTTTCTCAGATACATTTTGTTTATGGATTCTCTGCAATACTAATATTTCTTTGCTAAAGTGAAGAATAAATGCTTTTAGCCTGATGCCTCACAAATTAGTAGAGGAGTGGAGATTAGTTTTCTCTCAAAGGCTAACAGAAGGAACAGCAAAGCAACACAGAAAAATAATTTGTTTAAATGCAAATACATAGGGAAATCAACAAAAAGGCAAGGGACATTACAACTTTCAGATTATTTCTCATTCTTCATTATTTTATACTAGTGAAACAAAAAAAAAACCTCTCCTAAAATTACTGGGTGGGATCCAGAGCATTTTTTCAGTGAACGGAAAGCGTTCTTTGATTTGTTGAAGGGCCTAGCTCAAGCAGAAGCCCCCAATGGAGAAAAGAAGTATGTAGTTTTAATTTATACTCCTTTTTCCTGCAGCCCACACCCCTGCCAAGCCGCCTTTCCATGCACTCCTGGAAGCTCACCCCAACTCTCCAGAGCAGCTTTTTAATGGGCACAAGGGAATGCAGGGAGAAAGGGATTCCTTCTCCTCCTATCTTTTCTTCAGTGGGAAGGTTCCAAGAGTGGAATTCCTCTCACAGGAATTCCAGATCCAAGCCATACATTAATTTACACTTATCCTGAAATAAATTTGACCACAAACAAAGTCCTATAGATTTTATCTTTAAAATATCTAATGGTCTCTTCTGCAATAAATAGTAACGAGTTTAACGATCTGTATCAAAAAGAATAGGATTTTTAAATAAAGGACTTCTCAGGTGAATATATTTTCAAAACTTTTCAAAACTTTTCCCTCATGAGGAATCAAGACACTAAAGAAGCTCAAAGGAAGAGTAATGTGTTTTACCATCTGACATTAATGAACCAGTTGTTAAAAGGCCATATGATAAAGTTGCTCCATCATGTGATCCTTTAAAATAGCGTCAACCCTGTGTCTCACTATTACATTTAAGCTCATTTCTATATGACTTCCAAGCACTGCCAAGAGGCCAGTCAGTTCTTCTCAACACATTTGTCAATTACACACCATTTCTCTTTCTGTTGTCTAACACTGTCCTGTTATTGGTAACAGTTCAACATTTCCATCCACTGAACTCCTGCAGTGCTAGCCCCATCCTGTTTTAACTGCTTTTCCCAGACTGGGAAATGTTCCTACTGGCTGGGGATGATGAGAGTTGTAGTCCAACACATCTGGATAGGGGGAAGCTGCTCTCCACAATGTTGTGATTTATAATAAAGCCATAGTACCAGTTTGTGTGTTCCCATAAGTCACGGTACCAGTTTGTGTGTTCAGCATACCCACATCAAGAATCCTGCACTGGCTTCCACAATTCCACAAGCAAAACTTACATGAGCAATGTCCCCCTTCGTGCCAATGACTCTGTCCTGCGAATGCTTGCTGAACTCCACATAATGGTCATCTGTGAAGGAATGCCTGCGTGAGAGAATCAACCCTCAATAAGCAGCAAAACATTAATCAAACACTTCTCAATAATAATTTCTGTGCACCTTTATGTAGCATCATTTAATGTGTTGCATCGGATCAAGCAGTACAAAATACTAATTCCTAAGCTAACAGTAAGAGGTAGCCACTGCCCTGCTACTATAAATACTCTGCAATCTCCACCTCTCAGGTGATCTTCACTTAGCAGCTCATTATGCACTTGAATATATTAGTATAATGAATTTAATGTTTCTATAATCTTATGGACTTGAATGGATTAAAGATGGATCCTTTAATGACTGATTCATTTATAGTGGGAAAAAACAGCATAGATACGTACTTGGTTTCAAAGACAGACTTCATTCCCCACAATGCAGAGAGGGGCTGGCTCCATGAAGCAGATGTCAGCAACAGAGAACCGTCCTATGGTTTAGCGGGAGAGAACAGAAAGAAGAAAAAAAGTGCTGTTATACATACGGATACAATTCTTTGTATATTGACGATAATAGAACTCACTGACCAGGTTTCAGCATGATGGTTAAACCACATGGATTATGGTTAAACCCATGCATTGCTCATACTAGGGTTAAACAAAAACCCTCTCATAATCCTAAAACAGACCATGGATTTGTGAGGGTTGCTTACTTACCAAGTTAGCAAAATGTGACAACCCCCAAGCATGGACTGCACATTCAAAATTGTGTTTATTGGCTGCATATACTCCACACATGCTGCAGCCACACCAGGGGTTAAACAACCCACATTTGTGCAGCCCACATTAGGAAGTCCATGTGACCAATAAAATATGCTAAAAGAAAGGTGGCAAGCCAGTGATGGCCACTCCAAAGTGCTGCTTGGTCATTAGTCGAGCAACTGCCACTGGCTTTGGTAAAGGTGAAATCATGATGAGCAGCATGACTTTTTGCCACTTCTGCTTAGCAGCTTGTTAACAGATCCCTGCAAGCCATGAGGAAATGGTTTGGATATTCAACAACCCATCATGGATCAAACAGCCCTTGGAACAAGTCATGGGTTGTCATGGTGGCCTGATCACGAAAAATAAGTCATTTTGCAGGATGTGCTCTGGATTCGGATTATACAGCAAGCCATCCACAGCTACCTGTTGTGTTACAGAATTGGGTCATTCTGTAATTTTGCTCTGGGAAGACAGAAAACTATCAGCACAACTAAATGTTTCCCAGCACAAGTAACAATTGTGATAGCTAACAATACTGCCAGTCTAAGGGCATTATGATCATTGTCATCACAAAAGTAAATCCAGCTACCATGTGACTGGTTGACTGGATCAAGGGGCTATCAGTTGTCCTGCGCAAAGCTTCACTAGCATGCACACTGGTCTGAGAATGGAGCTTTTCGCATGATCAACTTAGAATCTGTGGGTTGGCCGACAGTTGAAGTTCTAAGATGCTTGACATCTGATGATGGAGCATGTTAACAGAACAGACCCCAAGTCTTGTAAACAAGCATCGATCCTCACACAGTGATCCCTCAAACATACTATACCAGCTTTCCCTAATCTGGTATTGTCCAGAAATATTTGACTACAATTCCCATCAACCCAAACCAGCATAGATATGCTGGTTGAGGATTAAGAGAGCTGGGGAGGGCTACACAATACTTTCATGTTACTCACAGATACCTATACTGGAAGTTTGGAGACTTATGACTGATTAGAATGCAATCACTAAAAATGACCCTTATACCAATACATTCATACCACAACGTTCAACCTAAGACTGGTCTGTACAACTACTCCATTTGATCGAATGGTTAAATATGTCTAGGTGAAAAAGTGACATTATAATATGTCTGGTTTATATGCAAGACTGGATACAAAAGAGATCAGGTTGCTTTGTTCTAGTACTGAGTTTGCCATTATTCCTGGGTAAACGCTGCTTCCTGCCTCCTCCAGATCTTGACTAAGTTCCTGATCATGCACAAAGATCAGAAGCCACTTAACACTCTTGCTGCTTTCCTTACCCTGGATGGCTCAAGGTGGGTGATGGCAGAGTTGTGGCACTTATAGCTGGCCTCTTCCTGCCCACTAAAGACATTGTAGAGTTTCAGGTGCCCTGTGCATGTGCCGAGCATCAGAAATCGTTCCCGTGCAGAGAATGCACAACACGTAAAACCACTTTCATCCTCATTGGCTTCCCGGAACACAGAAATTGGACGGAACCTGGAAATGAAAGGGTGATGCAGTAAGAACAGAAGCTTTAAAGCAATGGAAAAGAAAGTAACATTAGCAGTGATTAAACATCGCTGATGGCCAAAAACTGTGTTTGACAGCTTGCTAGGATGGAAGTCATGGCCTCTGCTTTCCTCTTAAGAGAAAACAACTTTCCCTTGAGGAGGAAGGAGCAGCAGGTAATTGTCAAATGAAAAAAGTAAGGCAGCATTTGGGTCTTCCCAGTAATCATTGTGACTTCGTGAATGTTGTGCAAGCTGCAGCCTGGAAGCAGAGTCCCATTTTAGATGGTTTGGTCAGAATAACCATAGGAATTCAGAAAAACATCTTTCTTACCTGCTGAATATAAGGTGTCTATCAAAACATCCACCATCCACCCCGCCATACTTTGGAAAGGCTGCCCTGCGGGTCAGCCGCGAGGTAAAGTTAGTTGGCGCTTGGCGCCTCTGTTTTGGCTCAGGACACTGGTGGGGTGTAAAAAGAGAGAAGGGGGGACATGTGGCCACAGGGTTCTTGCAGCGCGCATGCTGCTCCCTAAGGTACTCTGTGATTATGCTGTCCAGCGTGGGAGGGGAAGGGAGGTGCCTGTCCAGCTGTTTTTTGATCGCTGGGCTCTGGCTGTAGGCGCCATGGTCTGACTTTTGCCGAAGCACTCTGATTTTCCTGCCGTTGCAGGGAGATGGCCTCTCTCGGACGAAGCTGATCCTGCCAATCACAGGAGAGTTGGTGGCGTGAGATGGGCCCGGGAGTGCCAGCAAGCCCTGGCAAGCAGTTGGTCTTGGCTGGGCATGGACAGAGGGAGGGCCAGAACCTACAGAGGGATGAGTAGCCAATCGGGCTGAAATGCCATTTGCTATACGAGGGGTACGAGGCAGAGACACAGGCGAGGCAGCGGCCGGAACAGGGGTGAAGGCAGAGGAGTGAGAAGCTGCTGTCATGGGTAAATCTGCCTCCTTCGTAAGGATGGTCGCAGTTTCTCCTAGCCCTTTAGAGATGAGATGGTTCCTGATCAAGAGCAGCAGCTCCTTCTCAGGGAACGAAATCCTTGACTGAGCTACCACATCTGCCTTCTGCAGTCGAGCCAGGGAGACATCCGTCCCGATCAGCAAGGGCTTTCCCGAGACACGCTCTATCAGCTCAGCCGCATACTTGCAGAACTTCACATGCTCGCTGCGCTTATCCTGGAGCACAGGCTCCTTCATCAGCTGCTGAATCTGGCAGCTGCTGAAGAGGGGCAATTTGCTGATGATCTGCCGGACTGTACTGCTTCGCGACAACCCAACCAAGGCTTTGCATGCCAGTGCTCGGATCTGGTCTGCATCCGTAATGGGCATTTTGACGGACAGCAAAGATAACAACACTTTGATGCCATTGTTGGACTGCACCACATTCCACATCTTTGCCAAAGTATGCTCGCTGCTCCTGGGAGCCTGGGGGAGCGTCCGTCGAGGGGTGCCAGAGATGAATTTGCCAATGCTGGAGATGCGATTGTCTGGGCCACACACACAGTTTATGATTATCTGAAGGGCTGATTTCTGGATCTCTGCATCATGAATAAAATATTCTCCCTCAGCAAGTCCCAGGATGATACTGATACCTAAAAGGAAGTATTTTCACTGAGTCATTAGTCTAGCAAAGCATGACACAGATTAGTGTGAGAGACAGGTAGGGTCAGTTTCCACACTGCAGGAGTAGAATATTTATTGCTGGCCTGTAGTTCCACCCCACACTGGGCTGATACAGAATGATAAACACAATATACAACACACCAACAATGTGATTATTTTTCCTTCCAGCACTGTACATGCACACACCAACTAGAGGGTTGAAAGCCTCCACATATGATCTCCCTCATTTTAATGTTACCAAGGTGGTGTGCAGTGAAGGCATGGGAAAGCAGCAACTGCTGTATTACAATAATGGAAGTACTGGCCCACAGAGCAACCAAAAAGAATACTGTCAGACCGTTATGCATGAACACAGATCATGAGCAAGACAGGTTTTGATAAAAACAATATGCCACAGATTACCCAACAATAACTTGGTCAGTCATTGCCCTGCATCTCAGTCATGCAGAATTTATGAAGCCTAACACCTACTCTAGATTTCGGCTGGTAGAGAAGTGATTCATAAAGGAAGGCTGCAAGCAAATGGGAAGGCCAGGATCTACATACCCACAATGGAAATAGATGTTCCTCCCTCATCCACTGTATCCACTGCCTCTGCTAGCTGTAGTTGGATTTTTGGAACCACAGTAAGGATGGCCAGAACATCCAGGGCATAACGCACTGTGTCATTTCTAGTAAACAAAAGCAAACAGAAACACTTTAATTCAAACATTAGTTTCACAAACCACACCAGCAGTCTTCTCAGGCAAGGAGAGTGCTGTGTCTGTGTGTGTGCGCACTTGCACAAACATGCATATGTGACCACCTGGCATAATGGTCAGCACCAGGAAAGCAGCAATTTATAAGGTTATGTGCAACTCTATCATTCTCTCACCTAGCATAGTAGGTCTTCCAGTTGCATGCTATTGAAATGAGCTGGAGCATCAGCTGCACGCAAGATAGCTTGAGAAAGACCTCTGCTGGATCCCAATACAGCTGCCCTGGCCCATATTCTATTAGGAACTCCATCATCTCTACAATCTGTTCATGTGTATAGGAACAAGCCTGCAAAGAAAATGATGTATTTTCATTCTTAGTTTTTCATTCTTAACTAGATTTTTCATTGTGTGTTGTTTTATTAAATCTATGCTGTCCTTTTACAAAGGAACTGAAACCAGTGCACAAAAGCTCAACATAGATACTAAAGTCACAAATAAGCAATAGCACATTAAAACACCACCAATAACCTAAAGGTAATCAGTTTGTGGCCCTCCAGATGTTTTGGCCTACAACTTCCATCACCCTCAGTATATGATTTAAAATATTTCTGGGCTGCTTTTCAGGGCAGGAGCCCTCCCAAGACAGCCCTTAACCATAATATTCATTATAATAAAAACGGTTTCAGTAATAGAACAATAAACATCCATAAAAACAATGAACACCAGCACAAAAGTTTTGCCTAAACAGTACAGAAAGTCTACAATATAACTGCAGCTGCAATTCAGAAGAGTCTGGCAAAATGTTATCAGGAAAAGACCGAGTAAGAGCAAGTCTTTAGGGCCACCTTAAAAATTGACCTCCTGACAGCAACACTTGCCAGAGCTGTGGGGTCTTTGTGGAAAAGACTTCCTCACTTGGTTATACTGGCAATGGCTGATGGGACTTCTAGGTCATAATGTCCAAAGGACCATAAGCTCCCCATCCTTGACCTTAACTATAATCATGAAATTCATACCAAAATGCCTCAAGGAGTTAACCCAGTAGCAGGTTAGTGCAATATTAAGGCTTATGAACAGCAAGCAGAATTGCAGAAAACCCCATTCAGTAGACTCTATCGTCTTTTTATCTCAAAGCTCTCATAGGAGACAGCAGTGCTGAAGATACATTTGGCCTACATGTGGAACTTTAGGACTGATAACCATCTGTTTAAATATTTGTAATTATAGCCATCCTAGCTTTCTGACATAGATAGAGAGATAGCACAAAGTGGCTAACAATAAAACTCCATAAAACTTTAATTCAAACATAGCACAAAAGGGCTAACATTAATACTATAAAATCAAATATAGAAAAGCATAAAAATAATAGATTAAAAGTCAAAGTTAAGCTTAAAAACAAACATAAATGCCACTTAAAATTAACCTAAATACCAATGGCTAAGCCAGTGAACAAATTGCTGGAAGGGAAGGGGGGCACACAAAACTATCTCATGAAAGAGATTTCACAACTGGAACTGAGCCAAGGAGCAAACTGAAAGGAAGTAAAGAGGAGTAGACATTGGCCAATAGTATCTTCCCAGCTCCAGCTCCAGAAGGAGCAACTTGAGGAAGGACTTAATGGAAATCAGTCTGTGATATCCACAAGACACAAACAAAAGTAGCCATGTCCTTGGGGTGTAGCTGATGTTTCAGATGTGACTGATAAAAAGCACTTGTATTTACTTTACTAAGGAATTATCTCAAGAGTGGCCGACAAATAAGTTTGTCTCCTCAATAAAAGGCACTGCTTACCTTATATGGAGGCTGTGGATGGACCAGAATTCCACCTTCTGTACGTTGGAGAGACTGTTTCACCTGTTCTACTTTGATGGCAAGATGCGCTTCAAAATATCTGCGCATAGCCATGCAAGTGTGTTTCCCAGTCTGCCGGCTAGCAAATATTTCATCATCACTCAGCAGAGCACCTTGAGTTTGCAGGTTTAAGATATCAAGAGTGCTAATCTAGAAAGAGAAAGAAACATCTCTGCTGTCATTTCATTCCTAACTTATTTCTAATGCTCATTTCTTTATCATTTCAAAAAGGCAGCTTTTTCAGTCAAACCTGTGCACTAAGAAGCTGGATTAATGGTATTGTCTATTCTTTCAAATATATAAAGCAACTTGACAAAGCAATTCTAAAAAAACCCCTATGATTTATTAATTTGAATTTAAAGTGAATCTAGATCCACTTAAAAAGTTATTATACAAAGTACCCAGAAAGGCAGAAACTGGAGAATTGGAAGAGTAGGGCAGTAGCATTATGTCACTGGTGATTTTGTCCTCTCTATTAACTCTTAGTGCAGCAATAAAACTATCTAGTTTCAATGCTATGGAGAGGGAAGAGACACCTTAGTAAACTGCTAATCTTGCTACCAAAGAGCCAGTGTGGTGTAGCGATTAAGAGCATGGGACTGGGAGTCAGACAATCTGGGTTCTAGTCCCTGCTCAGCCATGGAGCCAACTGGGTGACTTTGGGCCAGTCACAGACTCTCAGCCCAACCTACCTCACAGGCTTGTTGTGGGGATAAGATGGAGGAGGAGAGTGATGTAGCTGCCTTGAGCCCTTTGAGGAAAAAGGCAGGATATAAATTGATAAATAAATGAATAAATCAATAGATAGATAAATAAATAAATGAGATCTAATCCTTTTCTCTATTACTACTCTTTTAAAATATGCTAACATCAAACATTAACACTGCTTTCACCACCAGAATCAATTTGCTCCCTGCAATTCTTTGAAATGTAATGTCTATAAAATTATTATTATTCTAAATGTGACTAGATGGGAGAGTGAGAATAAGAGAAACTATGTATCTCCAAATGCACAGGTGGTAAATAACAAAGTAAAATTTGTAGTGTTCCTGCTGCCTCCTCTCTCTATTCCACTGCAGAAAATCTGCAATAGAACCTAGTAAATCATCAAAAAAGCAAATACTTTGCACAAGGTGAGGTCAGCTGAGATACAGCACTTACCAGTGGGAAAGAACACTCAATGGCACCGCAAAAAAGGGGAAAGACAGTAGTTCTGAGACAATATGGAACACAAGTGCTGTAATACTTACCAAGTTAACTAGACGCCGTAAGCCATCATGCCTATCAAAGAGTTCTAAGACTGCACGGAATGAGAAGCAAATCGAGAAAAACATGGTAGCATGGCAGCAACCTGAGGCATGAGAGCACTCCATCAACCACAAGGTGTAGTTGACAACATCTGATAGCACATGGGGATGCATGCACACCTGCAGAACAAGAAAATGCAATCACAATCTTCATTTCCATTCATCTTGTGACCTCCCCATGTTGATGAGGAAAGTCTGCAGCAGAAACACTACCATGGTCAGCGATCAGGAAGCTCCCCATTGCATGGCATTCCACATCTGCCTGGGTACGTTGCAAGTAGAGGGGGAGGGCTGCAGTACATGTCCCCCATTCCCCTCCACAATTACAACTGTTGGATGCCTGGACAGGGCTACCATTAGGATGCAAGCTGAGAGGCATCACAGAGATCTTTCCAATTGCTCTCATTCCTTCAAAACTCCTGGATATACCTGGCTCAAAAAGAGCTAGCCCAAAATCAATATGGATGGATTGCACTGTATGTATCTTATTACTGTTCTTTTTTAGAAATTGGTTGGTGCAGACAGGGCTCAGACAGATTTCTATGAGCATGCGGCCTGACCACTTATTTCAGTGTTGGGGCAAGCTTCATGCATATAATGGGAAGGAATATGTGAAACTGCCTTTCAACACTTAAAATTGAAGGGAGAAAGCCACACTCAGCATTCCTGTTTTTCACTCTGAATCTGAACTCAGATTACCACTTTGTCTGAATTAAGATGGTTGTTGGCATCTAATGATGGACAGATTATCCAATGATGGACAAATTATCATCCCATTTTGAACATGCTGAGAACTGCATGATGAAAATCCAACAAGTGATACAAAGATGTTAAACCAATTGTTTGGTCATGGGATCCCCAATTTTGGGGGCTTATTTGGAATTTTGTTGTAGACAATAGGTTGCCATGTCAGAGAATTAACCCTTCACAAATTGGTAACCATTGTGGGCATAGCCAGTCACAAAATACCCATTTTCCAAATGGCAAGCTGGTGAGGCTAAAAGAAGAGTAACTTCACCCAGAACACAAGGACAAGGCAGAAGTGGAATCTGAATTCATAAGCACTTTCTGAATTGGTTTCTTTTCCAGCTCCTAGTTCACAAAGGCAGACTGATGGAATCCAGAAACAAGTAATCATATTTTTTGTCATATTACAAGACAGAGGTGGATCCCTAAGCCCAAATCACTAAAAGACACAACAAAATACCTATTTCACAGAAGACAAACTGGTGATGCTCAGAGAAACATATACAAGTAAATTTATTTTTTAAAAAATCAAAAAGGGCAAGAGGTCTTGCAAGCAGTGAGAGATGTGTCCATTGGTACACTGGCACCTACAGGCAACCATATTGGAGACCATAGGATTAAGGTACCATAAAATAATTCCAGTCTCCACATGAAGAAGATGGTTGTAAAGACCAATAACATAAGCATAACTTCCAAGAATGTTCAGTATTTACAACCTTTGTAAGCAGGAGGGGATCTTACCCTTTCCATGGCATCCTGATTGTAGGACAAATAGTATAAACACATGGAGACACCCGTAGCAGCCATAGAAGGACGAGGAATCTCTAGTAGCTTCTGTACTCCTCCATGAGCAACAAATTCTGTTGCAAACTTGTTGTGCAGCAGCAGCGATGCCAAATACTGTGGATGGAAACAAAGTCAGTGTGGAAATCACCAGCTACAACCTCTCAGCACTCCGCAAACACAATTGAAATGCTCTTTTGTGCAATTTGTACAGCATGGAAAAATAATAATCAGCCCACCTTCTTTGCTCTGACCTTTTCCACAGTACCCTAGATATAGAAGAACACCTTCTAATTCTGGCACCTCTGAAATTTATTAACTTTATAAAGGAGCATCTTTGAGGAATACAAAAGCACTAGATATTTACATATACCTAAAACACAAATTTTGTTTGGAATAGTCATATATTTCGAAGTTAAAATTCAAAAAGGTTCTGAGCAAGGGGCAGCCACTCCTATGTTTTGCAGAACTAAGTGCAAGAACTGCAGCCATGTTCTTCAATTTCATCTCAAGGCAAGAAGCATCAGAACTTTGCATAAACCTATTTTATGTCCCATTAACTTTGAGGATGGTGTGGGGAGAGTCAAAAGAAGCAGGACAGAAAAATGAAACATTCTGAGTGTAGCAGCAAGGAAATGTGAGATTCAATTTCACAATTCTTTGGAACTACATCACCTAAATTTGAAATCTTTCCTGGTCCATGAGGAATCTCTGCACACTTATTTTGCCTTAAAGGGGCACTTTTAAGGACTGAAACAGTTAAGTATCTGGAGCACAGAGAAGTTAAGAAATATAATTAAGTAACCACAGTCAATTCCAGGATTAGAAGGAAGCAATATTAAACTTCAGTTCATTTGCTCCAAAAGACTGGCCTTTTGTTACAAAACTGAGGCCTAACATAGTGAAAAACTGATGAATGGCAGGACCAGCAAAACAACCAGAGGGAAAATAATGAACCCGTGTGATGGTGAGAGTGTTGTGACTGGAGACCTATTGACCCTATGAAAAATGGCAAAGAGGATGGATAGATTTGTCAAACCCATAGAACCAAAGCATATATACTCCAGGCTGTTTTACTACTGACGTACTAAATAGTTTATCAGATATACAGGAGCAGGATGATTCCTTTCACTGACTGCCCAATATGAATAACTAACACACTATCATCACTGTTTAAATAAGCAGCTTACTAGGCTGTCATTACCTTCAAGGCTTCAAAAGTGAGCAGTACATCATTGGTCCGCTTCAAATCAATATAAAACATCATCAGATCTCTTGATCCAAGTTGCATGAAGATGGGCAGCAGCTGATGAAAGTAAAAGATTTGTTTATGCACAAAAATGTAATAAAATTCTAGTGTCCATATTCAGTGTTATTCTTTTCCCATGCCCTACTAACAGCAAACAAATAGTGATGATAACCACAGCTACAGCCGTGGCCCTCCACCACTAAGGGATTTTCTTTTACATCTCCAGTGCCCAGAGCTCCTCATACAGGTTGCTCTTCCCATGCTATGATTAGCCATGACGAAAGAACCATCTGTACTGAGATTGCGAGAGAGAGAGTTTATGCGTGTGCGGCAATGCACATACATATGCAACCACACACACGCATGTGCAGCATACACATGTGGTCCCACACACGTGGCACTCAGAAATGAAAAGACAAAACAACTATGAACAGATTACAGTTAATATATTTGATTAGGAAACATTAACAAAATTGCATCCTAGATCTTCTCACTGGCTTGCTGTTTGCATTATGCTCAAGACACATCTTGAATTGCTTATTATGTTCTTGCTAGCACAATTTAAGTTCTTCATAAAACAAACCCACACATCATCCATTTGATCACTTTCTAAATACCCACCTCTTGATACTCTCCTAGTGGAGTCAGATACTGCAGAATTAGTCTTTGTTCTATAGCAGGGGTCAAAGGAAATAAGTTATAGTTCGTGCCAATCACCCAAGGAGACATCTCAGACCAGCTGCTATTGGACAGTTCAACAAACATCTTTTCTGGTTCTGAAGAAAAGCCAAGTTTTTGTTTTGCTTTCCGGAAATTCTCTCTTTCATGTTGCTTCCCTGATTTTTTTATGGCTGAGTTCACCCGACTACTAGTTTTGTGATTTGAGTCAAGATTGAACGAGATGTCCATATCCCCCGCAGCTTCCTCCTGCTCACCATCCACTGCTATCTCCCCATAATCCATGTCCACAGCCTCTTCATCTAGAGGCAACAGAGGGTCTGATGGCACTTTTCGAGGGCTGGGCCGCTTATTTTCATGTTTTGTGTTCATTTCATGGACTTGCAGCTCTCGCAAGCGCTGAAGCACAAAAGCCACCTGTTGCAAAAAGATGTCAACACATTATGGTTGCATAAATCCAGTAAATTCAAGTCACGTTCCCTTCTGGAAACCATTTTATTTTATTCATTCATTCAATTTATGAGTTGCCCTGCAGCTGAAACACTCAGAAAGACATAAGTAATTTTAAAAAACCCCACAATAAAATCAAATTCCAAGTACATGAAACAATTTTTAATGTTTTAAAAAGAGCAAAATTAATTTTAAACTATTTTAAAAGAAGAAATAAATATTCAAGTGGCCAAAGCATACAGCAAGCAGCACTTAAAATTGTTAAATCCTGAGCAAATAAAAAGGGGTTGCTCCAGCTACTTCCCCCACCACCAAAAAAAAGGTCATACCAGGCAGACTTCTCTGATGAGGACATTCCACCATTTGTGGGGCCATCAAAAAAAGAACTGCTGATTGGGCAGCAGCCCCCAAAAGAAGGAACCAAGTTAGGAGTAGGGGGGAATGGATATTATTGTAAACACAGTGGACTGCAGCCCATACCAGCCCATTTTGAATATTCAAGCTACAACCGTAAGTACTAGCCTGATCACTGCAGTCCTCATCCGAAGTCTTCCTCTGTGTTCCTCCAACAAAGTAAGGGGGGAGAGTACAAGGAAGAGGGCTTTTCCAATTAGAGTGTTCCAACTCTGGAATTCAATTCTGCTGGCGGTTCAGTGGGCACCTAACTCTTCTTTCTTTTAGGCCCCAACTTAAGATGTGTTTGTTCCATTGTTATTTTTGACAGGTGAATTGTTGGTTTATTTTTAATGATGATTTAAAGATTTTATACCATGCTGCTGCCTTGTGATTCTATTAATTTATGTTAGATATTGATCTTGTTTTAATTGGTTTATGTCCTTATTGTTTGGATCACCACATATGATTTTTATCTTATTTGTTTGATCATCTTTATTTTGTCTTATTAATTTTAGTAACTTTTATTTATGGACTTTTATTGTTTATTGGTTTGATTGTGAACTGTGGATTTTATTGTGCTATATACTGTACTGCATTTTATACATTATGGATTTTATTGTGTTGTAAGCTCCCCAGAGAGCTTATGTCTGAAGAGGTGGCATAACCAACCAACCAACCATTTGAACTCAATATATGAAAACTCAGGTTATTTGTCATGTCATCCAAACCATGGTACCATGAGTCATGCAAGAGTTAAATAACCCTAAAACAGGCCATGCATCCATGGAAAACAGGTTCAAATGTCACAAGAAGCCACAGTTGTAGTGCAAATATTCAGGATTGCTAAACCTGTTTTATTGGTGTGGTAACTATATCAGTTTATCTGGCTGCTAGTTTGTTTTATTTACTTCACTGAAGTTTTTCCTCTGATCTAATTTTTATTTTGTTTGGGGTTCTTAAATGCTAGTGTTAAACGTCATTTGCTAGTCAGGCAGAATATAAATTTAGCAACACTCCCACTCCAGATTTGTATTTTGAAATTAATAAACCACACTGACCCCATGTACAGCTACAGAAGAGACTGTCTGAGACACTGAGCAAACAGCAAATATGCAAGAACCAATATGCTGGTATAAAACCACGTCCTCCATTTATGTAGTATGAAAACATCACCACACAGTACTGCAATTTCCCTACAATGTTACAAACACTGTCACTTCTGAAATCACATGTGAGAAAGGAGCCCAACACATGTCTTAGGGTCTTGAGCTCTATAAGATTTTCAAGTACTCGTTTTGCAGTGGGATACAGTATATTTGCCACGGGTATTACCAATTGAGAATTCTCATCTCTGTAATTTGCGGCAATATCTTGGTTCTCCATGGCACCACCTAGTAATCCAGTTGCATATGTTCTCAGAGGCTGATCAGCTTCTCGTGCCCATTTAAACAGATTCTCGACTATACCTTCCTAGAGTTGTGAGAGGCGGGAAAGAAGACAGATTACAAGACCTAAATTCTTTTCTCTACAGTCTATACCAATCACAGGTCAAACTACTCCAATATAAAATAATAATCATCATAACAACAATAACACCAACAACAACAACCACGGTGCATGTCAGCATTTTCCAGGAAGGATAATTAATACCGCATAATGTGAATTACTTTCCACAGGGATCTTGAAATGCTAATGTGGACTCCATAAGGAGTCAGCTATGCTTCTATCAGTATACAAGTAGTATAGTTTATATTGTTCTTTGTACCAACAAATTTTCAGATTTACCAGTCAGAGCCCTAGAGTCCATGAATCAATGGAACTGCTAAAAGAGTCAGCCTCTGAAGTAAAGATGTGAATATACAAGGAAAATGGCCTTTGTTGCAATTTTTATGTAGGAGCACCTGCTGTTCAAGAATAAGCCACTCTTTAAGCTGAACTGTAATATACATCTCCATCAAGTGAAATGTGGTGCAGAAAAAGCATCTTAAAAGCTGTAGTGGTGCAGTTTTCCCCTTAAACACCTGGCACTTCTTAGGATCATAGCCACAGATGCTTTCAGAGTGTGCAAAAATATTCCATTGCTGCTTACCAGCTACTTATTACAGTTGGAAGTTATATGCGTATGAAAGTTTGCTGATTGAATGCAGCCAGTGCGTCTTCTGCATAGCCACCACAGTAAGCCAGAAACCCTATCTAAATAGATCACAATGTGAATTAGTTCACTGTTACATCTCGTTCACTGGAACCTGCTTTGATTCTACCTTCATGCAAGCAGGTAAATTAAGTAGTTTTGTATTATGACTGAGCCCACAAGTATGGTTTGGAGCATCTAAACAAATAAGAATTAGGTAATCCTGGCTTGTTTGAGTGTATTTAACTATCCTCCTGGGTTTAAGACATAACACTTAATGCTTCCTGGTTCATTCACCCATTTGTACAAAACGAGGAGAAATGTAAGAGCAAATGGGCTGGGTGTTCCAGTATGCTGTTTCCTTGCTGTTGTCATTTATGAAGGCAAAGATTTCTGGCTCAATGTGGTGTCCAAATGCAGCCATTCTCAAAAAGTCCACAAGGCCATTGTTAAGTCACACTGAGGTCTAGGGACTACTCATAAGTAAATTTGTAAACTTGTATCCTTATAGGAAAAAAATCCATTGAACTGGTAAAACATTTTCCCAACAAATTTTTGAAGAAAGAGCAGCCTGCTTCACAAAAAAGCACCCAAAAACTACTTCTGCTTGCAACTATGCAAGACAACGTATGGTTACTGAGTAGACAGAAAGTGGCTTTTACTAATGCTCAGAGTTCATCTAACTTTTTTCTTTCTAAAGATCTGAAATTACTATTATATAGCAAAAATGTCCTAAAATGTGCATGTCTACCACCAGGAACTAGCAACTTTTGTAACCTTATTTGCAAGGCTGCTATAATGACTACAAGATGCCTTGGAAAGCAAATGTTCAGCTAATCAACCCATGCTTTGTTACATAGCTGTTCTCTATCCTGCTCAGTCTACAGAAAAACAAAGGTGATAACAAAATACAGATGTTCAACTCAGCCCAGCAGCTTTGTTTCATTTAATCCGAAAACTGTTAATGGCAAAATATATGAATATAAGGTCTTGACTATACAGAATATATAGAAAAGGAAGTAGAGAAAGACCACTAAAATGTTCAACATGATGTTTTAGTATGTATCCTCTTATATCTTATACCTTCTCCTGAAAGACAACAGCAGTCTCCAGCCCAGGCATGATGTCCAAAAGGAGTCGACAGGCTGCAGTATTCAATGGCGGTTCTCTGCTTGTCATCACGTAAGCATTCACCAGCTGAGAGGAGACCAGGAATAGAATTAAATAGACCTCTTAATTTTTAAAAAAATGTTATATATGAAGGAGAAATTTGCTTACTATGCAATCTTGGACTGAAAGACATGCTAGAATTTTAATTCCCTATTCTGAATAAATAGGTTATAATAGCAGAGTATTCAGTTACCGGTCTGTTCACAAAATGGCTCCTTCCATTCGAAAGGGCACTCTGAACCTACTTGGGGAAGGGAGAATCAATTTTCACCAATTCCTCATTCTCCAGCAACCTGCAGTGCTATTTTATATATTGCTACAGAGCAGATTTTTGGGGGGAACTTAAGGCTGCAGAGAGTAAGGGACATTGCTGAAAATCACCTCTATACCTCCATCCCACCAGCAGGAGTATCCTATTTGCAGAATTTCAAGAGATCCATGCTCATGTCCTTTACAGATCGGGTGGTGGTGATGGCAACACTTAAAAGTTTTAAAAAGCAGGAATGCTCTGGCATTCAACTTTAGTGTAAGCATTTCAACAAAGATTTTTATTAGGGAAGTGTAAAAACAGAGGATATACAGTGGTACCTTGGCTCACGAACATAATCCATTCCAAGACTCTGGTCACGACCCAAATTGGTCATAAGCCAAGTCAAATTTCCCCATAAGATTCAATGTAAATAAGGTTAATCCATTTTGTAACTTTTTTTTTAAATCACACAAATTTGAACCAAAGTGACAAAGGACAACAAAGATCGCAGCCATCTCCCCCCTCCCCCCCAAGCATGAGCGTGGCCATCTCCCCCCTGGACCTGCTTTTACATGGGGCTACAGTGCAAATATTATATTTTAGGTATAATGGGCTACCTAGTTATGTGACCACTCCAGTTTTTTTTATGTACAGCAAAAACAAATTATCTGAAGTACAGCTTAAATGAAATAAAGCTTAACTGCATTTGTCATTGCCTACAAATCATTTCCAGCTACAATGCTTCCAAAAATTTCAAAATTTAATCTTTACTTTTCTGGAAAAGACAGGGCAAAGGGACATTTCTATAAGATGGCATTTCAGACACATTTGAATTTAAATTCTCATTTGAACATAAATTTTGTCAACACTGCTGTGAATTTAAATGGAATATTTTGCTATTCCTTTTCAAGATTAAAAGATGACTGAGCAACAAAAATGGCACTGGTTACTAGCTGTTAAGTGCAGATCTATGGATAAATATAAAGGGCAAACCCACTGCATTCATGAAATCATCGTTCTTGAACAATATTCTCAGTAAATGGCCAAGCATACATTTTGGATCTGCCCGACCTGAAAAGAAAACAGACAAAAATGTCAACTAGTCAGCCATACTTGAGCGAAAAAAGCAACAAAATATAAAATAATGCATAAATTATGATAAACCATGCATGGCTACTTAAACTATATCTGGTTCCCTAGTCAACACTAAGGTTTTTTGTTAAAAATGAAAAGATGGTTCATATTCCATTTTTCCTTAACTATATTCTGTATTGCATATTGTTTAAAATAAAATTATACAGTACAACAAACAAGCCCAAACAACAAGTAATGCCAAGTAGCTGGTCTTAAATATAAGTAAATTATCAAGTGGGGAGAGAGAAGAGAGCGTAATTAAGTCAGAACTATATTTCAAAAATGTATTGAATACGAAATGTATTATTACACTAGCTGACATTCTTTGCATTAAAGTATCAAGAAACTGAATGTTTAGAGTTACTAAAGAATTTCAAAATATGAAATCTGGCCAGCTAAGCACACCCGATTCTATACTTTACAATGTATTCTTGTTTCTATTTCTTTAATGCATAATAAATTTTTGAATCATCATATTAGAAAAAGCTTTCATGCATAAGTCAATAGAAGATAAATACTGGGATTTCCTGTTTCATGAAATTAATCATTAGATTGACTTAATGCCAACTGCTTAATCCAAACTGCCAGTAAATCCCAAGTGGTTAGGATATAACAAGTACAGCATATACAAAAAAGGAAGAGAAGATTGCAGCACTAGCTCAATCCACCTGATAAGACCGATTCAAAAGCAAAACAGAAAAGCAGTCCTGCATAGTATGGTATACCATGCCTCGACTCGCGTGACATCCTCAGCATTAAGCCCTCATTTTTATCAATTGACCTTCATGGCATCCATTATGTCCACATCAGCAATTTTTGCTGGGTCATCTTTCAGAACTGCCTTCCACTTGCCTGGCGACAGCAGGCTTTCATTTTTTATTTCAAGCCTCTTCACTCTATTTCTAATTTGCTTAAAGACACATCACCAGCTAAAAACTTAGTGGATTATGTCCAGAATGGGCAGCAAAAGGGGTTTCAGAAGTTTCACAAGAAGCAACTAAATAGATAACTGAATGTGTTGCCACTATGCTGATTTAGCTATATCATCCATGGAACTAGGGCTTCAACATTGTTCATCACCTGGTCCAATTACTCGTAAATGGTCACATTTCAACCAAGGACACCAAAGAAAATATTTACCTACCATTTTCACTCTACAAATATGCTTAAAGTCCATGCAAGGGATGTTTCTCTAAAACTGCTGTTCAATGTGTTTAGGGCTAAACAAAAGCCTGAGTTGCAGGAATCGCAGATAGAGTTGTGCAAGTACAGCTCTATGGTCTATTTTCTGCGTGCGCACATGCACCCTCTCTCACTCATATAGATGGGAACAATCTTGCACTGAATTTCCATATACTCTCGTTGCAGCTTACCAGGGTGTCTATCATCAAATGGATCTGGATCTCGCTTGCGGTACTCTTCTGTTTCCTTCTCAATCAATTCTGACATTCTAGAAAGTGAATGAAAAAAACATGAGCCACCTGAACTCATATTTGAATTCCTGATTCTAAAGGAAGCAAAAGCTAACTATAGCCAAACATGTACCCTGGATTTTAGGAAAGCCAGTATTAATAAATTCAGAACAATGATAAATAAAGTCCCATGGCAGGCAACTCTAAGGAGTCCAAGATGAGTGGGAATTTTTTAAAAAGGAAATTCTAAAGGCACAATTTCAAACAACTGCAACAAGGAAAAAGGGTAAAAGACAACAGAAGCAGCCCATGTGGCGTCACAAAATGCTTAAAGATGATCTGAAAACAAAGAGAGAGAGATCCACTATGATATAGTGGTTAAGAACACGGATATGGAACTCAGGTGGTTTGGGTTCTAGTCCCCACTCAGCCATGGAGCCAGTGGGCTGACTTTGGGACAGTCACAGAATCTTAGCCCAACCTACCTCACAGGGTTGATGTTGTGGGGATAATTCTGAAAGCAGGAAGAGACTAAGGTTAGCTGCTTTGAGTTCTTTTTTTTAAAAGGCAGTATATAAATCTAATTAATAAATAAGAACATGTATGGGAAGTAGAAGATAAGCCAGGCTACACAAGAAGAATACAGGGAGGTAGCATGGAAGTGGAGGGATGGCATTAGGAAGGCAAAAGCTAGGAATGAAATGAGGTTAGCAAGGCATGGAGACAAGTAACAAGTGGAGTATCACAGGGTTCATTCCTGGGCCCAGTACTCTTCAACATTTTAATTAATGATTTGGATGAGGGTTAGAATTAGGGAAAGATTATCATATTTGAAGATGAGACAAAACTGGGTGAGATAGCTAATACTCTGGAAGGCAGAAAGAAGATTCAAGGTGATCTTAATAGGTTGGAGCACTGTGCTGAAAACAACAGAACGAAATTCAGTAGGGACAAATGCCAAGTTCTGCAGCTAAGAAAAAGAAACCAAATGTATCATTACAAGATGGGGAATACTTTGCTTAACAATACTGCAAGAAAGAAGAACTTTGGAATTGCTGTAGATCACAAGCTGAATATGAGTCAGCACAATGTGGGCACAAAAAGGGCATAATATATTTTAGGCTGCATTAATAGAAATATCACTTCCAAATCCCATGAAGTACTAGTTCCTCTTTACTCAGCACTGGTTAGGCCTCATCTGGAGTATTGTGTCCAGTTCTGAACATCATATTTTAAGAAAGCTGGAAAGGGTTCAGAGGAAGGCTACAAGGGGACTGGAAATAAGCCCTATGAGGAGAGATCAAAAGAACTGGACATGTTTAGCCTTGAGAAGAGAAGACTGAAGAGGGGATATGCAAAGCACTCTACAAGTACTTGAAAGGCTGGCACAAAGAGGAATAAAAGGCTCTGTTTCTGATCATCTCAGAGTACAGGACACGGAATAACAGACTCCAGTTACAGGAGGCTAGGTTCTGACCAAACATCAGGAAGAACTTCCTGACTGTTGCAGCAGTATGGCAATGGAACCAATTACCGTATTTTTTCACTCTATAAGACGCACTTTTTTCCCCCCTCAAAAGTAAGGGGAAATGTCTGTGCGTCTTATAGAGCGAATGTGTGTGTGCCCAACGCCCAGGACGCTGCCGGCCGCCTGCACCACGTGGCACCACCTGGCCAGCACACGCTCGGCACGCCCTGCTCCGCCCCCCCTCTCCGGCGCAGGTGAGAGCTGTGCCGCTCAGGGGGAGAGGTGCGGAGGAGGAGGAGTCGCGGGCTTTAACCCGCCGGCCGCACGGAGAGACAGACTGCTCACCCCCACCGCCTGGGAAGACCTGCCGCGGAGGAGGAGCAGCCGCGGGCTTTAACCCACCGGCTGCATGGAGAGACGGACTGCTCACCCCCACCACCAGGGAAGACCTGCTGCCACCACTGCCGCACCACCCGGAAGACCACCGCCGGCATGCTGCCGGCCTGGCTGCACCACACCTGGCCAGCACGCACTCGGTGCGCCCTGCTCTGCCCCACTCCTCCGGCGCAGATGAGAGCTGTTAATCACAGGTCGGTGTATGTTTTTAAATGGAAACTTGTCTTTTAATGAAGCCCATGGGGAAGTGATGGGGAATGTGCCTGTGATTATCAGGAAGCTTTCCATGGATCCCTCCTCTAAAAACTAGGTGCATCTTACGGTCAGGTGTGTCTTATAGAGCGAAAAATATGGTAGCTACAGAGGTTGTTGGTTCACTTACACTAGAGGCATCCAAAATGCAACTACAGTGGTACCTTGGCTCACAAACTTAATCCGTTCCAAGACTCTGGTCGTAACCCAAATTGGCCATGAGCCAAGTCAAATTTCCTCATACGGTTCAATGTAAATGAGGTTAATCTGTTCTGTAAATATATATTTTTTAATCACAGGCAAAGATTGTTCTATTTTCTAGGTATTTTAATAATTAAAATTTTAATTTTTATATTTTATAACTGTCTATATTTTTATTAATTTTAATTGATCTTAAACTGCTATATTATTCCTATTGTTATATTTTCTGGAATCTTTTATCATATTATTGATTTTAATGCAATGTACACTGCCCAGAGAGCCCTACATTGGGCTATAGGTTTTGATTTTGTAAACTGGCCAGGGAGGCTTTGAGTTGATGAGCAGTGTAACAGTATAATTAACAAGCAAACAAATGTAAGTAGGATAGAGTCTCCTATATTGTGCCCTTAGTGTCAAGACATCTCTATTAGTACTCACCAGGTTCCCTGCCCCTCCTCATTTTAATTCTCTTAAGATGTTTAAAAATGTTTTTAAAACTGGGAAGTTGCCATGTTACAACACAAAGTTCAACATCAACTTCAGGTGCATTCAACAGAATGATTTAGTGTTGTGAAGCTCAGACTTCACCTTTGCTTCAGCTCTTGGGCAAATCAGTTTTCCTTTTAGCTTCACCAGTTTCTCTTCTAGGAAATTAATGCTTAGTGACTGGACCTGCCTATGATGACGGTCATTGCATGAATGAGCAAACCCATCCCAAGGCAGGTACCTGGTGAGTGCCTACCAATCCAAAAAGGTTGGGGATCGCTGGGTGTAGTACACAGTGTGTGATCATTCTTTTGAATAAGCATATTTACCGAGTAAGGATAGGAACCATGTCTTGTCCGCTGCCATGTTCTTTCTCCCACTGTTCCAGCAAAGCAGTTAGCTCAGCCTTAGAATCCACAAGCTCAGAACTTGAAGTCATGACTCACCCTAAAGGCAAGAGGGAAGAGAGCAAGACTGATTTGAAAATAGCTCAACTATGAAGCAATGCTTCTCAAAAGAAAAGTTAAAAATCTCCCTTTTGAAAAGAGCAAAATTATTAAAACCTAGTTAAGTTCATACACTTGTGCACACACCTTTAGCACATCCATGCTGAGCATATTATGCTTCTGGAGCAGTGCTCCCTCTTCACCTACAGGGGACAGCCTACACCACATACCTGGAAATCTAGTGTGACACAGGTTTCTGCCCAGAGACCCACTGCATTCCCCCACCCTCGCAATTATCATCTGTGCTTGTACATCAAGAGCATAACAGAGTCTAACAGGCTCCTTTCCTGAAACTATGAAACAAACCCGTGCTGAAAGACTGTTACAACATGTAGCTACCCCACCTGCTGCTGTTCATCCCTGTCTGACTTCCTCAGAATTAGAGGTAAAGAAAAAAACTGAAGAGAAGCCACTGCAGCAGTAGTGCTGGAGAAGTAATCAGCAAGGTTTGGGAAGATCACGTGGTAGCTTGCTTACAGTACCAGCTCTGGTTCCACTATACCCAAAAATAAGCTCTTTCCTTCTTTCAACTCTCTCAACACTTTGCCAGCCTCGGAAAGTTAATACAGCTTGCCCAACTGATGAGTGTTTCGTTAACAACAATGAACCTTGAAGTCACTGCACCAAGGAAGGTAATGCTGTACTGCATGTGTGCTTGTGCCAGCAACAGTAAGCAAAAGAGAAGGCTCTACTTCCACCTCCTCCAACTTGTGTCATCCAGGTGTTTTGGACTACAACTCCCAGCATGCCTTATTTTTGAGTAGAGCTAAAGTCCAAAACCTTAGTCAGGGGGGCACCAGATTCAGGAAGGCTCTTCCTGGTAACTGGGACATTTTGTTCACAGGAAAAACAAACATTTTATTTTAAAAATCAAACAAAACACCAAGCTCAAGGAAGCAAGGTTCAATTTGGATGCCAGGAAGTACTTCCTGTTGGTTAGAGTATGGGATGGGCTTCCACAGGAGGTAGTTGAAGCCCCATCGGTGAGGGTGTTCAAGGATGGTCTTGACATGCACATGGTAGGCGTGTCATGAGAAGAGCTGGCTGGAGGCGGGGGTCAGACTAGATGGCCCAGGAGACCCCTTCTGACTCGCTCAGTTTCTGTGTTTCTAAAATGGACACTGACCTCGAGCCAGACATCCTGGAATGTGAAGTCAAATAGGCCTTAGGAAGTCTGAGCAACAACAAAGCTAGTGGAGGTGACAGTATTCCAGCTGAGCTATTCAAAATCCTAAAAGACAATGCAGTAAAAGTGCTACACTCAATATGCCAGCAAATTTGGAAAACTCAACAGTGGCCACAGGATTGGAAAAGGTCAGTTTACATTCCCATCCCAAAGAAGGGCAATGCCAAAGAATATTCAAACTACCGCACCATTGCACTCATTTCACATGCTAGCAAAGTGATGCTCAAAATCCTACAAGCTAGGCTCCTGCAGTATGTGGACCCAGAACTACCAGAAGTACAGGCAGGATTTTGAAGAGGGAGAGGAACTAGAGATCAAATTGCCAACATATGCTGGATCATGGAGAAAGCTAGGGAGTTCCAGAAAAACATCTACTTCTGCTTCATTGACTATGCTAAAGCCTTTGATTGTGTAGATCACAACCAATTGTGGCAAGTTCTTAAAGAGATGGGAGTACCAGACCATCTTATTTGTCTCTTGAGAAACCTATATGCGGGTCAAGAAGCAACAGTGAGAACTGGACACAGAACCACTGACTGGTTCAAAATTGGGAAAGGAGTTTGGCAAGGCTGTATACTGTCACCCTGCCTATTTAACTTATATGCAGAGCACATCATGAGAAAGCTGGAGCTAGATGAATCACCAGTTGGAATTCAGATTGCCGGGAGGGACAAATATCAACAACCTCAGATATGCAGATGATACCACTCTCATGGCAGAAAGTGAAGAGGAACTAAAGAGCCTCTTGATGCGGGTGAAGGAGGAGTGTGCAAAAGTTGGCTTGAAACTCAACATTAAGAAAACTAAGATTATGGCATCTGGTCCTCTCACTTCCTGGCAAATAGATGAGGAAGAAATGGAGGTAGTGACAGATTTTATTTTCCTGGGTTCCAAGATCACTGCAGATGGGGACTGCAGCCAAGAAATTAAGACACTTGCTCCTGGGGAGGAAAGCTATGGCAAATCTAGACAGCATACTAAAAAGCAGAGACAGCACCCTGCCAACAAAAGTGCGTATAGTCAAGGCTATGGTTTTCCCAGTGGCAATGTATGGCTGTGAAAGCTGGACCATAAGGAAGGCTGAGTGCAAA
>NW_025336346.1:4698785-4717756 GCF_004798865.1 Varanus komodoensis
GGGGAAAGCTATGGCAAATCTAGACAGCATACTAAAAAGCAGAGACAGCACCCTGCCAACAAAAGTGCGTATAGTCAAGGCTATGGTTTTCCCAGTGGCAATGTATGGCTGTGAAAGCTGGACCATAAGGAAGGCTGAGTGCAAAAGGACTGAGGCCCTTGAATTGTGGTGCTGGAGGAGACTCCTACGAGTCCTTTGGACCGCAAGGCGATCAAACCACAAGGCGATCAGTCCTAGAGGAGATCAACCCTGACTGCTCTTTAGAGGGTCAGATACTGAAGATGAAACTCAAATACTTTGGCCACCTAATGAGAAGGAAGGACTCCCTGGAGAAGAGCCTAATGCTGGGAACAATAGATGGCAAAAGAAGAAGGGGACGGGAGAGGATGAGGTGGCTAGATGGAGTCACTGACGCAGTTGGTGTGAGCTTAGGTGGACTTCGGGAGATGGTGGAAGGACTGGAGGAGTGTCATCCATGGGGCCGCAATGGGTTGGACACGACTTCGCGACTAACAACAACAACAACAAAATGGACAAACATGTTCATCAAAAGATGAGCAAGGCAACATCCTCATCCTTGCCACTCATCCTAGCTACAGTTAAGAAGTATAAACATGACTGTTATACGAACAATTTTGATCAGTGCCTGCTGATTTCAAAACAGTGTTTACATACCTGCAACTAAACTAACACCAGTAATATCTCTAACAACACTAAGGCCTTCATACCGAAAATTATGCCAAATTGCCAATAAAGGCACAAGAAGAATGGAAATAATTGTAGGAGTGGACATCGCATTAACCAAACTATGCTAAATTACTATTATCAGTTTTCTAGGAGACTGTTGCCACCTGTAAATTTCACAAACAACAGCCAAGTAAAATGGATGTTCACCCTCAAACATGCATCTTCTTCTGATACAGTGTCATGCAACTTATCAGGCAGCATGAGATTACCAAGTATCAATTTTCAAGCAGCAGCACATATACTGGGTGAGTTAGCACAACACATTAAGCCAACCTGCAAATAATCTACATGGTGTGGTTAGTTCATAGAAGAACCCACTCTGTGTCTGACACTTAACCGGAATCATGAGTTGATCTCATCCTTCTTTCTTGGTCATCCAGCTGGTATCCCAATGTCCCTCACTGCAGAACCCACCTTGTATCTTCCTCCCCACTCCAAATGGAACTGCTTTTTATTCATATCTGTATTTGAACTTAAAATACGCACACAGGGGTGCCCCAGAAAATTAAACAGGTACATTCTCTTTTAAAAAAATGAACCTAACTGCTCAATTTTTGTTGGTGTTTTGGAAGTGTACAAGTAAGTGCACATTTACAGCTGTCATATATACCAGAACATCTGGTCAATGTTCTTGTCTGTTTCAGCTGTCCAAGAGAGCAGCAAAGTGCACTAAATAGCCAACTGACAAAGTGAGACTGTATATAGGCTAATGCGCATGTTTGCAGAGCAAACCATTTATATCACTGGAAAGCGAGGAAAAAAGTAGGTGCAGCTAAAAGGGGGTGGAGACAGATTTCCCCTTCAGCAATGTGATCTGCTCATTTTTTAAAAAAAGTCTTGAAGTGCCGGTTCTCAATGTTTTCCACATCTTGGGCACTTCCCAGGTCTCCAGCTTGTCTGAAAGACCAACAAGAAAAAACAAATCAAAATGCTGTATGAACCCAATCAACTTAAGACTCTTATATTCATAGAAATCCCAAACACCTAGAGGGCACCAAGCTGGGGAAGGCTGAATTAATTAGAAGCTTCACAATACACCAGAACAAGATACAGCCAATATTGTAAGCCTGAAAAGGTTAACTCAAACTTGTATACACAAAAATAGTTGTACACTCAAATTATCTTACACAAACATTCAATATCCATTACACCCCTTAAAAAGGGAGGGTATCCCTGAAATATTCCAGACCTTGTGCACCTGTAAATAGTAGTTTGCTCCAAACTAAACTCAAGGTATATGTGGGACCACTTCTTGTGATCAAACAAGCTACAGCAGTTTGTTTTACTAATCCCCAGCATACGCCAGGTACCATGTCCCTAATTATCTGCCCTGATGAGGCTTCTTGTGTCATCCAAATCTCAGAAGCATGGCTTGTTTGAAGGGAAGCTTCTCCCTTAAACAAGACATGCCACATGAGTTCAACAGCCCAACAAGCTGTGCCTAGGTTGGTTACTAGAGAAATGGCATCAGCACATGCCAGGGACTAAAGCTGGCCACTGTGACTTATTTAAGACATGGCAACTAGATTTATGTATCACTACAACTCATCATGGATAACTAGCCATGATGGGTTGTCATATTGTGCAGATCTAGGCTACTCCCCACAGGGTGGTTATTTTCCCCAACAAGTCACCCTGACAACCCATGACTTATTTTAAGGGTTATTAAGTCCATGATGGGTTGCCATGTCATCCAAACCAGGGAGACATATTCCATCATGAGTTACAGAAAGTGGTTAGCAAGTCACTGAGAAAGAGTGACACAAGTTCCTTGTCGCTCTTGCTGAGCTTGTCTAGGCTACCACCAGTGACAGTCGTTCCCTCAAGTGACCAAACAACTCTCTCCAGAATGACCATTACTGGCTTATCTGCCTCACTCTGATTGTGACCCCTTATACGGTTGCTGAAGCTATTTTTCAGGAAATTATTCGTCACAATCTCTGAGGTGACAGGCAGTGTCAATGCCTCCAAAGCTCCAAAGCAGAGCACTGAAGTAGAGATTACTGGTCTGCCAACTAGTGTCAAATATGTACACAATGTTTTCAGGGTTTGTTGTTGTTGCAGTTGCATCAGTAGTTTGGAGTTGTACAAGTGCACACTCTGACTACCTGAACTGCAAATCTTTGCCTGGTAAATGTCCTGATAAATGCTTGCTGCCAAAGAGGCCAAAATCCAGGGACACTGGCAAAACCAGGCTTCAAATACATTGTCTGTATTCAGACATAATGACAGGCCACAGCTGTAGTAAATTGTTGTTATGTGTGAATAACAAAAGCATGTTGAAATGTAGCATATTTGGTTATTGTGAATCACCACAGAGAACCAACAGCTTGTTTTAAGTCCCGCCTTTCAGCATGGCTTGTCATTATGTCTTAAGCTGGTTACAATGTTTTTTGCAGTGTCCTTGTTTTGGCCAACAAGCTTGGTGGCAAGAATGGCTGCGGCAACTGTGGTCACTTCAGGTGCCATTTTCTGCTGCTCTGTTCACTTAACAACAGCTGAGGTGCTGGCATACAGGGTGCTGCTTAGATGCCCCCATGCTCCCTATCCACCCTGCGGGCACGTGCTCCCCCATGCTCAGCTGCCCCACTGCTGCCATGCCTAACACTCTGCCCCCTCATCCCCTCACCTCTTCACTGCTCTGCCTCTTCGTTTCTTTGTCCCTTTACCCCCACCCCTATTCGCCACTCCCATGCCAGCCAGATGAGGCATGCCCACATATGCACTGCCCATCCCATGAGGCTTGCCCATGCATGAGATACCCATCTTGTGAGGCATGCACCCCCCGAGACAGGCCTCTCTCTTGCGCACACACCTCACAAGGCTGGCAAGGTGGAAAGCAGCGAAAAGATATTTCTCCAGGAAGTGGACATGGAAATGGCAGGGATGCTGGGCATCAGGGAGTGCCCACTGGGAGAGAAGATTTGGAGTGCCTTGGGCAGCAGCAACCAGGGGGAAGCAGTGTGTGGTTCTGCTGTCTGGTCGTTGCTCTGCAGACACCAAGCTACTCTAATGAGTAGAAGGGAGCTCTGCAAAGCAGCAGAAAAAGAACATGACAGCTAACTGAGAACATGCAGGCCAATGGGGGAGAGGTAGGTGAAGTGGACAGGAGCAGTATGTGCTGGTACCGGTTCCCAGCCACAGAGGCTGATAGGATGCATGCCATCATTTGAAGGGAAGATGGAGGCAAATGAAAACCACTTGTAGTAGTAGTAAGTAGTTGCTTCATGAATATGTGACTACAAGACACAAAATAAGAAAGGTAACTTCATGCTATTCCTAACCATTATGTGTGAACAGAGCCATTATCCTGCTTTAATATGACAGCTGTTAAATGGTGAACTGTTAAGGGAAAGCAAAGCCAGATATTTGCTTGTGAAGGGGCTGGTGTGCAAATCATCCTCTAGGTTTTAAGTTTGGACCAGACAGTTCTCAGTGTCCTCTACCTTTTCCAGCTATTTCTGACCCTCAGGTGCTCAAGAAGATGGGAAAGTATAGCTTATGGCATTTACAGTTAGTTTTGACAGTTGCTTCAGGTTTCTTTAAAACACATACAGTTTTCACAGCTGTCAAAAGTAACTGTTCCCATAAATATGACACTTTGTGAGAAAGGGGGGAAAAAAGAACTAAAAAGGACATAAAGGCTGCAGTCTTAAGTGTTCACACTGAAATCAGTGTGGCTTGTTTCCTAATTGAATATGGTTAAATTAAGCTGGGTGGGTCATGGAACAAAAAATGTACAAATATGAGATGATATGACATACTAAGAAAGAGATTTCAAAGGGGCCCTTAAAATGAAAATAAGAGTACCAAAGCGACCTCCAGCTTTTGGGCCAATTCACCATATCAAGGGACCCATCATGCCTTAGTTAATGCCATGGTGACTTGCAGTGCATATGATCAGACATTTTGTAAATTCAAATCATGACCACACCTTGTTGTATAATCCAAAACTCAAAGAGGGCATTGTTACCAAACCAACACAACTGTGAGCTCTTTTAGGGTGGTGGGTGGTTTGCTAACAAAACCAAAAATCCACCCCACTAGGTTCCAATGACAAGTTGTAGTTGCAGCTAGAATATTCATAAGTTGCACAGCATGCAGCACGCACCACAACCCACAGTGGCTTAAATAAGAACCTATCCATATGCTTCATTCAACCACCAAGTTCCTGCTGATTCCCCTCCCTGCCTTAAATACAGTAGAAGGGTATGCATGGTCTTCTTGCTTGCTGGCCCTCGGTTATGGAATAACTTTCCCGAAGAAATCTTTTGGCATACACTGAATACCTGGCTTTCCCAGGTGAAATCTTCTGGGAGTCAATTCAGTGTAGCTTAAGAACCATACTTTAGAGCATTATGACTTTTTGCAATTCTTTCTCTGTTAATGTTCTTTGTTTTATGCTAATGATTATGATTTCAAATCATGCTCATGTAAGCAACCTTGAGCATTTTATGGAAAGGAGGAAAATAAATATTTTGCTATATAGCATGAGATATACTACTGTCTAAAATCAGGCAAGATTTAGTTTTCCTTGACTGCTGGAGTATCCAGCACAGCAATACAATATGAGTTCACTTAGCAAAACACAAAGTCAACTGGCCACTTTCCCAAATATATCTGGAGCCCAGAAAAAGAACAACTTTAAAACAGAAAAAGTAAAACTACACTGTTGTGAAATTAACTTGGGTCCTATGTTTAAGATTGCTCTAGTCTGGTTTTCAATCCTCCTATTACCAACCTTTTCATATTTAACAAGCATTCATGCTTTTGTGTATTTAAAGGGTTCAAGTAATCATTACTGCCAAGTGCTTTCCCTATTGATCTGACTTGCCAGCTAAACATGCTCCTGATAGTAACAACAGGGCAAGGTGAATAAACTGAAAAATAATAATATTTTCCTATGGCTGTAGGAAAACTCCAGAGCTTTTCAATTCTCCCATCCTATCTTAAGTGAGCCTTGAGTCCAGTAGTATTCCTCACAAACATAAAATATATAGCTTTCTATGTACTAACACACTATACAAAGAAAAGCAATTTTTTACTTTTTGGAGCTCTTCCCATTCTCACATAGTGAGATCTTTTTTTTTCCAATTCACCAGTCATACTATTCTAAGTGGAAAAGCAGAAGATGGTTGTGAATAAGCTGGCATGTCTGCAGGAAAAAAGACAGAATAAAGTAACAACAATATACAACCCAAAGCTCACAAATACATAATAAATCACCTAGAGAAAGACACACACACAAAGTATTTGTAAGATTTGATCACCGAACATCCAAAAAGAAGGAAAGCCTAAAATTTCAACCAAGTCAGCATATCACTTCTCTTCAGAACTTTAACATACAATTTTTTAAAAAATGATTCAGAGAAAGAGGGGGAGCTTTCCAGTTGGTTTATGCTGGGGGGAACGAAAAGGGAAGAAAAATATGCTTAGGAGAGGGTAACCAACAGCATGAGCCATATAAACCATAACCAATCTGTTATTTTGAGTTTTGCAAAGATGTTTATCAAAGTGACAATTCATCCTCCCTAACTTGCTAGGCTAAGTGATAGAGTCATTGACTTGCTTTCCAAAAACAAGGAGAACCATGCTTTATTTCTAATTTTTGAAAAGCAGGTCTAATGGCTACATTATTCACCCATAATCCAAACAGTTTATTTGATTACACTGTTTTAAGTTATTACAGTATCAGGTATCAGAAAATGCCTGCCTGCATAGCTATCCATTGAGCTAGCATGATGAATCACCTTTGCAAAGCTGGAAAGGCACCAGCCTGCAGCTGGGTAGGCGACCACATGTGGGAGCAGAGTAGCAAAGGAACTTTGACAAAAATCTAGTTAAACACATGTTCAAGCGCAGCATACACAGCAAAATCTACCTACATATATGCACTCATCTCTGAGATTAAACTGCCAAACTGTACTCTTCCAAGACAATATCTTGTTCAAAGTACTACATAGGCAATGGATATCCTTTGAGTTTTAATAATACAATTACCATTGTCTGTACATTCTGTATTTCATACATCTCTCACAACATTAACAATTCCCTATACCTCAAACTGCATATATGTATATTTATTTTGTAACTCAGGATAACACTTTATGCATCTGGTGAAGTGGGTTAATCCATGAACATTTATGACTTCATAAAGCCATTAGTGTCTAAGGTGTCTCAAGACTATTTCCTCTCTATAAGAAGTATTGGTCATCTATAAGAAGTATAAAGTCATGGAAAAGAATTAAAGGAGTGTACTTATATAAATAGATACATCGAATGACTTTATCTAAGAAAAATTCTACATACTGGCCCAGTAACAACCCAAGGAATGGCCTGTGAAACCATAAGCCAGTCACAAATTCATTACAGTTTATTTTCATATCATTATCACTCAACCTCACATCCAGATTTATAAAATCTTAATAACAATAGTCAATTTAACAAGGTTAGTGCAAGAGCACCTAACTAAACATCAAGCCTTCTGTATGCCAGAAATGCAATACATCAGGGTGGGATACATCCCACTGTTCCAACATTGTGTCTACTGTTACCAAGAAAGTTAACCCAGGGCATCCTGAGTTTCCAAAATTCCCACTGAGAGCCAAAATAGACATGGCACTGGAGATTTGTGATTGCCTGTTTAAGAAAATAAATAAATACTTAAATAAATAAATAAATAAATAAATAAATAAATAAATAAATAAATGCAAGTGTCAGATTGGGGCCTCTGCTTTGAGGGAAAAATGTTAACCCATGGGGAGAAAACTTTTTACAGTTGTAAGCCACACCTCTTCAGAGGGAAGTTGTCTGGAGCCTCATTCCAATAGTGGAAAAAAACACATTCAGTCAAGGTCCACCCCTTCTCTCTCTCCTCTTCTGC
This sequence comes from Varanus komodoensis, assembly GCF_004798865.1. Taxonomy (NCBI): domain Eukaryota; kingdom Metazoa; phylum Chordata; class Lepidosauria; order Squamata; family Varanidae; genus Varanus; species Varanus komodoensis. Next base: position 4,706,416 of record NW_025336346.1, read on the forward strand.
AACTCTTCTCTCCCTAGGGTCACACATCCATCCATTCACACATCCCACATTTAGACTTGCCCTTGCTTCATGTATTCCCTCAGTTAAGTTCTAAGAAAAACTCCCAGTGGGCCAAGCAGGACAAGGCAGTTCTAGAATCACAGGGCAAAGGAATTTCAGAACAGCCACTTGTGATGCACTTGCCTGCAGTTCTATCTTTTGTTCTCCTCACTGCAAGCCAGTAAGTAGACAGAAAGATGAAGAAAAGGAAAGAAGGTGGCAGGCTTGTGGATGAGGTCAGAGGCCCAATCACAGAGCACTGCAGCAAGTGAACCCTAAATAGTCTCATCACCACACTCTTCCGTTGGATCTCCAATATCTTGCCTGAGCCTTCTGTAGGCCCCTTTTTGCTTTATCTGTCTTTCCCACTATCCCAATGACTTCAGGTGGAGACTCTTCAGATAGGAGAAGGAAAGAAAAAAGAGAGGCTTGTGGCCAACAAGAGAAAGACTGAGGGTTGGGCAGAAAGGCTCTGCAACTAATTCCGGCTAACAAACCATTGGTTCCCCACTTGTGATCTAACCCAGTTTTGCTCAACCAGGTGGCCTCCAGAACTTTGGATACACCTCTCAATATTTGTTTGCATCGACCATACTGACTGGGACTGAGCCAAAGTTAAAAACATCTGGAGGGTGCCAAACTGGGAAATAATGAAATCCTTCCATCCCCAACACTAGTTCCTCAATTAAAATTGTACACAGAGCTACTATTTTCCTATAGGAGGGGAAAGCTATAACCTGTATGCTTTCCATTGATCAGCAAATATAGGGCAAGTTTAGCAGGGAAAAGAATGAAGGGGGCCAAACTAACCAAGCCCCAGTACAGTTCATTCCCCACTTCAACAGCTATTATTTGTATTTTTAAATAATGAATTCTTTATAGAGTAATAGAGTTGGAACAATAAGGCCTTTGAGCCAACACCATGCTCAAAGTTAAAGCACTCAAAGTTAAAGCACGCCTAACAGATGGCTGCATCATGAAACACCCCACAATTTATCTTCCATATGTATCTAAATAGCTTTCATTCATGTGTTTGGAAACATGTGAAGCCCCAAACAGTATAAAACTGTGTGAAAGAAAAATCTGTTCATTTCCCTTAACAATTTGTGACCCAGGCACGATATGCAAGGATGACATTTTTGATACAATCTTCCATATCACAAACTGACAGGTGTGTAGGTAAAGCTATGCAGACAGAGGTGGTTGCATCAGTTCCCAGTAATTACCACTGAGTTCTATGAGAGAAAGCATAAAGTATCTGAAAATGTAATTAAGCAGAACAGCTCATGTCCTAGGTACTAGGGTTATCAGAGGCAGGAGAAAAATGGCAGATTTAGCCACACAAACACACATAGCCTATGCACAAATGGGATCCCCAATCACATCTTTTTACCTTCGCCAGTATAAATTAATGGCTGCCATTCACTATTGTGGAATAAGTATACAATCATGCTATGAGTACAACACTGCAAAGAGAACAAACCCTGCCTACTTAACTTGGCAACAGATGATCTGACCTCTAGCAAGTGACCCAAATGCAGAAGACTGCAATGTATCTCTCCACTCAATCTTTTCAAAGCTTCCTACAGTATAGAAGCCCTCCCGCCATACAGACACATCTCATGATAATGGCAGGCATATCAATGATATGTACCTATACACCAAGGGAGATGCACCACATATGCCAAAAACAGCAGAAAAAGGGCAAGTCTGGGGCAGATAGCCTCTTCCTGGCATTATTAGCTATAAGGAGCTAATTTCTAAAATTAGAATGGTAGATTTAAGCTAGCTTTACAGTCCTGCTCCCTCCCACTTCAATTCACAAGGAGGGGAAGGGCTAGCAGAAGCTCTTCATCAGCAAGGGGAAAGAATTCTGCACATGCACAGAGACATTACCTCTTAGTTCATTTTCACTTTCATGGCTGGATTCATTTACTAAAAACAGTTTCTTGGGCTACATCCTGGCTCAGACTAAGCTCTACCACTAATGGTACAAAAAGAAAATGGTAGGCACATGGAGAAAGAGACTAAGCTCCAACAAAACAACATCTCCCTGGAGAGTTTACAGAAAACCTGCCATGGTACCACCACCCTTCTCCCACTTTGAAAGATGACAGCTGGAGGCGAAAAAGAAGAGAAGAGAAAATGTCGAGGGAGAGAGATAAAGCAGAGAGCTACTCTAAGCAAAGCCATCGAGTGAAGACGAAGAACGTATTATCTGCTTTCCAAAGCGTGATGGCCTTTGACCTACCCCCATAACACTTGCCCGACTCTGGCACTTGGGACGCGGGAGGGGGGTGGGCTCAGAGGGACCCGCTACTCTGCGCGGGGAGGGAAAGAGGGGAAACCGCGAATTGGTCGACTCGCAGCGCAAGCCAGTGCACGATCAATGCTAAGTTCCCTGTAGTCAGTAGGACTTACTCACGAGTAAACGTGCACAGAATCGTAACCACAGCTTACAGCTAATATTTATTTCACGCTCAGTACCTCTCACTTGGTTCGCTTTTTTCTACCGAGCAGCAGTGTTGTGAAGCGGGAGAAAGAAGCAACCACATAAGGAACGTCCTCTCAAGCTCCGCTCCCGGCGCCGAGAAGGGCCAGGTCCCCGGTCTCGTCTCCCGCCTCCTCCTCCTCCCTCCCCCCTGTCCTCGCCTGGCGACTGCTGAGGGGGCTGAGAAACACATGGGAGGTTTGCTCGGGTCGGAAGCAGCTTCCGAGCCGTCCGCCAGGCGGGCTGGGCAAGAGTGCCCGGCGGCCTACGCTTGTCACCGGCCTTGACTGGCCGGCCTGCGCTTTCCCCTTGCCGAGCCCACGCCATACCTGTGCGATGCCTGCCCCACCGCCGCTTCTCCTGCCGTCCCCTCGGCCTCTTCCCGGCCCCACGCACCACGGCCCGGCGGCTGCTATCACTATGGCGGGCACACACTTTGCTCGTCACCGCGCTAGAGCGCCGTCGTCACCCCCCCCACGCGTTTATCGACACACACGCACATCAAGGAGAGACGATGTGCGCTTAGACACTAGGGAAATGTAGTTTGGGCGGGTACGTCCCAGCTTCAATAGCCGCCAAGCCGCAAAGCACTGCGGGTATTGTAGTCTCCGCGCTTCGCACCAGTCCTCTGTATGCTCCACCGCTTGTCTAAGGGCCTTCATCGCGGGGAAAGCGGGGGAGAGCTGGAGGGGGATTCTATCGAGACGTTAAGCGCAAACTTCAATATCTGCACAGCAATGATTAGGGCATGCCGTTATGGCTTCCCATGTCATCAAAACTAATTTTGAAACTAAGACGGGAGTTAGGAAACTTGAAGTATATTAATACTGTAATTCGAAAGAAGATGGATCAATTCCAAGCTTGAGAAGCAAATCAAAGCTTGAGAAGAAGCTCAAATGGTAGGAAAACCAGCATTGTCGTATTTAGCAGGTAACTAAACGATTCACTCTTATGAGAATAGTTTAAGAGAAATGAAGGTTTTCACAAAGGGGTAAGAAGACAATTCCTGTTTAGAATATGGAGTAGAAGCCCAAAGTCTCATAAAAGCAAAGCTCAATCTTAGGAGCTCAATACAGTACAAGAAGCAGGCGACCTGGTAGGTTTCTGCTAAATAACGTTATGCTGAGATTGCACTGAGGCTTAATAGGAATTGCATCTGAGTACAACTGTGCAAACACACATAGCGAGACGTTAGTTTCCTTAAGGGTTCATTGATTGGTCTAATTACTGTCACATGGAGAAAACTATCATTTATTTTATTTATTGGACTTTTATCCCACCCCATGATCCATAAGGCTCTCTGGGCAGGTTACAAATCAACTGCTTAGTACAAATAATAGCCTAGTCCTATACAGACTTTGGGGTACTTTCCCTAAGTACAAAAAGAATCACATTACAATGCAGTTGTATTTATATTTACTGCAAAGTGTATACAGGATTGCAACCTGCCAGCTTTTCACAGGAGCCAATGTAATTAGTGCCTACAGAATGTAAAGACAGAATTATCTATACTCCTCAAGTACCAGTACATCCTTTTTGGAGAGAATACTGTTTGGCATTCTAAACTTTACAGCCACTCTTCCACGAACCACCCAAATTAAATTTAGGGCTTATGAATTATGATTCAGATTTTAATGTTCTTGATATTTTACATATCTTAGTTATTATTCTCCTCAGGCCTCAAAGTGACTTGTAATACTCAAAATGGGGAGAATGGATGTTTAGCAGAGCACTTCAATATATATTAATAATACAATGATATAGAGGAGTTTTCATATTAAGTCTTTTGCAGCAAAACCAACAAAGGGTCTTTAAAGACTTACAAATATTTTATGGCATTAGCTTTTGTGGATTACAGTTCTCTTCTTCAGATGCATGAAGTTACAACTATACACAGTTGTCTGAGTTACAGGTATACCCAGTGCTTTTTTTGTCATAGAACGCACCAGAACAGAGTTCCGGCACCGTTTTTTTGACAGATTTTCCAAGTTTTAAAAGTAACTTTTGAAAATTTGATGTTTGGTCCACGTGGATTCGAATCGCCCTGTTGAGCATAGCAGGTTGGCTGCAAAATCATTAAAATGGTGCATGCGGGCTGCTTGTGTGTCAAATCCGATGCATGCGTACTTTGTCTGCTCTGGTTGTGATGGTGCTGCTCAGCTTGTGGTGGGTCATGTGGTCGCGTGCTGAGTGCTTACTGTGAGGGGTGACCATTATGTTTCATTACACAACTGACGTGTGTGGGTGTGTGTACAGTGATTGACTGTGTGTGAAAGGTAAATAATTTCATGAGTTCCGGCACCGTTTTTCTTACAAAAAAAGCACTGAATATACATACTTAGGACTCTGTGTAGTGGTGGTGGGAATATAGTTAGATCAGTGGGAAGTTAAATACAGAAAGCACAGAACAGCCTTCCTCAGACTGATGGAAACAATTCCTTCATCCACCCATCTTGGAAGTTGTAGTCCAAAACCTCTTGGGGAAGGCTGGTCCTCAAGCCTTTGATTGATAACAAAGACCATTTACAAAACATTTGTTTGTGATAGCACAAGCTTAATCTTGTATATAAACTAATTAAGGACATAATCCGGTGTATGTAGGACTTTATTCTGTCTAAACCATTCCCATCATTTTCCAGCCACTGGAGAATGCTGGGAGTTGCTGGACTTCTTTCTGTCCAATCTTCCATAGGGTTGCATCTTAAAACATGCAGTGTGACCAGAAGCTTCTGTCCAATTTAATGCACAAGTATTTCTTAATGGTGTGCAGTTTGGTGGTTTGATGCTGCAACCTTCTTTTGAAGTTTGTACAAGGATGGCTACTTTAAATCAGTTACAAGACATCCTGTGAAATTAAAACATTTCCTTCTGAGTTTTTAAATAATTAAAGTTCACAACAAACATTTCTCAAATTACAATGCCCACACATCAGAATGAAACAAACAGATCAACAAAACCAGACTGGAATAATCTATGCATAATAGAACAAACAACAGAAGTTGCTTGCTGTAGGCTATAGTTCCCTGCTAAAACTAGTCAAATATATCACCAATGAACTCCACTTCCCTCTAACAGGGCTTGGGAGGTAGGTTTGTATTTACTCGTTGATAACCACTCAAGCTAAATCAGCTATTTATTAACAACAGCAGGCCGCATAACAGGGACACAGACATAGGGGCCAGATATGCAGCAAATGGCAGATACTGTTTCTCTCCCCACGCCTACTGTGACAACACTGCTAGGTTGCAATTGTATGCATGCTTAGGCAGAAAAAGTCTGTCTAAACATACTTAGGATTGCACCCATAAAGGACTCAGTAATGCCATCCAGGACATTAGGTTTTCATTCTGCTCATTCTCTGATTGATGTATGCCATCATTTGTCAGCAATACCTTGCTCTATTCTATGTAGGACAAATAGGCCACCTTCTATGCAAGAGAATAAATGGACTGAAATCTGACATCAGAAAAGGCAGTATTAAAACAAAAACAAAAACAAAAAACAAAAAAGTAGGGAATCATTTCAGATTTCTAAAATATTGTGCCACAAACCTTAAAAAGGCCATCCTTGAACAAAGGAACTTCAAAGGGAGATTGCTGTGTGAAAATGCTGGTCTGTAAATCATTCAAGGGTACATTTTTTTCCCTATATGCCCTCCCGCCCCCTAAGACTGGCAGCAGAGGCCCTCCTCCGGGAACCCTCTTTGAAAGAGGTCAGGAGACAGAGTACTCAAAGGAGAGCTTTCTCTGCAGTAGCGCTCCGACTATGGAATGCAGTCCCCAGAGAGGTCTGCCTGGCGCTGTCATTATATGCTTTTTGGTGCCAGATCAAGACCTTTTTATTTGACCAATGTTTTAATGCTTATCAATTTTAATTGTATATTTATTTATTTATTTTTAACCATGTCATTTTATACTCAGTCGTGGTATAGCCAATTTATTTTGTTTAGGATTTATAATATACTCTAAACCAGGGGTGTCCAAACTTTTTGCAAGGAGGGCCAGATTTGGTGAGGTGAAAATGTGTGGGGGCCGACCATTCAGCCTGACATTCTTTGAACCATTAACATTAAATGCAAATGAACTATTGTATGAAAGACTAAACAAATAACTGCACTAATGTGAAGGATGATACTGAGATCTCGACTGCATTATATAGGCCAGGTCTGGCTCAAAAACAGTGGTTTTGATGCGCAAGATGTCACACAGGTGAAAGTCACTTAGTCTCGTCCTCACACGGTTCTTGTTAATGTTCATAACTGAGAATGTCTTCTCGCACAAGTATGTCGAACCAAACAAGCTCAGCATTTTCTTAGCAAATGTTCGAATCTCTTGGAACCTGTCTTTATCCAGCTGGCAATAAAAGTTGACAAGAGGGAGCTGTTGGTGCCGACTGTGACACTCGGCGTCACACTGCAGCTCAATGAGCTCCAGCTGCAGGTGGTCTGGAGCATCATCAGGGTCCACAGAGAAAGGAGATGAAAAAAGAGTGATCTCCTTTTCAATAGCTGCAAAATCCCGAAAGCGCTGTTGAAACTCCTCAGCCAGAGATGAGATGTCTGCTTCATGCCTCCTTATCTGCGCACTCATATTGTTCTGTGGAAAACTCATCATTATTTCCTGCAGCGATGGGAAATGTGTGGTACTGAGCTGCGCTTGTGACAGGTGCCTTTGGAAAAGTAGCAGCTTGGTCCCAAAGGCTTTGATATGTGAATACAGTTGGCTTACCACTGCATTTTGCCCCTGAAGGCTCGTGTTCAGCACGTTCAGATGTCATGTCAACTAAAAATCCAAAATCAGCCAGCCAAACAGGATCAGATCGCTCTGGCATCAGTTGTCCCTTTTTTGCCAAGAATTGTCCAATTTCCTCCCTAAGAGAGTAGAAGCGCTGCAGTGCAGACCCCCGACTGAGCCATCTTACCTCGTTGTGATACACAACATCTCCGTATTCAGCCTGGATGTCGAGTAGAAACTGTTGAAACTGGCGGTGGCACAGGGCTTTGGAGCGAATATAATTAATAGCCTTCATCACCAGTTTCATAACATGATAATATTTCAGATGTTTGGCACAGAGAACTTGTTGGTGAATAATACAGTGGAGTTTTATAGCTTTGCCTCCTTCTTCGCTGACTTTGTTACAGACTAGGATTGATAATGCACTTCGCTCGCCAGCCATGGCAGGTGCGCCATCCATAATAATCCCAGTGACTTTATTCCACGGTAGTTTCATGTCATCTATGGCGGAACAAACAGAAACAAATAAATCTGTTCCTCTTGTTTGGTTCTTAAGGCTCTGGAGGTCAAGTAGCTCTTCGCTCACGTTCATGTCATTGTCCACTCCTCTCAAAAAAATCAATAACTGAGCGGTGTCAGATGCATCTGTGCTTTCGTCGCAGGCTAACGAAAAAAAGTCAAACTCCACTCCTTTTGCCTCTAACTGTCTCTTAATATCAGATGAAACGTCTTCAGTTATCCGTACCACAGTGTTACGAGCCGGGCAAACATTGGCAAACTCTTGCTTCTTCTCAGGACAAATTTTCTCCACCATTTTCATCACGCAGTCTTTAATACATTCACCCTCAGTAAAAGGTTTGCAGTGCTTGGCAATCAGCGTTGCCACCTCGTAGCTTGCCTTTGTGGCATTTTGATTTGACTCACAGGCTCTTGTGAAAAAGCGCTGCTGTGCTGTTAAAAGTTCCTTCAGTTTTTCGCCGTGTTCGTTCCCAGTTAGCTTGTTGTAATTAGCATGTTTCGTCTGGTAGTGCCTCTTGATATTGAATTCCTTGAAAACAGCCACAGTCTCTTGGCAAATTAGGCAGACACAGTTGTTTCGTATTTCAGTGAAAAAATACTACAATTTCCCCTTGTCCTGGAAGCAGCGGCCCTCGCTGTCAACTTTCCTTTTTTTTTAGTTACAGTCGCCATTTTAGAAATGGGCACACAAGCCTTGTGTCACAAGGGTCATGCAGCGAGAGTGTTGACTCAGGTCTACTGCCATCTTCTGCTGAAATATAACCACCAGCCTTGAAGGAGCAGGAGGCAGCAGGGGACAGCTGCGGGAACCGCTGTGCGGTGAAGGGAAAAACGCCGGCCGGCGGGGATGAGTGACAAGCTGAGCCGGCAGGGAGAAGAGGCTGCGGGCTGCTTGAAATTTGAAAACGGGCCGTAATTGGTCCCCAGGCCAGACTTTGGACATGCCTGCTCTAACACATCCAGAGACGACAGTGATGGACAGCCTATAAACTTCCTAAATAAATAAATAAATAAATTTCATCACTTGTGTTTTAAACTGGAATAAAGGTGTCACAGTACATGTGTTAATGACCTAGAAACATAAAGTTGGGAGGAGGCATTTTGGCCATCAAGTCCAATGCTCTGTTCAGTGTAGGAATCCAGTGAAAGCATTCCTGAGACATGCCCACCCAGTCTCCATTTGAGACTTAATTACCAAGTCCATAAAGTCTGTATTATCCTTGGCTGTTGGACGGTATAGAAATTAAATAAATAAGATCCTCAGCAACTGTTTCTGTGAATGATCACTGTTAATAACATAATTATTGCTCTTGTACTTTTCACCTTTCATTTCCCCCCGATCTCCCTGTTTGCAATTTTGCTGCTGCCACTGCCTTCTCCCCCACGTGTGTGTATATACCTGCAACTGAGACAGCACTTCATGCACATGCGATAGGGGGCTGTAGACTACAAACTTAAACATATACCTGACTTTAAGGCAGGGACAGGGAACTGTTTTGGGTCTTGGTCTGGAGTGCTTCCACCTTCCTGATCCTAATCCAGATTATGTCAGAGGGCAAGGCTCCAAAAAGATTCTTTTAAACTTTGCCCAGGCTTTTCCAGCCAGGCAGTGGCAGGCTTCTGATTAGGCAGTGAGGCAAAAAATTCAGGTGGCAGATCACTGCAGGTCCCCCTTCCTTCCCTCCTGTCTTTGCTGTTTCAGCTTGGCTTGGTGCTGTTTTGCCTTTCTTTTGTTTGGGGGCCTCCATCTGCTGCCTGCTTATAGCCTATGAAGGGAGACAAGGAAAAGCCAAGTTCTGGAAGTGGACTGAGTGGGAGCATAGAAGGAGTGACTGGGAGGCATTTTCCTTCATGCTTTGAAGCCCTGGCAGCATTCCACAAGGATGAGATCAAGTATGAGGTTGCAGCAAGGTGAGCAGAAGATGCCCTTTGCCAAGTATTTCTCTACAACATGCTCTTCTGCACAGGAGAGGTGCTGTCTGTCCCTTCAAGCGTGGCCCTTCCTCTCAGAATAAATCAGCTTTGCAGTCTGCACAATGCTCCCCACCACCCTGTTTACAAATTCATTTCGCACTTTGCCTCTTCATACCTGCCCTTCCCTGTCTGTTTCCCTTGCCACCTGGATCACTTGCGGATGTGACCTGTGATCACACATCCAGTCCTGTGTAGTTGTCATCAATGGGACTTATTTGCATCTTACATTTCCTTAGGGATTGCAGCCTATATGCAGTTTGAACCTATGCACATTTATAAGTCTGTCCATAGATGGTTCAATTCTAAGAAGAACATCCCATAATATTGAGAAGTGCTTATCTATATGTGTAGGGTTGCTGCCTGAAAGGAAGAATGAGAGAAGTAGCGTGGGAAAGTGAGGTTGTATTCTTAATGGAAGTTAAAGAAGACAAAAAAAAAAAAAACAGAAATATGAGAAATCCCATGGGGAAGAGTCAAAAATTAGACAAGCTGAGGAGTAAAGCAGTAGAGAAGAGACTAGAAAGAAAAAAGCTCCTGTCTGGCTTAGAGAGGAAACATTTTGAAGTGCTCTGGTGAGTCATATTGATTCATAGCACAATCCTATCCATGTCTTTTGTTGTTGTTGCTATTCGCAAAGTCGTGTCCAGCCCATCACAACCCCATGGATAACATCCTCCAGGCCTTCCTGTCCTCCACCATCCCCTGGAATCCACTTAAGCTCACACCAACTGCTTCAGTGACTCCATCTAGCCACCTCATCCTCTGCCATCCCCTTCTTCTTTTGCCATCTATTGTTCCCAGCATTAGGCTCTTCTCCAGGGAGTCCTTCCTTCTCAATAGGTGGCCAAAGTATTTGAGTTTGATCTTCAATACCTGGCCTAATAAAGAACAGTCAGGGTTGATCTCCTCTAGGACTGACTGGTTTGATCGCCTTGCAGTCCAAGGGACTCGCAGGATTCTTCTCCAGCATCACAATTCAAAGGCCTCAGTTCTTCAGCACTCAGCCTTCCTTTTGGTCCAGCTTTCACAGACATACTTTGCAACTGGGAAAACCATAGCCTTGACTATACGCACTTTTGTTGGCAGGGTGATGTCTCTGCTTTTTAGTATGCTGTCTAGATTTGCCATAGCTTTCCTCCCCAGGAGCAAGCGTCTTTTAATTTCTTGGCTGCAGTCCCCATCTGTGGTGATCTTGGAGCCCAGGAAAATAAAATCTGTCACTACCTCCATTTCTTCCCCATCTATTTGCCAGGAAGTGAGAGGACCGGATGCCATGATCTTAGTTTTCTTAATGTTGAGTTGCAAGCCTACTTTTGTGCTCTCCTCCTTCACCTGCATCAAGAGGCTCTTTAGTTCCTCTTCACTTTCTGCCATGAGAGTGGTATCATCTGCATATTTGAGGTTGTTGATATTTGTCCCTCCCGGCAATCTGAATTCCAACTGGTGATTTATCTAACTCCAGCTTTCTCATGATGTGTTCTGCATATAAGTTAAATAGACAGGGCGATAGTATACAGCCTTGCTGAACTCCTTTCCCAATTTTGAACCAGTCAGTGGTTCCGTGTCCAGTTCTCACTGTTGCTTC
>NW_025336346.1:4717856-4840727 GCF_004798865.1 Varanus komodoensis
AGGATTTTGAGCATAACTTTGCTAGCATGTGAAATGAGTGCAATGGTGCGGTAGTTTGAACATTCTTTGGCATTGCTCTTCTTTGGGATCGCAATGTAAACTGACCTTTTCTAATTCCTATTGAATCCAATGGAGCTTAGTCGCACAGAAGCAACCTTAATTTCCAGTGAGCGCTAGGTGTTAGGGCTAGGGCAGAAGTGGGCACTTTCAGTGGTGCCCACAAAGGGGCTCCTAGTGTGGTGTACCGGAGTTAATTTTTCTAAACTATTAATATATGTTCATGGTTTTGCATGAAATGCGAACAGGTTTCTAGCCATTAAACATAGACTTCAAGAAAAGCAGACAAGATACCCAAATCAGTATGCATTTGAAGATGGTGGCTATATGCCATCCATTCAGATATTGGAAGCTTTGTAATGTCCTTAATTCATTACATTATAGGAGGTGAGTGTGTATCCTTCCACTGTTCTAATATCAGTCTTTTAACTGTCAAAAGTGCCTGGAGAATCCATTTATGCTAACCATTTATTAATGTCCAAGAAGCAAGTAAATAATTTAAAAGAGTGAATATTACTGTGAATATTAAATACTGTTCCGGTACAAAATTTATCAGTGTTGGTAACCTCCCCAAAAAACCTTCCTCAAACCTGGGATCACCCAGTGAATTTTATGGACAGCACAGCAGATTGAGGATGGACAAAAAGAAGGACTTGCACATAAATCACATAAAGTATTACAGTGCGTTGCCACAAGACGGGATGGCTACTGGCTTACATAGCTTTTAAAATGGAATTAAACAAACTCATAGAAGAGAGTAGGGTTAGCAAATATTAGCTGTGATTGATACATGAAATCTCCAGATGCTACTTGAGGGATTTGCAACAGCAGAAGGCTATTCCCTGTGGGAAGTAGCAAGGTGCTAGATAAGATGAACCTTTAATATGATCCAGCAGAGAAATTCTGAGGGCCCTATAGTATCAAATCCTTCTGCAAACTGCAGCCTGTTTTTAGAGCTAGAAGCTGAGCTGGGTATAGAAAAGACATTGGATTTTAATTATAAGAAAGACGCTGCTGCAGTGCATATGCTGAGTGCAGATCCTGAAGCTATATGGCTCTGATGAAACAGTGTCATGTAAGTCTTGGATGGAAGTGGGGAGTGCTGCTCGATGCTCTGCCTCCAGCAGCAAAACATGTTAGGGCAGCCCTACAGCCAGGTCAGGGAATCCAGAAGAGGAGTGAAGCCAGGCTGCTTAGCCCCTTCACTCCCCTGTTGCCTTTTCACCAATATGTTCAGTTACCACAGAATCATATTTATTTATTTATTCATTCATTCATTCATTTCATTTCATTTCTGTGCTGCTCAATAACTGAAGATCACTGGCAGTTCACAGCAGTTAAATCCATTAAATGCATTGGCATGAAAAAAAATACTTCTAGAAGTGTAAAATTATACTATTAAACCAAAATAAAAACCAGAAACCGTGTAAAGATTGGAACACACAGCGATAAATTTAAAACAACAGAAATGGAAAGACTAAAATTCCTGGAAAAGTAAGGCAATATTCATCTAGGATGGCAAAATGTTAAGAGCCTCTCTGTAGAGGGCATTCCACAACCAAATGCTAAAACTAAGAAGGCACTGAGCTTAGCTAGTGGGGACATCATCAAAAGAAAGGCACAAATATGCAAGAGGAGAGAATCCTTCAGGCAGCCCAGCCCCAGGCCAATTAGGACTTTGAAAATAATGGGAATAGTCCAGAAACCAGTGCAGATTACAAAGCAGTGGCAAAGTTTTGCTCATGTTTACCAGTCCTGTTAACAATCTCACTGTTCTCATCTGAATAGGGAAAGTCTTGCATAATAGCTTATATTTTTAGAGTGGACATTGGGGATTATCGCCTAACAAAAGGCATTCTGACTTGCTAGCAATGTCTCCTGTAGCCTTTGGCTGTCTGTGTTGACTTACAAGCAAAACAAGTTGCTTGCCAATTTTTTTTTCATTTTTCTTTCTTTGGAATGTTTCAGAAGGCAAATAAACCTAAACCACTGAGACTGTTGATAAGTTAAGCAGCTCTGTGGTTATAAAATAATTTCTGCAACTAAATATATTGTAAACCGTCCTGAGAGTCATTGACTAAATAGGAACAGTATAAAAATGTCTTAACTAAATCAAATAACAACTGCATGCCATTTTGCCCGGAAAACTTGACTACAATAGTTAAATCCCCTACAGCCCCATCTAATGCATGTTTACTTGGATGTTGGTTTGAATAATATTGTATTATATGCACACCTATGAGTGAGACTGATCTACTATAATCGGGTACATACTGTTTCATAAATGTGCATAGAGTGCAGTGTTACCCAAACTAATAGGTGGTTTGAAGCTCACATATTAATTGTCCCACAATTCTCTGAAATGCTACATCAGCAAGGAAGATGGACTAGAATTACTTCTGTGCCAGTAATAATGCAAGTGTGTTATCTTGACTTGTTGGGTTGCTGTGGCATTGTGGTACAGGCTTGGACATACTTATGCTGGCACAACAGGCCTTAGCTATTCCCAGGAGGAGAGCTCTTTCCACAGGAGAGCTGGTTTAACTCATCACACAGAAATAGCTGGAAATGAGACATGTTAGAGATAGAAAAGGAGTAAGAGAAGTAATTCAACCTACCTCACAGGGTTGTTGTTGTAAGGATAAGATTGAGAGCAGGGAGAAGAGAATTATATAAAATACTTCAAGTCATCCTCCACGCCCCAAAAAAGAAAAAGACAGGATAAAAATCTAATAAGTAAATAAATGACTGGGATAGGACAGAGGGCCTCCTGGAGATTTGGGTTTCTAGTACTAACAGCTTGAATCATAATACCATCTCTGCCTCAAGATGCACTGAACTGCATGTTACATTTCTCTAAATATATTTAGTTGTTGTTGCAGCGTATATATCGCGTGTATGTTTTTCACCTTCTTGTTTGTTTCATAGTTCTAAAACAAAATTTACTTTCTCTAACCACAAACATCAAATTTAAACCTTGATCATCCTTCAGCAACCCAGAGTTCTAGCTGGCATGTCATGTAAACAGCTCAGGGACTGGATATCCCTGGGTTGTTTGTCTCAGTGGGAGAGACTGAAAGCACCGCACATGCTTGTTCCCACTGCATTTTCAACAACCCACAGCTTATTAACCATGGTTGGCTGGTGGTATGTGAACCAGGTCCTGGTATGTGCGAATAAGGCAAAACAGCCATTGAAAATGCACGATGCAGTCAGAGAAATGGGACGACTATAACTCTTTCTTGAGGTTACATTCAAGGGCCAAGTGTTTGGGTATTTTGCTGTTGGACTCTCTTTAACAGAGGGCTGTATTTCGTTAAACATTTTATATTTACCTTTACAGAAATACCTGTTGATTAAAACTGATGATACTGGCTCAACACATTTACGATTTCTTCTTGCAATAGATGACTTTGTTTCACTTAATGATTCTTCTGCTACAACCACTGTGCCTTCTTCAAAGACATGTTTTATCACCAGATTCTGTTGTGATGTCACAAAGCAGGCATCTATTCTCTTGCAAACATTCCCACCCACCATTGGCCTTAGCAAAGCAGCTTGTAGAAATTAAAGGCAATGTAGTTTGGGATCAACTGTATATATCGCAACAAGATTTTTAAAAGGTTATGTTGGATGTGAAATTACATTTGTGAGAGCTATCCATACTGAAGTGTTTCCAATGGATTTCTTCACTAGTGCCACAAAATCTTTTGGCACAAAAGGAAAGGAGGAGGAGGTATTCTCTGTTAATCACATGTCAATACTACATACCTTGAGAGCAAATGATGAAGGATGGATGTTGCCAATAGATTGAATTCCTTTTTTTTATCTTGCAGCTCCCCTTGTAACCCCCAAATCGTTCTGCATGGTTAAAGGACCCTTTGGATCATATTTTGGAATGTGGGAGCACTGAATGTCGGAAGGAAAAACAAAACTGTTGAACAAATGGTTGTCCCTGTACATAATGCTGGGTGTATGCCATCCTAAGGAAACTGCATTTGTTGGGTCACAGACCATGATTTCTGAAGATTGATAAAATCAGTCTATATGGTAGTTGTGTTTCTTTGATATGCATGGTTATGAGAGTATATAGATAGAAATATAATAAATTGATGTAAGCTGCCTTGGGTGCAAAAAAGGGGATACAAATGCAATACAAGAAGAAGAAAAGGAAGAGGAAGAAGAAGAAGAAGAAGAAGAAGAAGAACTTCAACCAGGATAACTGGAATAAACATCCATGGAATATTTAATACATCTCTCTAAACTGCATCATGAATATTCTTAAATCCAAGAACAGTTGTAGAAGGTGTTCTGTGCAGAAGCTTTGTTATGGAATCACTAAGAAAGGGGCTTACACTTCAGGGGTGAGATATCCATTGAATTAAAATAAAGCTCAGTTGCTGGAAAGCAAAAGAAATAACTCTGTGCCTCTCTATTGTTCTGAAAGACTGAGATCTAGAAACAATGTTTTGCTTTGAACTGGCTCAATTTTTGTGGCAAAATGACTGTGAATACTGATAATATTAATTAATGTACCAATGCTCACTTTCTGGAATGTTTTCTCCATCAAGGACTTGGCGTTTTACCATCATCATCCAACATTTGTTTTAAGGGAATGCCATTTCAGATGAGTATTGCAGAAAGTCTGTTTAATATCTTGTGTGCCTAACACAAATACTAATGCTGCAGTCCTAGGAATATGTACTGGGAAGGAAATCACCCTAAAAAATCAATGGGCTATAGGAGTTCAAAACACTGATCCACTGTATAGAACAATTTTAAATATATAAAAATTGACTCCTACAGCAGAAGGGAAAGGACCAGTTGTACATACTTCCAAGGAAGAAAAGGTGGCTTTTATTGAAAGGGGTACAATTTGTCACTATTTTTAGAGTGAAAATAGGTACAGTGTTTTGTCCACAGAATAAGGTATTTCTAATCCTGACATTACTATTGCCTTTTTTTTTTAAATGTCCTGAACAACCCCCCTATGCTGTATTTCACTCTCTTTTGGGTCATTTGTTTTAGACACTCTAAAATGAGTCCTACTAACAACTTATTTTGGAATGTCTTATATACTATTTTAATCCCCAGTTTAACTATGCAATATATTATTAGAAGTTCTCTTTTTCATTCTGAACATGGTTGGTTTTTAATACATTGTATGCTCTTAATTAATGCAAAGGTTAAATGAAAGAAGAGAACTCAATTTGTCTTTTCCATATGATTCATTTATTATCTGCCATGTCTGCTCTTTTTGAGGCCTTTTCTGAATTAACTAGCTTAAATTTTTCAGCTTCTTTGCATACAAAAGCAACCTGAGCCTTTCATTCATTTTCCTGTTCTCTAGGCCTCTTATGTTCTCCTTGGAGGTTGAATGAGGAAACTTGATTATGTGTGTGTGAATGTGAGCTTCACACTGATTTTTACATAGCAAGTTACTGCTGCCAGAATTCACTGTCCAGTTCTTCACTTGAGGTTTTCAGTAATCACTCCATCTTGACATTTTGCTCTTTCTAAACTACCTGTCTGCATGAATATGGGCACCCTCGAGTACAGCAGGGATTATTCCCTGTAAGTGTATATAGCACTGCTGCCTACTGGGTGAATTAAATGTTTAATTTTGTTTCTTTAGTACAGGGGTGGAAAACATTTGTTTTGTGGGCCTCGCACCCTGTGAGCACATTTACGAAAATGGCCACATTTAGGATAAAGCTTCAAAACAAGTTTCATGTATCCATTTTTACCTTGTTGCTTTGCTGCCAATTTTTGGTGGAAGCTACCTCTTTTCTTTTCAGCTGAATTTCATTGTTGCAATGGCCAGAATGTGATCTCATGAGGGACAGGTCTTCTAAAAGTTGTCCATCCCTGATTTAATGCATTGTTTCTCCTATTTTAAAATCATGCCTGCTTCCTTCCTCGTACTTAGATGGACTTGTTCAACCTTCCCCAATGTGGCATTCGCTCGGTGTGTTGGACTACAACTCCCACCAGCATGTTGTCTGGGGATGATGGGAGTTGTAGTCTGACACGTCTGAAAGGCTGGACTAGATCATGGATCCCATATTGGTATATGTGCCTGACTGTGCTTGTATACTGGTTTTCTCTTTCCTCTGCCCTAAACTCAGCTCCTACACACTTCTGGGACCATTTCATTCCCATGGCCAGCTGCTGCACTGTTTTTGTACATCTCTTCTTCCTCTTGGTTCTCGTGTGCATTCTGCAAGGCAACTAGGATGCAGAAAGCCATTGTCTTGCAGGTGTACACCTGCCTTCTAGCAATCTAATTAGGATTACAATTTGTGGGAAGAGAAACCCTGAGTCTTGACTGTTTACATGTCTATAAAATGGAGGGAGAGGAGGAAGTTGACATGCTTGATTTTTAGGGGGGATGCAAGAGAGTGATTAGTAGACTATGCGTTATGGGTGTCGTTGGTCCTGGGAGTGGTAAGAGACTTGATAGTGAGTTGGCTATGTGGCAAATTATTGAACTGTGGATGCTCTCTGGTATTGTAAGCTGTTGGTGGAGATTGGGGAAAATAAAGGTTTTGCTATTTTAATTGGTATGGGTTGAAAATACTACAAAGCAACTCTATATTAACATTATTTCTAGGATGGGATTGATTCCATACTTTTGGAGCATGAGGAGTAGGCAAAAGATTCTGTGTCTGATAGAGCAAATTAAAAGACTTGCTCATAGACTTGTGATGAAGGATCCAGCTGTTTTGGCAGAAAGTTAGAAGACGGAGGAATGTAAGTGTACATTACCATAAGTATTGATAGGATAAAATTTATATGTATAGAACCATTTACATTCACATGTGCATGCACAGTTACAGAACAATTACATATTCCACTATGCACATAGCAGCAATGGCACATAGCTACAAACTGTGCTAGTCTTCTTCAACAGGATGTCCTCAAAATGTGTTGAAGTACAATTCCTCACGTCCCCCAGACAACTATTTTGGCTGGAGGATGGTGGGAGTTGTAGTCCAAGACATTTGGAAGGCATCAAATTAGAAAAGGCTAGTACAAAGACACTTTTAGCCCCTTTCCCTTTATTTGGGGCATCAACCCTATTCTCTGTCTGTATTAGGATATCAGCATTATGTAGGAGGTTTTATGGGTGTAAGGAACTGGTAAAGGCAAGGAAAGGGCCATGGCTACATCCTAAGAACTATCTGAGCATTCTGCTCCTGTAATGTCAGTCAAAAGTTGCCACAAGAAGGACTAGAAGAACTTGAAGAAGCGAACGGCAGAATTGGACAGCTCTCAGCTTGCATAGACTTATGGTTATACTTTATGCCTCTGGCTGAGCTTCACTATGTTGAGTGGTTAGCACAAGGCTTCCTGTAATACATCAAGGAGATGATTGATATATAATACGATTTCCTATGTGGTAGGAGAAGGAGCAAGGGAAAAGATTCATGAGCTAACAGTCATTGTGACCTGAGGAGGTAAAAGTCCCTTTGGATTCCAATTATGGTAATCAGTTGGGTCCTAAATGTGAGAGAGAAAAAAATCTGCAAAGCTTTCCTGAAGAAGCATATTTTTAATACTTCAGCAGATGTCATCCTGCCCAGTTGTTATCTGTTGCTGTCATTTTGATAGCATTTGCAATAATAGAAAAATCTGCTGGTAATGTTGTAGGTGCTTTTATAGCAGAAGCATGCAATGATATCTTTTATTGTAGTTATGTTGATTTATTTTATTCCATCTTTAAAGATAAAATCTTTCCAGAGTGACTTACAATGCATTGCAACATTGTGGCTTGGAACAGGGAGAGCCCTTTTCATCCCAGTACAGTTCTCTACTCCTTTTGCTTTTGTGTGGTGGGAAGAATTACTCATGAGAATCAGTCCTGTTTTGGTGCTTGCTTAAGCACAGATCTCCTGGCAAGAGAGGAATCTGGCCTGTTTCACTGGCAGGTGGCAGCCTTTCCCCTCAAGTAGCTCTGCTGGTGCGGGAGTGGCTCCAAATTGCCACTTCAAGCTATAGTGATAGGAAAATCAGAGTAACACACATGCACATGGAGTTGTGCGGTCTCAGTCAACCACCTATAGAAAAGAAAGTGCACAATATGTTTGTGAGCAGATAATAGAGGTGGCCATTTATACTAAAAGTATTTTTGCTGCAACTGGAGGCATATTTTTCAAAGAATATATTTTACTGGAAACTTAGAACAACTGGCAACCGAAAGTGGTTGGCTGAAGGCAGGGAGTAGAAGCTAACATCAACTATAGCATTTTAAATCATCGTTTAACAGCAATACTTGTTTGTACAAAAGCTTTGTTAGGTATAATTAAATGTTCCTAATTATTCTGCATTCTATGGATTAGAATAATTCACCTTAAATCTTTATTCTACCACTAGCTTGCAACCTTTTGCAGGATTTGTTCTGGTTTCCTTTCTTCAGTTTCATTGTGCAATATTGCCTAGATAGATTGATATTGACTGGTTTAGGCTATTATTAACAGTTGCAGAACTGGTGGTCCTATTGTAGTTATTGCTTGTCAAATTCCAGGGAATATGAAACAAATTTACCTGGTGTTTCAGTACAATCTATGCAATTGTTTCACTCTTTACTTCCACCATGAATGTGTAGCACCTGTGTGTACCAACTTTTCAGGCTTCAGAAAGTGGGAACAGGTGCATAGCAACTCACTGAGGGAGTGGGGGCTTTCTCATTGTTCAGCTATGTAGCTGAAGAGTTTAGAAGCCTAGCATCAGGTGCCCATGTCCCCTCCACCAGTCCCCCACCTCTTGTTCCTGCCAACGCTGGCTGGAACACGGGGCAGGGAAGCAGATGGCAGCTGCAGAAAGTGCCCACTTTTAACAGCTACCATCTTGCTCTCCACAGTGCTCCAGGTTGGTGTCCTCTGGATACCAGGTGGAGGATTGAGGGGGAAGAGGGGATGGCAGTGCCGAGGACCATGTCTATGCCAGAGCACTAGTTAAGCTGCCCCATAGGGCAACTTTCAGCATGGCTACGTAGACACCTTGGGCTTTGAGTATCATCTAAACCCTCTCTGTCATTTAGGGAAGCCCATAGTACATGGCCATTTGGTATGTTTCCTTAAAATAAGTCAATACTACCTAGGCATATATAACAAATTTAGTTTGTTCAAGTTTTTCCCACATGGCACTTCTCAAGCAGATTTCTTGTAACATCTTAATCTAAGGTAGTGAGTAAAGTAAAGCAGAAATACAAATACTTTTGAGACCATGAATCTTTCTAGTCACAATCCCTTTGGGGTCAATGACCCCAATGACCTTTGCTTACTCGACCCTTGCCCTTCGTGGCTGCTGACCAAAGCCAAACACGGGATTGGTGCCTGGATCCTGGAGGTTATTAACGCCTCTCTGAGGGACGGCTGGGTGCCCGCTCATTTAAAGGAGGCGGTAATCAGGCCTGTCCTAAAGAAGGTGTCTCTGGATCCAGAGATGGCTGCCAATTATAGACCAGTGACCAACATCCCGTTTTTGGGCAAGGTGTTGGAATGGGTGGTGGCGGGACAACTCCAAGCACTCTTGGATGAGACTGACTATCTGGACCCATTTCAGTCCGGCTTCAGGCCCGGGTATGGTACTGAATCTGCCTTGGTTGCCCTGTATGATGACCTCTGCAGGGAGAGAGACAGGGGGCGTGCATCCCTGTTGGTCCTCCTGGACCTCTCAGTAGCTTTCGATACCATGGAGCATGGTATCCTTCTGGATAGGCTAGCGGGACTGGAAGTAGGAGGCACTGCTTGGCAGTGGTTCCACTCCTACCTCGACGGCTGATTCCAGAAGGTGGTGCTGGGGGACTTTGGCTCTGCGCCATGGCAGCTATGCCATGGAGTACCGCAGGGTTCCATTTTGTCCCCCTTGCTATTCAACATCTACATGAAACTGTTGGGAAAGGTCATCAAGAGGTTTGGGCTGAGGGATCATCAGTATGCTGATGACACCCAGCTCTACCTCTCTTTTTCAACTGACCCAGGTGAGGCAGTGGCTGTACTGAACCTGTGCCTGGCTGTGGTAATGGGCTGGATGAGGGCCAGTAAACTGAAACTTAATCCAGACAAGACGGAGGTCCTGTTGGTGGGTGATTTGAGCTTCCGGGTAGGTGACTTGGGCCTTGCCCTGGATGGGGTTGCACTCCCTCTAAAGGACAGGGTCCGCAACTTGGGAGTGCTCCTCGACCCGGAGCTGTCTTTGGAAGCTCAAGTGACAGCAGTGGCGAGGAGCGCTTTCCTTCAGCTTCGGTTAATCCATCAGCTGCATCCCTACCTGGAGGAAGATTGCCTGGCAACAGTAACACACGCATTGGTTGCTTCCCAGCTGGACTTCTGTAACGTGCTTTACGTGGGGCTGCCCTTGAAGACAGTCTGGATACTTCAGATGGTGCAAAACAGAGCTGCCAGGATGCTGTCAGGGACTGGGCATTACTCTCATATAACCCCAGTCCTCTATCAGCTCCATTGTCTTCCCATCGAAGTCCGGGCTCAATTCAAGGTGCTGGTTATTACCTATAAAGCCCTAAACGGCTTGGGACCGGGATACCTAAAGGAACGCCTCCTTCCCTATTTGCCCTTCCGCCCCCTGAGATTGGCAGCAGAAGCCCTCCTCTGGGAACCCGCTTTGAAAGACATTAGGAGACAGAGTACCTGGAGGAGGACCTTCTCTGCGGTGGCGTCCCATCTATGGAATGCACTTCCCAGAGAGGTCCGCCTGGGACCGTCATTATATGTTTTTCGGCGCCAGGTTAAGACCTTTTTTTAAATCAATATTTTAACAAGTTTTAATATTGAATTTTATTACCATATTTTAATTGCAGCCAGAGTGGATCGTTAATTTACTTATGTTATACTTTTATGTATGGGTATTTTATTTGTGTAAGCCATCCTGAGGCTCTCACAAAGGACGGCATACAAATATCATAAATAAATAAATAAATAAATAAATGAGAAAAAATATCAGTTGATTTACTGTTCTTTTTTAAAAATCTATTTTTAATGGGGAAAGGCCACATGTCAGCCACCAGTTTACTCTTTCTACTAAAACCTCACCTTGTAACCCAAACAGGCAATGCTGCACAGATGCAATTTGACACTTTCCACTTCAATAAGGGTAGCAGAACAATGGGTGAGAAGAAAGCAGCTGCTAAGACGTTAGGCAGATGCATGTGCAAATCACTGATTGACTAAATTCACGAGAGTACCTTTAATTTCTTCCTTTATTTATAAAATTTTTATATACCATCCATCAGCCAAAAAGGCTCTTCGGATGGTTCACATAATGATGGGGTATTCATAGAGTTTGAATATTGTGTTTGGGTCAAATGGCATCTTTGTTCAAGTTAAACAGCTATATTTAAGATCAAAAGCTTTTTATTTACATTTCTTTTTTCCCTTAACATTTCAACAAATCCTGTTAACACTTTAAATTGTATACAGAGATATTTGTTTGTGAACCCTGACAAGGTAGTTGCATTATTTACTGAGCCAATATGTGTGAAATGTTTAGGGCACATGGAAAGTACAGTATACATAAACAAAGCAACAAAAATTCTTCCTAGAGTCAGAAATGCTAAATAGTGTCAAAGTATTTAAATGATACTAAATAAAATAACATCACTTGTTAACAGTGTTGTTGGGTTTTTTAACCTTTGTTTTCATTGGTGTTTGCTTCACAAGTCCACATAAAGCCATGTGAGCAGCACACATAGTAAAGAAGCCCTTGCTTGCCATCCAGAGCGCAGTTTGAGGTTTCCTTTGTTTCACAATCATTAAGGTGCTACCACTGAAAAGGGCTTACCTTGTATCCTAGCTAAACTGATGTACCTTGGTAGCAGAGCATGGAGCAAGGTCTCTAAAGATGAAACTGACAGGCAAGTTCTTGAGGGAGGAAACAGTTTTCAAATAAATATTTTCAAGAGGAGGGCAACTATTTTTTTTTTTTTGCTCCAAATTGTCACAACCTGAAATCAGTTTTGTATCTAAAGAGAATTAACCTAGTTATAGATGCACAGCACTTCCTTCATTCCATTGTAAAACAAATACAAGCTATAAATCACAGATGGGGACCAGGGCAGCGGGGAAATCTATGGTAGTGATTATATGGCACTCATGCCAGTGGTGGGCAGGGCCAGAACCACTTGTTAATGTTATTTATTTTAGCTATGATATTTGTTATCCTATAACAAAACAATGCCTCTCACAATATGAGAAGTTAAAATAGGCTAAAGGCAATCCATACAATAAAAATGAAATCACAATAAAATTCTAAATTGCCTGGGAGAAATGGTTGCCTAGTGCTAAAAATATAATAGTATGGGTTCCAGGCAAGCCTCCTTGGAGAGAGCATTGCATAAATGGAGGACCACAATTAAGAAAGCCCTCTTTTCATGTAATGACCTGCCAACCTTCAGGAGAGCGTGCACCTGCAGGAGGGACTTTAAGGAGAACCTAAGAGACATTCCTTCTGGTATCTCCTGCCCTTCTTTTAGGCAACCCTCGCCTACATGAAATTGAACATAGGGCTGTATGTCGTTCTCAGACAACCACTCGCCCAGCTCCGCTGTAAACATTTGGGCTTTCTCATCAGGTATAGCTTTTTCTACCCCTCTCCATCCTTTGTAGTTTCTTGCTTAATGTTTTACATAGAAAAATAAATATGTATATACATATGTAAATTGTTTAGATATGTTGTTATATTAAGCAGTATATTAGTGATATTAATAAATGAGAGGAGTTCTAAGTACTTCAGAACTTCTTCACCATGTCGTGATACGGCGAATTGGGCTTAATAGACTCTATTTGTGTGTTTATGCAAGGGCATTTACACGTCACTTTCAGTTTTGTTGGGCTCCTTTCGAATGGAGCAACACGGTTGCCTGCCCTTTTTCTGGTAAAACTTGCCTTAAAGACAGCGAGGCTGGCGTGAGCAAAGCGAGCTGAGGTGTCTTTCCTTGGCTTGCCGAGCGCTCTGCTAGACGAGAAGGTAGGGATGAGGACGGAGCGTCCTACTCTTCCATCTAGGCCGAAGGCTGCCTCCCGTTCCGCAATAGCTGTTCCAGCAAGGAGAGGCCTTCGTTGTCCCCGGAAAAATGGGGACGGGAGCACTTCTCTGGCTCACCGCCGCGCGCCCCGTTTCCTCTTTTCCACTCGATGCAGGCCGCTGTCCCTACCCTCAGGAGATGCGGGAACCTTTCTGCACCCCTCGGAACCTTTGCTGCGGGAGCGCCTGTTGCTGCCCGGGGGATCCTCTGGGTGGCTCCGGCTGAGGGGACGCTTTACTGTTGCGGACCCCAAGTGGAGGGAGAGAGGAGCTAGGAGAAGAAGGCGGAGGCGGTGACAACGACGCGGGCGAACGGGGGCCGGCGCGCCACCAAGAGCGCGCGGAGCGCCTCAGCCCCCGCTCCCTCCGTGCTCTGGCCCGCAGCCCCATCAGGAGGTGAGAGTCGGCCT
The DNA here is from genome assembly GCF_004798865.1 of Varanus komodoensis. Lineage (NCBI taxonomy): Eukaryota > Metazoa > Chordata > Lepidosauria > Squamata > Varanidae > Varanus > Varanus komodoensis. Next base: position 4,731,368 of record NW_025336346.1, read on the forward strand.
CCAGCCGGAGTCGCTCACAGGGACAGAAGGAAGGAAGGAGGGACCGCGCTCCAATGGAGGCGCCGAGGGAGCGGATGGGCCCAAGGGTGGGAGGCAGAGAAATCCGAGCCCCTCCCCCCGTGGCAGAGCCGGGCTCGGGGGAAAGGAAGGCCGGGCGCCGTCCTGGGGATGTATGGTCACTGCTGCCTCAGTGTGCCTTTGGGTAGGCACCCGGGGGCCGTGGGGGATAGCGCTCTGGGAACGTGTACGGAGAAGGGAGCCAGTGACCAAGATTAGAACCAGAAGGGGCATCTGGAAAAAAGCACAGGAGTTAATGTACGGGAAGAATGTTTTCCCTGAACAATGAGGTGGAATTCTCTCGCTTCAATGTGATGCAGGCAACGAGGTATGGAGACTTTAGTGGGTCTGGAGCTGAGGGAACTGGTCTTTAGATACTGTATAGGAGAACAGAAGGAATGTACATGTATGTAAGCCTTGGCTGGGGGTTATTATCGGAAGGAGTGAAGTTATTAAAGCTAGGAGTGCACCATGTTTGTCCATATATACAGTGAAGTTTGTTTATATATACAGTGAACTCTTAGATTTGGGTTTTTTTTAAAGTGCTAAAATATGAAGATTTGCAAGTGTTAGTGCAAGAATTGGGCTGCCTTTTGGAGAGGGATGGCATTTTTACCAGCTGTGCTGGTGGGAGGAGTTTTAAAAAACTTTGAAAACTTCAAAGTGGGATGCACCTGGTAGGCTGCTTTTTTATTTTTGTCCCCTTTGAGCTTATCTAAACCATTTCACTTTGATCTGATCCAGGTGTAGCTACTACTGACTTGTTTAAATTGGATTTTACTTAACACACACATATATTTATTTATAGTAGTCCTTTGAGTATTAATCATTATGTATGGTATTTGTTAAAAATAACTGGCTATAACTGAGCATGTAGTTATAAAAAGATTTACATTGCATGTTTTCTGCTTCTCCAGTCTCAACCTACACAGAGATGAAGGGAAAGGACAGAGTTTGAAAATAGTGAAGATGGGTTTAGGAAGGCTGGTAGAAGGTATCCCAGAGAAAGTGAAGTGGGGACTTAAGAGAAAGAATTGGTTTGATGAATAAGAAAGGGGAGGGTTTCCTAGATATAATGAACGGTATGACAGAAGGCAGGGTGTGAAAAAGAAACAAAGGAAGCTGTCAGAAGACAAATTTAGGGAAAGATAGTCATTTTATATTGTGTCATGGAAAGAGAAGGAAGCAAAATTGGCTTGTGCTTCTTTTACTTTGAGGTTTTTGTTTTATTTGAAATACAGTTTTTAAAAGATCTTTCTGTACAGTAGATACACACTCTTGGTGCAGGAACAGTGTTATATTCTCTTTCATGAGCTGAAGATGTGAAAACTGTGATTTTGGATAAGACAGAGGTACAGGAATGATGAGAAACTTCTTCCTCTAGTCTGTCTTCAGCATCATACCAGAAGATGTGCTGAGTAGGTTGACTGGAGCAAAGGTAAGAGCTAGGAAGTTGAGCCAGTTGTAGAGAGGGACAGGACAAGAGATGAATTACTCAGTTATAGTGATGTGATAGTAAGATGTGTTTGGAACAAGTGACCTACCCTGAATGGAAAGAAGAGGAGAGAAATTTTGTTGTTTGCCTAGGGTTGAATTTGTAACAGTAGATGGAAAAATATGTGAGATAATGAGTAGGAGAATGTAGTATCTGGACCAGGCACTGCAGTAACCTAAATGCGGTTGGAGAGGGAAACAGGAAAGTTTAATTTGAACCTATGTGCAGTGTGTACATGTGATGTTTTTCTTTGACATAGAGAAGCATACCTTTGGATAGGAGGAATAGCATCTATTTTTAATGATAGTGAGACAGTAAAATAAAATTGAGTGAGATGCCTGCCAGGAATGTAGATTTCAGTGGGGAAAGGATGAGGAAAAATTTGCTATAGTTTACTGAATTTTTGTAAAGAGAGAGCAGAAAGTAGAGAATCTTATGGCAGAAGCCATTTAGATATGAAAGAGGATAGCCAAATATAAGCTCAATGTATGTAGCACATCTTGCAGAAATGAGGTTATGATCTCATTATTTTATAGAACTCTGCTACTTGAGCTACTGGAACAATTCAGTTGCCTGTTAATTCAGCCACTAGTTAATCAAAACATAGGCCAATAATGAACTAGCAGGATGCTGCTTTCTCTTTGTGTGTGCTTGTGTATGTGAGAATGAGAGAGCAAGAGAGATGAAGGAGAATGGAAAGTGAGTATGGACTTTTTAGTTTTCTCTAATATGAACCTAGTCTATGATTTTTAATATCTTCTTTGTATCTACATCTTACATATGGACATCCTTAGTCGTTCATTTCTTCCTACACACTGCTCTATTTAATAAGATTTTCATATTTCAGATGGGAGGATAGTTTATAGGTCTATGCCCCAAGGAATTTACCATCTCTGTAAAAACAACAGAGGAAGGGGAGGAATGTGGAGGCAAAGACAAACAAGAAAGCAGTATGTGGGTCTTTCAGTTGCACGTACTTAGAGGCTAACTTAGGGTATGGGAAGAACCTGTGACTGGCCCAAAGTTACCCAGTGGACTTCATATGGCAGAGTGGGGACTAGAATTCAGATAGTCTTAGTCCCAATCTGACATTCTTAATCATTACTTCACTGGCTCTATTTAAACCCGAACTGGCTCTATTTAAACTCCAGTTTCTTGCCCTTCTAAAGTTTGGTGGTGTTGCTTAGGATTTTAAAATTTTTGCTTCAGCTCTCTATTGTTCCTGGGGATATAAAATTAATAAGCAAACACCAGATGTGATCATCTAAGCTAGGCATAACCTGTTTTCCCTTGGGTTGTCTTATATTACCTAGATTGATTTTCTCTAACTGGGTGGCATACCTTTTGGGGATGAAGAAGTGGCTTCGTGTTACATGATGTAGCGTCTCGGCATGTTTAACTCATGAACTGATGCACAAGGACTTGGAATAAAGACACAACTAACACTTTTCTGAAGTCATTATGTAAGAAAGGTTAGATGAAGTTAATGAGTGTTTCTAGCCTGTGCTAAATGTTGCTCTCAGAGAAGTTCACACAGACCTTTCCACTCATTCGATGGACTGGTTCAAACTTCATGGCAGCAATTCCTCAGTTGTTTAACTCAGGAATTGCTGGCATAAGTGCAGTGTGTGAGCCACATGTATGACATTTTCACTTTTAATTAACTTTTCGTTATCAATCCAGGAGTGGGATAGAAACTTTAGGTAGTGTAATCCATTAAAAAACACAGTTAACCCAGCAATAAACTACAGGCAGTTGTTGGGTTCCTGATTAAAAATTGAAAAGATGAATCTGTATCTTGCATACTGCATTAGGACCTACAATTTCTGTGTTAAACAATGCAGAAATTGCTGATGTGATATGTGAAGTATCTGTGAGGATATAGAAGAGTATTTAGGGCCACACAAGCTACCCTCACTTCCCTCACTGCATTTTTTTTACCAAAGTTTGGATATGGTTGCCTTTCAGTTGGGCTCAGACCTTATTTGGAGGATGTTGGGCTCAAACATAAAAACTTGTAATTTTTTTCTATTTTTCAGTCAGAGCTGAAGACTAAGAAGTTGAGTCACAGAATGTACAGGGAAGTGGGGGGGGGGGTTGTAATGAAAATAGGTTCAGAAATATTTGTCGTGCATTGCATATCTGTTATATGTTGAGAGTTCTGTGCCTAGAGGACATGAAAGAAGAATGTTTTGGATTCTTTTGAGAAAAGGAAAATTTTTGACAGTTCAAGATGGTAAAAGTCACAGGCAGGGATATTCCAGGAAATAAAAACAAAATGATAGGGTGGGGTGGCACAGTGTATAGTTTTAAAGATTACAGCAAGAGATTTGTGTTTGATGGGGGTGGGAATTATTTGGTGAATTATTTGGTCAGCAAATTTCTTGATTGTAATGAGAGGACTGCATCTGTTGTTTTGGCACCATTTGGTGGATCACAACTGTTCAGATTCAGTATTATGTAACTGAGAATGATCTAGACCTTTTTGAGTCTTCTAAAAAATATAGATGGTTGATTCTGGTTGCTCCTTTAAAACACTAACTTTTCTTCTAGAAGAAAGGAAGAGTGCCAGATGCATCTCTTGCAGGATTATGAAACTACTGGTATATTTTATGAGAATCAAATTAAAAATCCTGTTACTGAGTGTTCCTATTCAAAATGTTCTGTGCTTCCTGGGCTATATAAAAGAATATTATTGTCAGATTTGTGGACAAGAAGGCAATGGTTCTTACAGTAGGAATAAGGTAAAGCTGAATTACACATGCTGGGTGGGGGATGCTGAGAGTTGTAGGCCTTTTTTCTATCACAACATGAATAGGATTGCAGTTCAAGTCATTTTGAATGCAAAATAAGACAGCTGTCAGGATCATCTGAGTTTTTTTCTGGAGGTTTTCTCTACATAGTTGGCAGTTCTATACCACATAATAGAATTTATTGGGCTTGTACTTTGCAAAAGGAATTTTAGTTCTTTTCCTGATGTCAGTTTATGTTTTATGCAAATATTTTACATGATATTCTTTTTCATGAATACAGCACTTGGGTAGTACATTCAGTTTCACAGTGTGGGTTTTAATTGTATTGCCTTAAACATAGAACTGTATCTGATTTTGAAAGTACAAAAACTTATCACCATGGATCAATTTATACCTTATGCATATGGACCTCTTACCTCCCATCCTTCCTTTCTTCCTATATTAAATTTGGTTTAGCTTTCAATATGGGTGGATCAAATATGGGTGGACTGATTTGGATGCTTAATTCTCACCTTACCAAATCATAGTCTAACAGTTGAAAATGAGCAATTGGGCTGTATGTTCCTTTCATTGTCTCCTCAGTACTTACCTCTTAGTTAATTATAGTTACCATGGTTTGAAGTTGGTTTAATAGTCTTAATTTTTAATTTTTTTGGCTTGTGTAAAGAAGTGAGCATGGAAGGAAATGAATAATTTCTCAAGGTGAATATTAGTTTTTATTGGATATTTAAGTATTCATACAATAAATTTCGGTCACTTTGTGTCATGTGAACATTGGTTATTTGGGTGGACTAGACATAAATAAATAAAAGTTTTTACAGAAAATGACATACAAACCATCATTGTGGTGGAGTCTCTCTCTCCTACTCCTGTTTGTGATGGATCTATTTCTGATAGTCAGGAAAGTTGCTTATTCTCACAAATGGGCTTCCAGTTGCCTATGTGAATGATTTGACTTTTCTGCTCAAGTACACACCTAATAAAATACTTGGATATGTTGCATAGAAATGGAAGTTTTGTGAATGATTATTTTTTGGAAATGCAACTTAAAACAATTCACTGTTTAAATAATGAGACAGGCATCCTTTCATGAAGATAGGTCTGATTAAGTTCATCTTTTTTCCTGTGGTCAATGAAGCAGTCAAGTAACCAAAAATTTGTTGATGAATGGTTGAAGCCATAGTTCTATTTCTGCATAGATAACCATATTTAATATCATTTTTGTAGAAATATGCCTGTAAAACTGTCCTCTGGCTTTGAAGCATTCATCCTAATGAGGAGAGATGTAGGGTTTTGTAATGCTTTGGTTTTGAAACTGAGTTTTCATTAATCATTAGGTAATTTAGGGCAAAATCCAATACATGTTTAGACAGAAAAAAGACCTGCAACTCTTTCTAGGTGGGATTTCTAAGGTTTTCTTCTATCTAAATTTGCAGAGGTTATCATCCTAACTTAGACAAAGCTGTAGATCAGGGATGGGGAACTGCCAGCCCACAGGCAAAATATAACCTATGAGGTCTTGTCATTTGACCAGCTAGCTTCTTCCTCAGGTCTGGGAAAGAAAAATGCTACAGGCAGTCCCCGGGATATGAACAAGTTCCCAAATGGAAATTTGTCTTTAAGTCAAACTTATATATGTCAGACCACATGTAGTTGGCCCTCCACATTTGTGGATGTTGGGGCACAAGATCTCTTTGAAAGTGGAAAAACCACAAATATTTCTAGCCGTGCCCCACCCAAACACCCCAGTTCCTCCTCTTTGCAGCAAGGAAATGCTGGAGAAATTTCCTTGTCCAGATGGGTGGGATTTCCCTCTATCACCTTTTGCTTCCTATCTTTTTATGGTGGTGGTGGTGATTTTCTGTGAAATTTTTAAAAAAATAGGCTTTATGGCAGTTTGTAAGTATGGGTTGTTCATAACTTGGACCTTGATAACTTGGGGACTCTCTCTAGTCAGCTGCTGCTTAGAGAAAAGGCAGCTTTTATCTATGGGAAGCTGTTGAAAGCTTTTCCTTGCAGGGCAGAATTGAGAAGGAAGTTGCTGAGTGATTCAGTCCTGCTTACTTCTGTAGTTTGTCCTGTAGCATAGTGCTCTGCTTCCTTGTGAGTGCACATGGTGCTCATGCAGAAATTTGATATTTGGGATATTATTTGAAAGTGCTCTTGAGTGCTTCCGATCTGCTTACTTTGGAACTACCATGTTGAGGCCTTGTCCTGTTTGTCTAAGTATTGATTGAAATTGGCCCCACCCATTCTACCTTTGACCTGCCTCCAAAAAAATGCAGCTCCTGAGGACTTTTGCAAATAGGAATTTGTTCCTTGGGCCAAGAAAAATTCCCTATCCCTATTTTGTAGGATGATGATCAATGAAGGGGTGGACCTTTTAGGTTGCAATCCTACATACTTTTTCCTGGTAGTGATCCCCATGGAATATAGTGGAACGTATTTCTGGATATGTAAAGGATTCTTGCTATGCTTTTTATGAGAAACTGGTATTTTCATGGTATTTGCATAAAGAGTGATGCAATCATTATGATTCAGGTTTTTATGTTTAATCCAAGGGATTGATTATTGTGTCATAACTTGAATTTAAACAATTTGTGCATTGCTATGGAAGAGATCACTGCCTTCAAGATGGACAGGTCATAGCAGAGAGCTCTGACAAAATGTGATCCACTGGAGAAGGAAATGGCAACCCACTCCCATATCTTTGCCATGAAAACCCCATGGACAGTACCAAAAGACAAAAAGATATGACGCCGGAAGATGAGCCCCTCAGGTTGGAAGGAGTCCAATATGCTACTGGGGAAGAACAGAGGGCTAGTACTAGTAGCGCCAGAAAGAATGAAGCAACTGGGTCAAAGCTGAAAGGACACTCAGTTGCAGATGTATCTGGTGGTGAAAGAAAAGTCCGATGCTGCAAAGATCTGTACTCCATAGGAACCTGGAATGTAAGACCCATGAATCAAGGCAAGCTGGATGTGGTCAAACAAGAGATGACAAGACGGAACATCGACATCTTAGGAATCAGTGAACTAAAATGGACAGAAATGGGTGAATTTAATTCAGATGACCATCAGGTATGCTACTGCAGGCAAGAATCCCTCAGAAGAAATGGAGTAGCCTTCATAGTCAATAAAAGAGTAGGAAAAGCAATATTGGGATACAATCTCCAAAATGACAGAATGATCTCAGTTCGAATCCAAGGAAAACCATTCAACATGGCAGTAGTCCAAGTCTGTGCCCCAACCACTGGTGCTGAAGAGGCTGAAGTTGACCGGTTCTATGAAGGCCTACAACGCCTTCTAGAATTAACACCAAAAAATGATGTCCTTATCATCATGGGCGATTGGAATGCTAAAGTAGGAAGCCAAAAGATAACTGGAATAACAAGTTTGGCCTTGGAGTACAAAATGAAGCAGGGCACAGGCTGGTAGAATTTTGTCAAGAGAATACGATAGTCATAGCAAACACTTTTCCAACAACCCAAGAGACGACTCTACACATGGACATCACCAGACGGTCAACACAGAAATCAGATTGACTATGTGCTCTGCAGCCAAAGATGGAGAAGCTCTATACAGTCAGTAAAAACTAGACCAGGAGCTGACTGTGGCTCAGATCATGAGCTTCTGGTTGCAAAATTTAGGCTTAAGTTGAAGAAAGTAGGGAAAAGCCCTAGGCCACTCAGGTATGACCTAAATCATATCCCTGATGAATATACAGTAGAGGTGACAAATAGATTTAAGGAATTAGATCTGATAGAGTGCCTGAAGAACTGTGGACGGAGGTTCGCAACATTGTACAAGAGGCAGCAACTAAGACCATCCCAAAGAAAAAGAAATGCAAGAAAGCAAAATGGCTGTCTGAGGAAGCTTTACAAATAGCTAAGGAAAGAAGGGAAGCGAAAGGCAAGGGAGAAAGAGAAAGATACACCCAATTGAATGCAGAATTCCAGAGGATAGCTAGAAGAGATAAGAATGCCTTCTTAAATGAACAGTGCAAAGAAATAGAAGAAAACAATGGAATAGGGAGGACCAGAGGTCTCTTCAAGAAAATTGGAGATATGAAGGGAACATTTCATGCAAAGATGGGCATGATAAAGGACCAAAATGGCAGGGACCTAACAGAGGCAGAAGAGATTAAGAAGAGGTGGCAAGATTACACAGAGGAACTCTACAAGAAAGAGCTTAACGTCCCTGATAACCACAATGGGGTGGTCACTGACCTTGAGCCAGACATCCTGGAATGTGAAGTCAAATGGGCCTTAGGAAATCTGAGCAACAACAAAGCTAGTGGAGGTGACAGTATTCCAGCTGAGCTATTCAAAAGCCTAAAGGACAATGCAGTAAAAGTGCTACACTCAATATGCCAGCAAATTTGGAAAACTCAACAGTGGTCACAGGATTGGAAAAGGTCAGTTTACATTCCGATCCCAAAGAAGGGCAATGCCAAAGAATGTTCAAACTGCCACACCATTGCACTCATTTCACATGCTAGCAAAGTGATGCTCAAAATCCTACAAGCTAGGCTCCAGCAGTATGTGGACCGAGAAATACCAGAAGTACAGGCAGGATTTCGAAGAGGCAGAGGAACTAGAGATCAAATTGCCAAGTTAGGTTCCTAAGAGTGACCTACCTGCATCTGCGGCTGCTGAAAAACCTGGGTTTGCCTTGCAAGTACTAGCAAAGGAATCCCTTCCTTCCTCCGGAATCTGTACATTAGCAAGAGCAACCTGTGTTGAGTACTTGTGTAACCCTCTGGCATTACCTGATCTGATCTTAGGTACCCTAGCCTTAAAGGAATATTTAAACTGATAATTTAAAGATGTGTTTAAATGTATTGTTTAAACCAGCAATTTTATTTAGGAGGAAAGCCAGATGCAGAAAGTTGATATAGGTGACTATTTGGAATATATCCCTGATCTTTATCACATATTTATTGTATGTGGGTCTTTTTTTACTGCATATTTATTGCACATGGATCTTATTCTTCAAAGGTTGCTTAGAGATTAGACCTGAACTATAGCTAACAGTTGAAGTCTGACAATAATATATTACTGGTAGAAAGCAACAATGAATTGAACAACTCCTGATGAAAGTGGAAGAAGAAAGTGCAAAAGCAGGACTATACCTGAATTGTAAGAAAGTCAGGATCATGACTACAGAAGAATTACACAACTTTGCTGACAACATTGAAGAAAATGAAATTATAAAACATTTTGTAAAGCCCATTTATTTATTGATTTATTTAAAGTTTTATATGCCATCTTAATACTAAAAGTCTCTGAAAGTCTTACAAAAAACAAGCTTGGGTCAGTCATCAACTCAAAAGGAGAGTACAGCCAAGAAATTGAAAGAAGACAGACTTGAAAGGGCAGCAGTGAAGGAACTAGTCAAGATCATGAAGTGTAAGAGTGTTTCATGGAAACCAAGACCAAGATCATCCATACTATTGCATTCTTGATCACTATATATGAGTTTAAAAGCTGGACAGTGAAGAAAACTGACAAGAGGAAAATTGATACATTTGAAATTGAAACGTGATGCTGGAGTAAAGCTTTGCAAATACCCTGACCCAGCACAGAGATGAACAAAACCAAACCAAGCCAAAACTTTTCCTGTAAACAAAATTGACAAAACAGACACTGTCACACTTTGGGTACATCATGACAAGGTAACACTCACTAGAAAAGATGGTCATGCTGGGGAAAGTGAGAGGCAGAAGAACATAAAGGAAACCACTATTTACAAGTGTTCAGTATTACTGTGAAGGATGGACATTTTGGAGGACATTCATTCATACGGTCGCATAAGTCAGAGAGAACTTGATGGCATGTAACAGCAACAAAGCTTGTAAGACTTTTTAAGGTGCCATAAGGCATTAGAGCTTTTTAAGCAAGCTCCTATCCTCAGAAAGATGAAATTTTAAAACTGGTGTTTGATTTAAGGTACCTCAATGTGTAATCAATCAAAATAGAATAAAATGCTGTGTTAAGAAAGTGTACTATCAACTATCTGCTACTGCCCTTAGGAAATTAATGATTAACTCATGTTTAGGGGGTGAGTGTTCAGTCTTATTCAGGGTGGAATTGATTTAAAACACTTAAATCACTAGTCAATAAGAATAGATTTAAATCACAGTTTTCTACATAATTTGCATGCATGCTTACCTGACCTGTAGTGCTTGCATGCCGTTCTAGTGAAAGGATTGGGTGATCTATGCTTGCCCCAAGCTTACTATAAGCAATGGTCCCCAAACTTTTGGGGGCTGCTGCCCCCTTTTCATGTTGGACAACAACCCTAGTGCCCCCATGCCTTTTTCTTTGTATTAGGTGTATTTCTCTACTGCCAATTTAAAACAACCGATTATCCCCACCCCCAGATTTTTCCACTGCCCTCAGGGGGTAGTACCATCCACTTTGGGAATCACTATTCTAAAGCTTTCTGATTTCCAAAGTGGTAGGAATATTAGGTTTCTAGGATGTAGTTGGACCTTTGGGTGCTTTTAGGCCTTCCCTGGATCCATTGTCTTAAACTAAAGAAGAAACTTTTACTTGAATTGCTTTTGTCAGGATCAGCTCTCCTCCTTAACAACATACTGTAATGCACTCAAAAGGCTATCAGGCCTATCATCTCTGATAAGTGCTTAGTCAGTCTTGTCTTAAAAAGCTAGGAAATAGATACCTAGGTAATATTTTATTCCTTAGCCATGTACATTTCAATTTTTTTTGCTAGACAAGCATTTTTAAAAATTACTGTTTGCTGATCCTTACTTTTCCCTTATTTATTTTTGGTCAAATTTAGGCACATACAATGCCCCTCCCCCTTTTTTCGGGGAGATACTCAAACTAGCTATTTAGCTTTCTGTGTTACTTTCCACATCTTTTTGAACAGCCTTCTAACCTAACATCCTCCAAATATATTGGAGTATAATTGCCAGTGTAGCCATTAGCTGGAGAGGATGGGAGTTGTTGTCTGATACATATGGAGTGTGTCATGTTGGGGAACACTGGTTCACAGGCTTTGCTGCTATCTTCTAGTGTTTGTGCTATCCTTAACATAGAAAATGAAAAGACTTAATAGGCTATTCCTCTTGAGATCCAATCAATGCTGTGCCAGAGCAGCACCATCACCACCAATGTTTTTATGTAAATACAAAGCCAGATGAATTGAATTACAATTCCCATATCCCAAGTCAGCTTCATGATTAGCCAAACTGGTTGAGGATGGTGGGAACTGTAGTCCACCACTTCTGGACAGCTGTTCTACATGCATCACATTGTTACCAATGTTTTATCACTTTGCCTGCATTTTTGCATCAGTGCAGCTTTCTTCCTGAGAGAAAATGTTTAATAAGATGTTAGTGTTTTTGAGTCAAAATTATTTTGTACTGAAATCTTTCTTTGTTGTTCTTCACCATTTTCTTTTACTGGTAACTTTAATGAAGTTGCTCCCCATTCCTTCTAAGTCATTAATGAATCATTGAATTATCACTGTGGCAGGCCATTGTGGAACATTAGTTTAGTAGTCTTCACTGGAGATTTAGCACTGCTATTTTCTATCGCTCTCTTCTTGGTTGTTTCCAAAGAGAGTATTACCAAATTCTCATGTCTGCAAACTGCGTAGATTATCTTAAGGGACTGTGCAACCTGATACTGAGCCTACACGCTTACAAGCTGCTTGTTACATAGCTTTCAGACAGCTTTGTGAGATAGGTAGGGTAGAATCTTCAAGACTGGAGCATGGGAAGATTTTTGTTACTTCAAGGACAGATCACTGTGGTTTGCTCTGCAAGGTTACTTTGGAAATAGTTCAGAAGTTACAGCTGGTACAGCATGTGGCTTCTTCCTCATTTTGCAAATTAGGAAACATACAACCTGTCCTGCTTGATGCACTGATTAGGTGTAACCTTCTGTGGCCTCTGTAGTCTTAATCTATAAATGTTGTCCATGCCACACTTTGTTTGGGATGTACCTCTCTCCATACAAACCCTCCCTATCCTTTTGAGATTTAAGAGAGTCTCTATATTCTTCATAAATTTCATTAAACACTATATTAAAGTGGCATAGAAATGAAAATATACTAAACATTTATCAGGACAACTCTTCAAAAGATTAAGTTGAATTCTGCTTGTTTTTAAGAAGTACTACATGAACATATAATTATAATCATCCACTAATTAAATTAAAAATGGTGAAATATATTACTGTTTTTGTGTTTTGATATAATTCTCAATCTGACAGTTTACTTCATAATTTCCAAAAATTGAATTGAAAAAATGTTTACAATAAAGTACTGAGTTGATGAAAATACCATTTACACTGAGAAAATTAGTATTATCTACAGCAGGGATGTGGGTGGCACAGTGGATTAAACTGTTGAGCCACTGAGCTGTTGACTGGAAGGTCAGCAGTTCAGATCTGTGCAATAGGGTGAGCACCTGCTGCTTTCTCCCAGCTCTTGCTTACCTAGCAATTCGAAAGCATGCAAATGTGAGTAGATAAATAGGTACCACTTTGGTGGGAAGGTAACATTGTTCCATGCACCTTGGCATTTAGTCATGACAACTACATGATCACAGAAGTGTCTTCAGACAACACTGGCTCTTCAGTCAGCATGTACTGTATGTGTGGGGGAATCTTTACCATTACCTTATTGCTGGAGTGGACTTCAAAATGTTGGACTCCAGTTTCCATCAGCTCTAGCCAGCAAGAACTTTTTGGCTTGGTCAGTAAGGCCATCCAAAATATGTAAACAATTATAATAAGCAAAACATGATTCCCAATTATTCATTATAATGTCCTACTGGAGGTCATTATAGGGATGAAGCTGATGTTTATGCCTTGTTACCTTTTAACATCATGAGAGGAAAGGTTCCCTTCTGTATAAGTAACAAGTAATTTGTCAACTTCTTTTCCACTTTCTATCCTGCTGCTTTCTACTATAACCTCATATTTTCTAGCACATATTTCAGGTCACTTTATTTTTTTGTTCACACAATGCTGGTACATTGGGCAATATTGTTGAATTCTTTGTATGTAAACTCCTTCCTTTGTGCATGAAAAATGCTCTGCTATGGTAATAGTAAGATTACTTTAAGTATCACTTAAGTTCAAACAAATGCTAGCTAAACATTTGAGGGTAATCTGTTCATCTTTTTGAAAAGTCCCCTATCTTCAGTGATTAAATATGGAATACATTTAGTGTGGGATAGGGTAGTTGAAATAATCTGTCCACAAAACTAGAGAGACAGGTTGGCTGAGTGTATTACATAATTTTCCTTTGTGGATGGATCTGAACTGGGTCAAACTTCTGTGAGAAATGAGGGCAGGCTAGTGTCTATAATTCTTACCTGCCTGTGATATAGTATTAATGTTGTGTATCTGGTTTGCCAGACTGGCTGGAAGCCCTGTATAGAAGTTATGTTTATGTAACTGAAAACAGAGCAAATGCTAGGAACTCAGATGGGTGTACATAGTTCATTACAATGATAAAACTCTCAAAGGAGTTAACTCTATTGTTTTAACCAGGATCTTCGAAGGATTAGTTAACCTTTTAGAAACAGCTTTTATTTAACCCTGTAGCTACACAGTTGCAATAGCATTTTAATAAGCCGTGGACTAGTCAAGTAAGCAATACATCAGGATAAACTGATGTGTTGGATGTGCGTTCCATTAAAATCAGTGGGATCTGTTTTTCATGTATTTATTTTCTTTAAAATAAAAATACATTCCCTTTTAAGTTTGCAATAACATTAAATTCATATGTTGAATATTTATTTTCAGCCATTGTATGTTGTCGAAAGGGGCTGAAACCATTGTGACATTTATTAGAATGCAATTTTAGAGTATTAGAGATATTTCTAGTTAGGGAAAGTGAGCAGGGCCTTAGGAAGAAATGAATGATTCAGTCCTGCTTACTTCTGGGGTGTGCCATGTTTGCTTCTAAGTACACTTACAAACGTTTGGTACTTAGCATGCTGTCTGAAAATACTGCTGCATGATTCTGTCTGCTGATATCTCAGTAGATAGGTAAAAACCTTGTTCTACTTAATTTTGAGAAGGCTTAAAGTCAGTAATAATTGCATTATGGTCCTATCCCCTCCGCCTTTGGTCATTTCCACAGGTGGAATGCAACTCGAGACTTCCCAGATTGGCATTTGGCTTGCAGACCGAAAAAACTTCCCAGTCTAAAAACGTAGAAAATACATGGATGGTACAGATAGCTAGCTCCCTTCATGGCTGCAGTTATCCACAGTAAACTATCCACTGCTGTTTTTATTCATGCATTGTATTATTATTACTACTGCTATTATACAATGCGTTTATATGCCACCCTTTTTCCTTTTGTGAGGAATGTAAGGTTGCTTAGCTCCATATTATTCTCACAACAACAACAACAACCCTGTGAGGTAGGTTGGAATCAGAGTTAGTTACTGACTCAAAGTCACTCAGTGAGCTTCATGGTCAAGTGGGGACTAGAACCTGGACCACCTGGGTTCTTCTAAGTCCAACATTAACCACTATCTCACACTGGCTATCAGGTGTAGAAACACTATAATGTGGTGTCAGAAGAGGTATGTCATAGAGAATAAAGATAGATTTTGAGATAATGAGAGCAATATGTAATTAGAAGAAGTAGCAAAGTCATAGAGAATGTAGTTTTTATGTTGCGTGCAGCTGACTAAAATAAACTATGAGAGATTCAAATATAGTACAAAACAACACTTATGTTTGCTTGATATAGTTCTGGAAAATTTGGATTTGCATCAGCTTGTAAATGGTGCCATCTACAGATTTGTAGATTGCTTTTGGGCTCTGGTTATAGCATTTTGTTCTCAGTATTAAACTAGAAAATACTGTTTGGATGGAGACATTGCAGTGCATATTCCCTTGTAATGCTTTGTTATTAAAGTGGCTGTCACTTGCCTTAGGAACTGATTTACTTAGAAGAAATTCTAGTTAGCAACCATGGGATCTGGAAAGCTTGTATCAAATTGGGATAAGTGGTATGATGCCACCTGACTTGTGAGTTTTGCTTGATTTTTATGTCCTCTTTTTTTTCAGGGCTGCCTTAGCATAGATCATGAGCAGGTAATGTACAGGGAGTGTGACTGGGAATCATGTCGGACGAGTCAGTCTCAGGGAGTGATCCAGATGTGGACCCAGACTTGGAGCAGGAGGATATGGAAGAGGAGGAGGAGGAGGAAGAGGAGGATGAAGCGATGGAAGAGGACAATGATGGGGATGATGAGGAAGACCTACTTGATGAGAATGGTGAGTGATGAGCATGAAAGCCAGTGAATCATTACTTCAGTGTACTTACTTGAACTGTTAAATCCGGTGAATGAATCTTTTGATTTTTATGTAAGAAGAGGATTTGTTTGCTCCGGAATTTGCATATGTACCATATTTTGACCATATTAGTTAGTAGATTCTATAATGGGACAACCCAGTTCTGACTTGGTGGCTTGGACTGTTACAGCTAAAACAGTGTTTCTTCCAGCTTTGGTAAGCGGGCCAGAGCCATTTAGCTTCTCACCTGCCGCAGAATCTCTGCTCTGGCAATAGTATCTTGAGAAGATAGCAATCCCTTGAGAAGGTTGCAGTTATATTTTCTACTGTCTGAAATGGGACTATTGCGAACAGATCGGTTGTACTTTTCTTGTAAGGCATTTTATTTAACCTTCAGATGGCAGATTTGAATGAATGAGAGGATCTAAAAGCAGGGCTATGTGTACTCTATATGAAAAATACTGAAGTTGTGTGCCAAAATTGTGCAGAGCATCTCAGTTTGCATAATTTCTTTATAATTCTGCAATTATGACTGTTTTCCAAATGAATTCCATCATGCAAGTCATGGGGAGGCATCAGGAGCTATGTAGAGCACTGAACTGCCACTGTGGGGGGGGGGGGGAATTCAGGCTTCTTCATGGTGGGCATGTCGTGAGTGGAGCCGGCTGGTGCCAGAGGTCAGACTAGATAGCCCAGGAGACCCCTTCTGACTCGCTCTGTTTCTATGTTTCTATGTTTTTAGCAAGTGTTGCTCATGTATAGGAAACTGAATTAGAACATAAAGACACAAGAAAAATTGCGTTCAGTTGGACCAAAGATCAGTCTGGCTCTGCAGTCTAGTACTTAGAGGCACCCAACAGATGCCTCTAAGAAACTCACAGTTGGGGAATAAAAGTGAACATCTCCCATTTTGCTCTCCTTAGTACCCAGTATTGAGAGGTATACTGCCTGCTGATTCAATGTTAACGAATAGTTAACAAATTTATTTAAAACATTTCTATGCCGCCCCCATCGCAACAAAGCCTCGGGGCGGCTCACAACAAAAACAAAAACATACAAAATTATACAAAAATTATACACTAAAAATATTAAAACCTGGTGCATCTTGGCTTAATTTTTTTTTAAATCCTACACAATAAATTAACACTTAAAATAAGTTTTAAATAAAAAGGTCTTAGCCTGGCGCCGAAAAACAAATAACGACGGTGCCAGGCAGACCTCTCTGGGGAGCACACTCCACAGGTGGGGCGCCACTGCAGAGAAGGCCCTCCTCCAGGTACTCACCCTCCTAATATTCACAGAGGGTTCCCGGAGAAGGGCATCTGTTGCTGATCTCAAGGGGCGGGAGGGCATATATGGACACAAGCGTTCCCCCAGATACTCAGGGCCCAAGCCATTGAGGGCTCCATAGGTCATAACCAACACCCAAATTAATAACAAATGGTTACTAATTGATAGTAGTACCCTCCATAAATGTGTTCATTGTTGTTTTTAAAAGCCTGCCTGAGCTATTATTTAAATTAGCAACCAAGTCTTGCAGACTATGTCTCATTGTACATTGTAACCAACCATGGGTTAATCTTCTTTGCTCACTTCTGCTTTACATCCAGTTGAGCAAATAATCCAGGTGTCCAAGACTAGCACTCTGGGTTGTTAAAGAAGAAATAACCAATAATTTAAGCAAAATGCCAAACTTTCTCTGAGTTTTTTGCACCCCTGCTTAGACATATCATGTCCTCCAGTTTTACCTGTTACTTAAGGCTCTTTCTCATGCCTCCGTGCCACCCCACTGTTTTGTTTTTGCCTCTGGAGGAATTCTTTCTAAAGTACTTTTTCTTGTTAAATGAATTAAGAAGTGTGAGAAGACAACAATTCCTTATGAGAGCTGTGCAATTTTAAAGAGGAGAAAATACCAACACCCAGCTCCTATGGTATAGCCAGTAGCAGTTCCTTTATTTCCTGAGCATGTGCCCCATCTCATTTTCTTGCTGTTTTCAGACTATCATATCATACCACAGCAATTAACTGAATTCCTGCTGCTGCTCATTAGAGTTGGTTTTGTTGCAAGCAGGTAGATCAGCAGGAATTATCTATTACCTAAAGGTGCTCTCTTTCTGCCCTTCTTCTTTCTAGAAACAACTTTAGTGCAGAGTTTGCCCATGACACTATCATGGTATGGGTTGTTGAATTCTGGGTTATTGTATTGTATGAACCCAACTACACAAACAACCCAGAAAGAAAACCCATGGCTTGTTGTGGGGTTGTGAACTCTAGGCAGAAAAGTTGTCATTACATGTGTTTTGTTTTGTTTTTTTCGCCAGGCTAAAGAGGCTATGGGCAAGGATAGTAAAAACAAACAACAAAACAGCTGTTCTGTGTGCCAGTGCTACAGTATGAGTGGCATTTGGGATATTAGGAAGAAGAAAGTGAAAGAAGAAGAAAACAACCCAGGGATTGAGGAGGGAAAGAAGAGCAGTTTGTTTAATAGTCTGCCAGACAAATGCTGGGTAGAGCAACAAACCATAGGTTAAACTATAAGTTCAATAAACAATGGGTTAGTGTTATATGTGAATCTGGTCAGTAACAACATCCGTTTCCCTGGAACTGTAACATGAGGAAAGAAGCTGAGGCCATCCATTTTTTGGGGGGTAGCATCATACTAGATATATAAATAAAATGGGCATTTTGATAATTATTCCCACATTGCATGTTGATACTTGTTTCCAAAAAAGCAATTGTTTTGAAATGGAAAAATGCTTCTAGGGCTTATTTTGCATGGCAGCTACTGAAAACTGTTTTTTTTCTTTTTGCTCTGAGTAGTTAGTTTGGACTATTTTGGAAGTGGGTGATGGTTGTTCCCTGTAATAGACTTGTAGGTTGGGCAGATTTTAACCTGTCACTTTTTTAATATTGACTGGGTGGTGCAGTATGACAACACATCTTGTTTTCTGAACCTGAATTGTTTTCCTTAGTGTGGCTTTTGCCTACACAGGCCACCACAACAACTGATTCTAGAGGTACTAGGGGTTATTGTATCTATGAAGCGTTCTGTCATCAGAACCCAAATGACCAATCCCACTGTGCATATGGGAAATCAGCGAGGCCTTGGTAAGAGCAGCAAAAATAAACAAATCCCTTGCCACTATTGTTGGGGAGCCACTGGGCGAGTCCCAGTGTCAGCTGCCCCCAAAGTGTCCAAGCAGTACTCCCCACTCCTGCTATGAATTATTCTGGGCTTGCCTCAGGTTCCTCCCCTCCTTTTTGGAGAGAGGGGAGATGCAAAAGTCAGCTGTACCCAGGTTTTTATTATTTTTCACTCTTCTTTTAGTGCAGTTATACAACTGTGATACTTTACAATAGCACAACTGTAGGGATTTGTAGTTTCAGATGAGGCAATGTCCAGGGGGAAGTCTGCTGCCAAGAGGCAGCAGGTACCCAGCATGAACATTGCCCCAGCCAAGGTTGCAAATTCATTTCCCCCACTTCTGGTTCCTCTTGACAGTTTGCAAAAGACAAATTGTCAATGTAAAATAAAGATGCCATGGATCTTTTGCTATGTAAAATGTTTCTGGAGATGCAGCACATGTCTCTCTTTTTTCTTTCTCTATTTCAGGTCCCATCAGGCTGCACAATTTGTCCTTCATTCTGAGCCTCTAGGTGCTTGGAAAAGTACAAAATGTGCACTTTCTCATTTGTGTTTCTCCTCATTTTTTCATTTGCACTTTCATTGTGCAATTTCCTACACTATTGTACTGCTGTGTCATGTAATTTTGCTTTCTGTTTTACTGCCCTGCCATTAATTTTGTGAAATGCGTGTGATCCTGCTCTCTTCTGCGAATCCTTTATTTACATTTGACAGCTAGCAAAAGAGACCAGTGGAAGGAGGTGACAAACACAAAGGCTTCAGGGGTGGGAATCAAAAGCAAAGAGAAGGCCTTTTGGGGGGCAGGTGTAGCAGTGTTTAAAATAAAAGGTGTTCACTAGGAACAGAGAAGCTCCCTGACAAGAGAAACTCCCTCCCATCCACTAGCAAAAAAGGAAGTATTTTACCGAGCTCCTGTGAATATGTATCCACAAGAGTGCCTGCCATTCATCCCTACATAGCCCAACCCCCTTTTTGTTCAGAGTTGTTATCACAACAGTCACAAGGGGTATGCATAGCTAAAAGAAACTTAGTAGCCTGATTTCTATGATGTAGAAATGGAATTGATACTCCTGGAGACAATCTTTAAAAATTAAAAAAACCCAAAATGTTCATTAATTGAAATTATTTACAAAAGTTAATAAAATTTACTTTTCAAATAATAGTCTGAGATTGCTTCAAGGTTCTTAAATGAAATACGACTGCTTACCATTCCTTAGTTGAGAATTTCAAGCACAACTTAATTTTAGTGGTTTATATTGGCTGTAGTGATTAAGAATGTTGGACTGGAAGTCCGGAGATCTGGATCCTAGTTCCCACTCAGTCATGGAGCTAATTGGGTGACTTTGGGCCAGTCACAGACTCTCAGCCCAACCTACCTCACAGGGTTGTTGTTGTGGGGATAAGTTTGGGAGGAGGTTGAGAATTATATAAATGCCTTGAGCTCCTTGAGAGAAAAAAAGACAGAATATAAATATAATAAATTTCAGATCAAATTTCCTAAGCTAATTTCAGATCAGATTTCTCACATACAGAAACAGGATTAGGAAATTCCCTAAATTTCCTAACAAACAAGAACAGATGCTGTACACCTGCCTTCATCTGCCTCAAGCTGCTCCTGAATCTTTTGGCTTCCAGGACGATTAGATGTTTCGGAGACTACTTTGTGAAGTTCAGACATAAAATAAGAACCTAAAATATATTGCATAATTTGGTTTGCTCATAAAATGAGCCTTTTTAGTGACAATACACATGAGTAATGGGCCCAGACCCACACAAAAATAGCTGAACAGTATTTCTTGTTTCTTCCTGAGTCATTGATTCAGACTCTATTCAAGTGTTGAATTCAAACATTGGGGATTCATTCACCCACCCATCAATGGCACTAGGGTCATTTTCAGCTCCTATTCCTGGTAGCTCAAGGTTGTTTGGCAGTACATTCCCCCTTGACTCTTAGATTTTATATATGCTGTAGCAAGCAATAATAATATCTGGTATGAAGTCTTTTCCACATCCAGGAGTGTGTAGAGGGAACACTACTGCACATTTAAGTGGCCAACAGCATGCTCTAGCATGGCTGTGGTAGAAGTTAGGGTCTTTCTGGTCAGTCATTCTTGGACCCTGGTGCAGCACCATAAACCATGGCTGACGTGGTCTCTTGGGATGCACCTGGAGGTCATTTAGTGTGGTAGAGTGGGAGGGTAACAAAGAATTTGCCCATGGTCAGTCTGCCATAATGAATACCAGATGACAGCTGTGTCCTAGCTTTTCCCTGAAACTCCTGTGCAAACATTCATACACCTTCCTTTAGTATTGGAGTTCCAATGCAACCTGAAAAACATGCTGTTCAGCCTGTGCTGCCTATGGGCTACAGCAAGCAGGTCCTGGTTCACAGACCAAGTCTGGCATTCATCCTATTTCAGGTACCTGCAGAGAAAGAAGTAGGTGCCACTTTTCAAACAGCTAGCTTGCTTTTGTGTTAAGAATTCACATTGCTTGGTGGGTTGGTGGAAATGAAGGAAGCAGGATACTAAAGAGAAACTAAAGATACAGAAATAAATATTTTTGAACATAGGAGTGGTGATCATGTTTTAAGTCATTTAGATACCACCCAATAGCCAGAGCTCTCTGGATGGTTAACAACAATTTATCCAAAACAAGAAAATACAGTGCAAAATACAAAACAATAAAAACAGCATAAATGTTTCAATACAACATTTAGAACATAAATTAAAACCCTTTGAACAAATACACTAGACCTGAAAAGAGAAAAAGAAACGGGCATCCCTGTTTCTTTGTGTCTAAGGCGCCATATGCATCGGTGCTGGTAGGGGATCCTAAGCGTTAAGCAAGTGACTACAGCTCCCCTGTTACTACAGGCATCAGTGATTCCAGAAATGAATGTGAACCTATCCTGAGTACCTCTGTACTCCAGTGCACTGTACAGGGCACAATAAAGGTTGCAACAGTCATTGAAGGAACACCTGGAAAAGCAACTATGCTTTATTTTTTAAGAGTCAAATAGGAATGGAAGAGGCAAAAAGTTTTGCACTGGGGAAGGGAAACGCTTTTATTATTGTGGGAGTAAGGGAGTTACTGAGAAATAGTGCTTTTTCTATTCCAATTACCCCTTCCATTTGAGCTTACATCAAACATAGTTGGCAACGGCTGCTACCTTGTGCAGTGATATGGGGAGTTGCACTGTGGGCTGCATGCCACAGTGTAAAGCAACCCTACTACAGAAGGTATTGGAAAAGCAAGAGAGGAGGTGGCATAATCATGTGGAGAAGAAAACATGGAGGGTTAGGGGAGAAAAGAAATTGCTCTTGGAGATATGGCATATATTGAGTTATGGCATACTGGGGACATGGCACGTAAGGTGCTTTCCCCTGATTGCTTTGCATTACTGCTTGCAGGGCTGCTGTTGAGTTTTAAAACACCTCCATTTGCCTGTTATTGGCCACTGTTCAAACCCTCATCCCCTGGTCAAAGATCAGGTCTGGGTCCACCAAGACTTTGCACACTGACACCTAACATGCAGATGCTGTTAGCTATTGTCCAAGTTGACTAGGTCACTCACTGGTCCTCCTTCCACATTCCTGCTCATTCATTTCCTTAAAAAGGATGTACAGTGGAACCTTGGCTCACAAACGCCTCAGTTCACGACTAAATCGAGTTGCGGACAAAAATTTCATTAAAAAGTTGACTCAGGTCACAAACTCTGCAGTGGGTGGGGCTGTGATTGTGGCCATTCCCCCCTCCTTCCCCAAGCACAACCATGATTGTGCCTGTCTTCCCTGCACGAGTGCATCCGTGATCATGGCCATATCCCCACTCAGGAGGGGGGGAGATGGCTGCGATCACAGCCATCTTTGTTGTTCTGTGTCACTTTGCCTCAAATTTTTCTGATTAAAAAAATAGTTACAAAACGGATTAACCTTATTTACATTGAACCTTATGGGGAAATTTGATTTGGCTCACAACCAGAGTCCTAGAACAGATTAAGTTCATGAGCCAAGGTACCACTGTATGTATGCTTCTTTGCTGCTTTAGTGATTCTGACAAAGTTCTTGCAAATCGCACATGGTCAGTTTCATGCTTGTTACAAAAACACACTTCCCATTGTTAGTGGTGGCTCCTCCACTGCTAAATCTTACCTTGGTCCTCTGGGTTCTTCATGGCTGGTCTTGGCTGTTATGGTGGCTTCTTAGGCTTGTTCCCAAAGCGCTACAGAAACTGGTCAGAATCAGGATGACATGGCAAACCATCATGGCTAGATGCCCAGGTTAGGTTGTCATGTTATGTGAATCAGGTTTTTGCATTTTGAGAACGTTTTGTACTTAGTATGTTTGCTTTTAATTTTGTCTGACATGGATGAAATGGTGTACTTGCTTTCCTCTAACTGTAGATATTACTGTGGCAGGTTTTTCTGGGAAAGAGTAACTGGAGATCTTAAACTTGCAGGAATTAAAGGATGAGACTTCAGTGCTACTTGTATAATTTTAATTAGCTCCATGAACTGTGTTACCTGTTGTTACCTAAGAGATTGTGGGTGTGACTTGCATGCCGGAAGAGAAGACAAGAACCTCCATCTCTGCCTCCTTAGAGTTTCATGGACTTAGAATGTCTGGGGCTAGATTTTTTTAAAAAATATATTTTATCTAGATTTTCATAGAGGAGAAAGATCTTGCAAATCATAATGGTAATGTTGCCTCTTCCCACTTGTCTCCTTCTGTTTCCTGGCATCAGTTTCTTCTCTGAGAAAGTGGCACAGTGTTAGGCAGAGTCAGAAAATATTATATAACCTGGAGAAATGATTAACATGTCTTTAAACGAAGGCATTGATGTCTTTGCCTCATATCTGCTGCATTCTGTAGTCTTAATGCTCTGTCAGTGGAGTGTCGAACTTTTTGCTTTTCTATTTTGTTTGCTCTGAATAATAGAATATTAATGTAAAAATTATTTTCTATTCTGGACCCCTGCTAAGTTTCCCCTTATCTCTAACACACACAGATATTTTCTTCTCACCCTCTTTTTGCTGATTATTGTCCTTGAACATATACCAGCCTTCCTCCAATCTGGTGCTTTCCAAAAGTAGTAATGCTCTCTGGGGATGATGGGAGTTGCGGTTCAATACCTCCTGAAGGGGGAACCCTGATAAAGAATGAAACTTGCATGCTTGCATAATGTAGAAGTCCAAGTGAGTTCAGCTGATTTAAGTCACTCACTGTGTTCATGTAGATATAAAAATATTTTTTGGCACTCTTATTTTAACATTGTTGCTCTTCAGTCAGCAATGCTGAAGGACATCCCATCTTCCTTAATTATGAAGACTACTGTTTTTCTTTCAGAAATAATTTATTCTTTCTGATGCTTTCAGTCTTCCCATGACTTATTTATTTTTGATAAACATGCTAAAATAGTTATTATTTTAGCAGTTGCACAGTATATTTTTGTACAACAATGATAACAGTCTGTAAAAATGAACCTGACTCAGGTTCATCCCTCAGAAATACTGTTTCTAACTATCTACAAGGGAAACTGAGGTGTGAATGCCTTCCATTTTAGGAAGGCCTTCAGTTAGAGATTCTGTTGACCTTCAGTTGAGGAATTTTATTGCTGTTTTTTCACTATTTTATCTTTCAGGGGTTCACTGCCCCTTTATTTTATGTAATAATGCTTTAGTGTTTAATCTATCTTGATTTAGGCTTTATATTTCTTTTTTCTTTCTTAGTCACCTTGAATGTCTTTGAAAGGTGGAATTTAACTATGTTGCATAAATGAGGAATATTCAGTCATAGGGCCTGAAAGTTATATGCTGCAAAATACAGTTCTTCGTCGTGGCCTCTGTGCATCACACATATGGGTGCTGCGCCTGCGCAGTGCTTAAGGCCAGAAAGATTAGAAAGCTAACGGTTTTTGGCGGGAAACTCCGCTCCCCTCCCCCCAGTACTATATATAGAATGGAGTGTCCACCATTTTCTCCAGTCTTTTGTGACCGCTGTTCGCTGTGCCTCGTGCCTGTTCGTCTCTCGCTTTGACTCTGTATTTGCTCTTTTATTCAAATCGTTCTTGTTGCTCTTCATTGCTATTACTCCAAGTTATTGTTCCCTTGTTATATCTTTCTCTTTTTCCTCGTCTCTAAAAAAACAACAACAAAAAACCAAAAATATTATCTTATTTCTCTTTACTATCCTCTATTTCTTCTTCTTCTTCGATGGTGCAGCGAGCGGCTTTCTGCAAATGCGTGGAATGTGGGTCCAAGATGTTCCCAGCAGACCCTCATGACTTGTGCCTCCTTTGCCTCGGCGAGGGGCACAGAACAGATAAATGCCGCCATTGCCTCACGTTCACCAAGCAGGCCCATAAAAACAGGAAGAAGCGCTTGCGGAAACTCCTCTGGGATTAAGCATTAATGCAGTCGGATCAGCTCGCTGCAAAATCTGGGCCTGCTCCGAACCCGCCCGCCAAGCGCCCAGCTTCTGCCTCAGCTGCCTCTGGCCAACGCCCAGCTCCCGCTTTGGCCATGCCTGGCCAATGCCCTGCGGCCACGCTGCCCATGCCTCAGCCACGCCCATCAGATGATGGGACATCGCTGTCTAGAGCCCAACGATCTCTTTCTCCCCCATGTAAACAGCGGGAGAAAAGGAAGCAGGGCGGGGCAGATCAGTCTTCTTCTCATACGAAGGTGAAGAAGGATAAAGTGGCCAAACCGGCTCATAAGCCGAAAAGGCATCGGGACTCAGGTTCATCAACCCCATCGATCCCAACGGCTGCATCGGTACCAACACCATCAGTACCGATGCTACAAGCAGCGATGCAGGTCACCCCGCCGGGATCTCCAGGGCATCCTGTTCCTCAGCAGGGCCAGTCCCCTGAGCAACCCGAGGAGCCACAACGCGAGTCCATTTCAGACGGAGAAATCCAAGATTCTCCCCCCATGGCTCACTCGCCAACGCCAGTGCCTCTGGCCAGGCCTAGGGATCGGTCTTTCACCTCTCCACCGCGGTACCGTATTCGTATGGACGAATGACACAAGGAGGAATGGTTTCAGTCCTACTATGAAAATTATCCGTCGGGTTGGGGAGACTACCACTCCTTCGACTTCCATCCTCAGGCAAGGGACCACTTGTCGCCCTCCGTCCACGGGGAAGCTCCGTCTACCTCAAGACGTGCAGAACCTGAGCACCCAGCCTCACCAGGGAGTTCTTCGTCAGGCCCATACCATTTTGAATCCGACTCCGGCTTTGAGGTGGACTCTACCACTCCCGATGTTGCAATAACATCTCAGGGCCCAGCATCTCCTGAAGAACCGCACATCTCCTTCAGAGAGCTGATGTCTAGGCTTGTTTGGTTGCTCGAGCTTGAGGCACGACACCAGCCCAATCCGAGCACTGACAAGTTCTATGACATTGTGAGGGGAGAACAGTCACCTGCGATCGTCCTGCCATTGCTTACAACATTGCAGCAGGCGATGACCCAGCCTTGGGATCTGCCGACACAGCCACAGCCCACCGTGCGGTGATACGAATCTATGTATCATGTTTGGGAGAGCAACATACCCTTCTTGTTACATCATCCTAAGCCAAATTCCATCATTGTTGAGTCATCTCAAGGCAGGGAATCCAGGGGACATACCACGCCCCGGGACAAGGAGGGAAGAAAAATTGATACCTTGGTATGCCGGGTCTACGCGGCCACTGGCCTCGGCCTTCCTATGTCCAATTACGAAGCCACCCTTGCCAGGTATCAGTTTTTCATCATGCAAAAACTGAACGACGACACCGCTTCCCTGCCAGAACAACAATGAGATTTGGCCAGGACCTTCATTAAAGAGGGCATGCAGGTGGCAATTCAACAATTGTCGACAGCCCGCTATCATGTAGACACCGAATCTAGAGCCCTACTCGGTGCCATTTCGCTACGGAGACATGCCTGGCTAAGAAGTTGCAATTTCCTGATGAAATGAAAAGACGCATTGAGGAAATGCCCTTCGATGGCTCGGGACTCTTCCACTCTCGAATGGACCACAAGCTCAAGTCCATTCATGAGTCCCACATGATGGCCATACGGATGGAGCTACCAGCACAGCAGAAACGTAAGTGGACTTGGTCGCGCCATCCTATTGGTACCAACCCCCTCCAAGAAAACAATACCACCAACGACAACAGTGCAGGAGGCAGCAACCTCAACAACGGTTTCAGCAAGGCTGCCACCGTTTTGACAATGAGAGGTGCCAGCGCTGACGGGGCGGGCTTACCTCTCCTCCCTCTCAACACCCACCTTTCCCCCTCCCTTTTGGGGAGCAACTGCAAGACCGACTTCCCATTTGGGAGTCCATCACATCTAGCTTGTCTGTCCATGGACATTGGGAATGGTGCATCCCGAGGGGTATAACCCTTCTGGCGGTCCATCTGGCCGGGACCGACAATGAGGAAGCTGACATCTTGAGCAGACACATGTCGATGACTCACGAGTGGGAGTTAGATCAACAGGTCTGCAGTCAACTTTTCCAACTCTGGGGACACCCAGACATCTACTTGTTTGCCACCCACAGGAACAGGGTATGCGAGATATTCTGCTCCAGAGCGGGGTCAATGGGATACGCCCTCATGATCTCTTGGTCCGGCATCAAAACTTATGCCTTCCCTCCTATTCCTGTATTAACGGAAATCGTTTCAAAGATCATACACGGTGCCACGGGAATCCTGATTACAGCTTGGTGGCCCCGCCTGGTTTTCCACCCTTCTTTGGATCTCGGACAACACCTTCCTTCGCCTCCCATTGATACCATACTTGATAACTCAACAAGACGGCACAGTCCACCATCCGGACTTAGCTTCATTGAATCTCACGGCATGGCGAATTCGCTGACTAACGGGACTGACTTGGTTCTGAGGACTGCTCGGACGCTCAATACTTCTACTTATGAAACCGAGGTGCTGCTTGCCCCCTCGGTTCTGATAGACTTTCCTACAGGATCGAGTACTCTAGACCTGGACATTCGGAGAATTCTCGAGTCTGCTCTACAACCATCAACTCGGAAGTCTTATGCAGCAAAGTGGCACCAATTCTCATCTTTCGCTGAATCACATTCCTTTGCTCCGGAGTCAGGCTCGATTGAGAACATACTTCAGTTTCTTCTACAGCTACATCGTTCGGGACTTAAGCCTTCATCTATCAAGGTTTACGCAGCAGCGATATCACACTACTGTGGTGCGATACAGGGCTCATTGGTGTTTTCACACCTCTTATTAGGAGGTTCCTTAAAGTACTACAGAACCTCCATCCTTCAATCTGACCTGTCATGCCTACTGGAGTCTTTTAGTTGTTCTTCAAGCGCTAACAAGACCCCCTTTTGAACCTGTGGCGACTGTTGATCTGCGTCTTGTATCCTGGAAGACAGCCTTTCTTGTAGCTGTCACATCAGCTCATAGAGCTAGTGAACTTTGCGCATTGCAAGTAGATCCATCTTATTTGAATTTTCATAAGGAGAAGATGGTCTTGGAATGGACTCTACATTTTTACCCAAGGTAGCCACACCATTCCATTTGAATCAGGAAATTGTTCTACTGGCCTTCTTCACATCGCCATCGAACCAGATTGAGAGAGCCTTCCATACACTCGATGTGCGTCATTGTTTGGCCTTTTACAGATCGCGCACAGAATCCCTTCGCTTTTCCAACAGACTCTTTGTTAAGTATTCTGAGCATGACAAAGGATCTCCTGTTTCATCGCAAAGACTGTCAAAGTGGATAGTTCAGACCATTGTATTGGCATATCAACTTGCCAAAATAGACTTACCTGTTGTTCCGAGGGGTCATTCCACGAGAGCAGTAGCAGTAGCAGCTTCTTCTGCCTTTGCTGCAGGAATCCTGATCTAAGACGTCGCAGCTGCTCCGTGCACTTTCGCCAGGCATTACCGCCTTGATGTGCGTGCCAGACAGGACTGCTCCTTTGGTAGGGCTGTCCTCTCTGCAGTTCTTCAATGACAACACCACCCTCCTCCGAGTCTGGTAATCTTGCTGCTCACCCATATGTGTGATGCACAGAGGCCACGACAAAGAAAAGCAGGTTGCTTACCTGTAATTGATGTTCTTCGAGTGGCCATCTGTGCATTCACACAACCCACTTTTATCGGTACCATGCATTAATGTTCATGATACCCAATAAACTTATATGTATTTCTCTCCCGAAAGGGGGCGAACGATCAGTCTTTCAAAGACTGGAGAAAATGGAGGACACTCCGCTCTATATATAGTACTGGGGGGAGGGAAGCGGAGTTTCCCGCCAAAAACTGTTAGCTTTCTAATCTTTCCTGCCTTAGGCACTGCGCAGGTGCAGCACCCATATGTGTGAGTGCACAGATGGCCACTCGAAGAACATCAGTTACAGGTAAGCAACCTGCTTATTTCCTATATGTCCACTTCCTGTAGCTTGTTCTGCATGCCTCGTTATTTCTCCCCTTCCTGAAAATCTTGCAGGCTTCTTCAACATAATGGGAAGTTTAATGAGACACACACAGTGATTTCCTATCCACAAGGAATCTGTGCTAGACAAATGATTAGGGTCAGAGATTGATTATGAGGGTTAGGGTTAGGAAATGAAAAGATTGTTTAGTTTATGGAGTACAGCTATTGGTAGGTGGATAGCATTGCAGATGATGGTAGGAAAGAAAGTTATCCCATCTTGTAAGTAGTAGTTGCTTTTATCTTGTTCACAGTAGTTTTAAGAGCAGTTCCATTTAAAACCTGAAATTATATTGACCTTGTAGAACCTAATTTCAGTGTTGGCAAACCATCTTTCTCTATACCATTTGAAGATTCTAACTGTATAGACTTCATGACTCCAAGATCAAGGCAGGCTTTTTTCCCTAATCCCCCCACAATGCCTTACTGCTTTTTATATTATCTCACTTGCTGAAGGTCTTGAAAGCTTGCACTTTTTTTTGCATGTTCAATTTAGCCTAATACAAGTAGTGGCCTAATATGGATTTTGAACCTGAGGATAAATTGTTTGAGTTGGACATAGAAGACCCACATTTAAATCCCTGCTTCACTGTGAAACACTAGCAGCTTGGTTTTAAATGTATTACCATAGGAGCAAGTCCAGTTGAGTTCAGTAGAAACTTAAGTAATTATTCTTTGATGAGGGGTAATACAGAGGCCCAGCATTTAATAAACCTGTTGTGAAGATTTTTTAAATGTTTCCTTTAGTGAAAATTAAAGTAACAAAAACAAATATTTTGAAACATACATTTAATATCTATATTCCTTTCCCCTCCCACCCCTAGATCGAGTTATATAAAGTCTACAGACCTTCAGGATGTATTTGGGTTATACAGAAACTGTTACAACCATAGGACTTATAACTTGTTGGTACCATTTCCCCATATTCCATTATGTTAATATATTCAATAAATGATAACCAAACAGTCTCAAAAGAATTAAATGTTCATTGGCCTCTCATAACCTGTAATTTGTATGACGATGTTTCCATTATTGCTGTCTTCCATACCAAATCTTACCATTCATTCAAATCTGTAAATTTAAAATCCTTCCATTGTGACACTATTATTTTCTAGCAGCAAATAAATGATGTGAAATTAACTCCTTATGTTTCATATATTCTTTTCAATAAATACATTCAATAAGGTCAATAGGTACTTCTGCTTTTACAATCTGAGTAATCCCAGTGAAAACTGCAGTCTAGAATGCTTGAATCTCATCACATTCCCACATGTTGCAGCAGGTGCCAGCCACTTGGCACCCTCTCCAGCACACAGGGAAGGAACCAGACTTGATAAATGTCAATTTTCTAGGAGTCAGCTACTATCCATGTATTATCTTCAGAGATGTTTCTCTGGTATTAGCAGATACAGATTTATATGGGAGTCTCCCCCAGATACTCATCCAAGCTGCATCAGCAACAGAAGTAGATAAGTTTAACTCCCACCATTGCTTCAGACTACTATTTTTGCTCTCATCTAAGTCCAAAAGTACCTTATATATAGTTGACACCATCCATTTAATGTTGCTCCTATCATTTTTCAAATTTTTCAAAACTGGTTAAGCTTCAAACTGCCTGGTTCTTTACACCAGAATGTAGTTCATATTCTGTGAGCCATGTTGTTACTTCTTGTTGTTTGATTTCTGAAAATGAGAGTGCACTCTTTGTTCAACAAAAATCTTTAAGTATGTGCATTCTCCCCTCTTGTCATCCTTTGAAATCACATACGTCAGAATTTTAAAAAAACTCTAGGTAGAACTGAAGGCAAGAACTGACCGGAATTTCAAATGTAGACCATGTGAAACTGTTTACAGTTCAACATAACAATATAAATTTGCCCCTCATAAATGGAGCAACTGCCAGAGGGACCCTGTAAAATTTGTAGTAACATTCTCTAGAGACACCCATTTGTCTGTTGGGAATTGTCTGAGACAAAAGAAATCAAATGCTGTAATTGGCATACTTCATAATAAAGTAAGAGATTAGGGATAAACCATTCTCCTGAAATTGTTAACTTAAACAATATTTTTTTCACTCATAATTTACCATCAAATATGAACATATTAAGTTTTCTCTGCCATAACAATATGTGCCTTTGGTTCTGTAAGTGGCAAAGTTCTGAATAAAAACAAACAAGGAAAAACTGTGGTTTTTACTGCTGCTAACCAATCCATAAAAGAGTTAACTTTTTCCATCTATGTACATCTGCTGAAATAAATTTCCAGACCCTATTATAATTTGCATTATATAACTTATTCAAATTTTTAGTCATCAATACATCTAAACATCAACATTTAGAATAGTTGGCTGTTATCTCTAAGCATTTCACAACTTCAGATTGTTCCTTTGGAGGTACATTAAAAAAAACATTACTTTTCTGACTTGAAGCCCAGTCACCTTCTGAAATTTAAGTAATTCCGATTTCAAACTCTGAGATACCCTACCTGATTGAGTGGTAGTAATTGCCATGTCATCTGCATATAACCCACATTTATACTCTTGTCCTGCCATCTGCAGCCCTGGGATTATGTCATTCTGATGAATTTTTCTTGCCAATGGTTCTATCACCAGGGCAAACAAGAGGGGTGAAAGGAGGACAGCCCTCTTTCTTTTCATGCTGAAGAGTAATATACTTTGAATCCATATTATTTACTCCCAACTTGGCCCAACTATCTGAATATATCTGCTTTCTTGTATGAGTAAATTTAGTGCCAAATATCATTGTTTGTATTAAACTAATTTAAAAAATCCCATTCTGCACAATCAAAAGCTCTAAGTATATATAAGAAAAAAGTGCCAAGGGTGTCTTATTAATTTTACTGCTGTGTATAATATTTAACAAGAACCTCTAATTCTTTTCTCTTTTAGTCATACTATGTAAACATTTTAAAAGGTCCTGATCTCTTATATTTCTTAAAATATGCTTCTGAGTCTGCCTGTAATCTTTCCCTTTTGAGAGAGAGCCTAATTTTAAAAGCAGCCTTTTCTTTAATACATATGTCTGTCATTTCTTCATAGCTTCCTAGAGAGCTGTAGAAGAGGTACTTTCTATATTGTTCTCTGTAAAATAGTTAACTAAAGCCTGATGGATGGCTTATTGGTTTGGCTGATTACTCAGTAAAATGGAACTAAATGACTATGATGGGAATATGCAACTGAATCAGACAAATTTAAATCCATACTTACAGGGACATGTTTTGAGTCCTGAATAAGGGCTAAATCAGTCTTGCTAACCAATTGCAGCAAAGGAGGGGAGACCAGTAAATATCCTTGACTTTGTTTCATGCCTTGGAGGTTGGTGGGTAAAACATTTATCTCTTAAGTTCAATTCACCCCACACATCTTTTAGCCCCCACACCTCAAATCATTTTATGAGCTTCAATTGATGTTTAAAGTTCTATACATTACCCTGTAAATGGGCTTCTTGTTTCCATTAATTAGAATTCAGCTCTCTAGAACTCAGACCACCACATATTCCAATTTAAGTCTCTTGCTAATATCAAGTCCCCTTCTTTGTCGTGGTCTCTGTGCATCACACATACGGTGTTGTGCCTGCGCAGTGTCTGTATTTGGGAATATTCTCTCAGCATTAGTAGTTTTGGCGGGAAGCCCGCCCGCCATAAATGGGCAGAGTTCCTGCCCTTTTGCCAGTCTGCTTTCAGTTTGCTGTGCCTCTTGTTTCTCTGGTCGTCTCTTGTCTCTTTTGCTTTCGATTATACCTTCTTAGCTCCAAAACTTCAAAACCTTTTTCCATTTCTCCTTTCTCCAATATCTTTCAACCCTTATTTCTCCTTCAACCCCCCCCCCAATTCCCCTCAAAAAACTAACAAAAACAAACAACTATTGTTAATCTCCTCTATTTTCTTCTACTCCCATCTTTCTCTCCTTGATTGCACAGCGGGCCAGGTTTAGAAGGTGTACTCAGTGTGAGGCAAAAATGCCTTCCACAGACACCCACTCTTTGTGCCTACTCTGCCTTGCTGAAGGCCACTGGGTAGACAAGTGCTCCCATTGCCAGGCTTTTACCAAGCAGCTGCGGAAAAATTGGAAGAGCCTACTGAAAAAAGAGCTTTGGGTGAGAGCCCTGGTGACATCCCTTTCCATAAAGCCCCTCAACTTCTTAAATACTTTACCAAGGAACTCAATCTGTCTCTAGTTTGGTGTATATAGTTTGGTCCATTTATTCATCCCTATGTGTGTGGTCTTGTACTTTCAAACACACCTTTAACATAGATAAACCTACTTTCTCTATCTGTTAATTTTTTTCCACTTTGAAATCAAACTTTGCATGTAATATCATGGCTGCTTCCTGTGATTCAGCAGTATCAGACTTATAGAATTGTTGACCAAATATGTGGTGCTTCAAAGTCTTCTCTCCCTTTTTTATCTTATGAATTTCTTGCAAAAAATAAGATTTGAAGATTCATTTTCCTAAACTAATCTATAACACTTGTTCTTCTTACTGCACCCCTAAACCATTCATATTTAGCACAACAGCCCTAACTATATTTTTAATTTACACACGCACGCACGCACGCACGCACACATACATATATCAAAACCAAAAAATCCATCCATTTTCAACCCCATGCCTTATAATTTTCCCATTCTTTCGTTTTCCCTTCCCTTCCCCACCCAACAAAGCCCACAATGCTGAACCACTGTGCCCATTCTTGTAGACACACCTCCTTGCCTTAGGGCAAAAGGAAATACAGCAAACCTGGACAGGAATGCCCATTTATCTGCATTCATGTCCTCAGGTGGGGGAAAATACTGCTAGAAAGGAGTCTTTAAAATACTCCATGTAACATACAAAGCTCTCCTCTGTTACCAACTTGAATCTTTTGACTAAATACTATACATAATACTGTATATGTACTTGTACATGTATGACCACCTAAATTTAACAGAAATGCCTATTTAACCTTCCATACACTTTTAAGGTATATTAATTCTTGAAACTGTAGATAATGCCTCAAGATATTCCCAATTCCAACAGTGAGGGATCAAAATTGAATTTATTGCCTCCAAAAACTGTCGAATGAACTTTCACAAATCCCAGAGTGTCTAGAGGGACCATACAGTCAATGATTTCTGGAGACCAGGGTTTCTAAGTTCCTATCTGGCTTGGGGGGCCGGAAAGTTTCCTTAAACTCCCCCTTCTTTTCCTCCCTGTCCTGGACGCTCCCTCTGGTTTCCATCCTGGTTCTAAGATGATCATTGATCATAGAATATAAAATAATAGAATGGGAAGGAACCAAGAAGGCTATTGGGTCCAACCTCCTGCTCTTGCAGGATGACAATTTATACCATCCCATTCAGATGTCTGTCCAGTTTAACCTTGAATGTCTCTAGTGTGGGAGAGCCCACAACCTCTCTAAACAACTGGTTGCAATGTCATATTGCTCTGACAGTGAGGAAACTTTTCCTGATATCTAACTTGAATCTGGTTTATCTCCTTCTGCACTATTGCTGTCTTGATGCTCATTCTATGGTGGACCTTCTCTCTCCAGTGCCTTTAGTATATCTGCTGCTTGTCTCTTGTTTGTAGCTGAAAACATTGTATTCCCCTGAACAAAATGGAAATAGAAAGCCCCATCAACATCAAACTCCTGCTTCTTGCAGTTTGCTAGTACAGGAAGTCCCCTACATACGAACCTTCAAGTTGCGAACTTTCAAAGATGCAAATGTGCTTTTGTATACTTTACTGTAATAATTGAGAGAGGTGAGTCCAGCAAAGCGTAACACAAGTCACACCAACCTGAAGGTAATGCCATATGAAGAAGAACCCATCAGATAAACAACAGGGGTGCTCTTCTGCACTGCCACATACCTGGATATATAACTTCCAGAAGTCCTCCAGTGATGTACAGTACTATATAGCTCATTGGGTTAGTTGGGTACCTAGGCTAGCTTTGTTGGACTTACAAACAAGTTGGACTTAGGAGTGCATTCTCAAAACAGAATTCATTTGTATGTAGGGGACTTCCTGTATATGGGTGCAATTCACTTCTTTTGTACAATGTCTCAACGGAAAGATTTTGCAGTACTGTAACAAACTGATTTTCATACTTAATTGTTCCCAAGTGGCAAAACCCTTGAATAGCCGTCTCTTTTTTTCCTAAACCAGGCAAACAGAGAATAATATCCCTAGGCTAGGCTGGTTCCAGATATTTTTAGTATAGCCTGATGTGCACGTTCAAATGTTGTCCACTTCAGTCACTAAGTCATTAGGGATCTGAACCATTCAATTAAAAAGGCCTAAATATCTCTGCCTTCCATGCCTTCTTTCACCCCTTGCATATGCAAATTAGATCTGTGTATTTTGTTCTCAGTTTGCGCCATCTTGTTCTTAATTTCCATATTCTCTTTTCTAAGTTTAGTTACAGCTTTATCATGTGCAGTGCCCAGGTCCATAGCTTTAGAAGCTGTCTCTGATGCTTCATCTAGTTTTGTTACATGATTAGCCACCTTCTCTTCCAAGGTACTCATCAAATCTTTCAAAGTCTCCACTAATGCTGTTTTTATCAAGACCAGTTTTTATCAAGACCAGCCTTGAACTGTTCTTGGAGCTGCAAACCCTCTCCCACAGTATGCTACATTTGTGTAAAAACCCTATCAGTCATACCTGACTCAGTGTTTTCCTCTTCTTGAAGGCAAGCCTCAGATACTCAGCATTCCTTTGATAAAAAATGCACTTTAATCTCTAGATTTTGATTTAAAGGCTGCAGCAGACATTTCACTCTCTCAATCTGGGAGCAGAAATGGTTCAAAAATTTTCAAGAGGCCATGTTATTTAAATAAAGTCTTACGTTGGGGAACAGAGCTCTAACTTCAGGTGGCCCTTTTCCAGCTTGCAGCCCCCCCCCCCAATACTGTTTTGAAGTGACAATTTGACCGTGTTTGCACAGTCAAAATTAACTACCATGGCTCATTTAAGGAACATTTCTGGAAGAGCGCATGGGTTATGCCAGGGCTGTTTAACTTTTTTATTTCCTGTTGCCTAGGTTTGCACTACATGACAAGTTGCATATCTACAGCAAATATTCAAAATGACCACCCGCATGGGCCAGCACATATCACAGCCCATAGTCGGCTGTTTGATCATGCAAACTGACTGATTGCTTCCAGTGTTCAGGTTTGGATGACATGGCGTATTTAATCTATAGAGAGCCATAATGCTGAAGGATACCATATTGCATATGCAACCCATGATTGAGGTTGTTGTGTTGTGCAAACCCACCAACAATAGGTTATAGGAAGGTTAAACAAAATGACTATGAGTTATGCAAGGATGGTTAACTCTCACATAACCCACACTCACATGGTACAACCTCCAAGTAGGGGTTGCATAACTGAAATGTCATCATAGATTATTGTAATGCACTCTGCATGGGTCTCTATTTTCCTTTCAGGGGCAGGAGAAGACTTACCTTTTTAGGATTTTTTTTTACACTTAGCCTGAACACTTTTTATATTGCTTTCATAGATGTTTTAATTCATTGTGTTCTAATAGGTTTTAATTTGTTTTGTTTAACATGTTTTATGTACTGTAAGCCACCTAGGAAGTCCTTGACAGTTATAGTTGACTTATAAATACATGTATAAATAAATCTGTACACACCACAGCCCCCCATATCAGCTAAATAATAAACCCCAGCCCACTATGGCTTAAATAAGACATGATGGCATTTTGATTACAAAGCCTAAACTGTGTTGTTGTGTTATGCAAGTAGCTCCAGTGACTGTATCCTGTAAATTCTCAACTCTTCACTGTTCTTGGTTTGTTGTTGGCCTCAGTATCTGGGTGCCAAAATCAAATGCTGGTGCAGTGTTGCCTTTCACTGTGTGAAATACTATGCTCTCAGTAACTGTAGAATTAACATGCATGGCATTATATTGAGTTAGCTACATTGTGTGCTACTGACAAAATTAAAAATACTACTTTGAATAGCATGGTACATGCTTCTGTGCAGACTTATCTCCCCTCCCCACTTCTGCCTTGTCACCCATTTGGTGTGAGTTTCTGGAGTTTTTGCTCTTTGTTTCCAGTTGCCTGTTGGAATTCCCCTTGTGTGGGGCCCCAGTTGAGTTTGAATAGTTATGTAAGGATTTTGTTTTATTCCCGCTTTCTGCCACCAGTTCAAATGGAACCCCGGGCTGTGTAACTGTGTAAATGGTATCAGATGAAAATACATCCAACTTTGTTGCAGTAGTCAACTCAGAGAGAGGGAAGGGGGAGAGTGAGGGGGGAGAGGGAAGGGGGAGAGAAAGAGAATTTTTCATTTAGGAATTGTACTTATCCTCATGAGTGCTAATTGGTACTTCCTTGAATTTAGCATACGTATCAATATCAATCAACAGGATAGAGTAGTTTGCATCTGCTTCTGTGCTACTTAATGGTTTTTTTGTACTAATGACTTTGACTAACTGAGCAGGGAAGCAAGACAAGTGACATGGCTATATAGGAAAAAAAAAAAACCCTAAGCATATTTAATTAGTTATGTAAGTGACCTTTCTCAGCCACAGCCAAGTTACAGGATATATATTCATTGGATGTGCTCAATGCAGGCTTGTAGGATACGGGGTTAAGTGCTGTGTATTAGATTTTCTGAATTTCATAAATTAAATCTTTTTCCCACAACACTTTGGACTACTTCAGTCAAAGGTCCAGCACTATATTTTGTGATTATGGTGCTATAGAGAGAAGTGATAAATGAGTTGCAGTTATTTTAGTTGTTTGGTCTGGGGCTAGAATAGTTTATACTGGTTGACAGTTTTCTATACTGTCTTCCACTTAAGTTACTGAACTCACTGTTAAAGAAAACTGTGTTATCAGCTGTGTACCACTGGATAAACATGCTTCTCTTGGATGAGCCACAGCAATTTCCAGGTAAGACATGGTGGTTGTATGTTTATACCTACTTGTTGATACTCCCACTGTGAAATGTGATTTGTTTGGAAAAGAATATTTTGAGATGCAAACCTTTGTGGTTCATATTAAGTTGTCAATAATTAGGGAAAGTTGACTGTTTGATTTGCATGAGATTTTGACTGCTTAACACCAGGTATAAGTCTCTGTGCTAATTTTAAATCTAGGATTCTAATAAAACCACAAATGTAAATATATTTGATGTCTGTTCTGTAGCCCCCTTTGTACTTACTGCTTTACTGGAAAAAAAGATGTAGCACTTCTTGCATTTGTTACTTAACATGGTTATCTCTTTTCTAATGTACGGCTTGTTCTTTTTTATTTGGTGCAGTTCTGGGAGTTCTTGCTGGTCCTCTGTTTCCTGGGATGGGATACATGATGAGGTGAAAGTGTATGTGTACACATGTGTGTAATCATATTATGCTAGTCTGAAGCATTTTCCTTAAATACTTGATAATCAGATACACATACACCACTATTAGGAAACAGCTTTTTGTTCATCCCTGGCGTGCTGAAAATTAGATTGACCATGTTCTCAGCTGAATGAAATGATGGTGGGTTGTCCTGGCGAAAAAACTTCTAAAAACGTGATATGAAAAAAGTCAAGTTTAGAACATTTTGTTTACTTGATCATGTTTGCAGTAGTGTTTGTATTGTAATTTAATTCATTGCTTGAGTTAGCCTGATCAAGGTTCTAGTTCACGTAAAGCCTATTTCCTTTCCTAAAGTTCATTAAAGAGAAGGGGGCAAGAAGTATTTAACTTTTTAAATATTCATAGGTGTGATCTTGTATAGACTTCATTTTGAAGTTGATAAAACTAATGAGTTGAAGGTATTCAGTGGAATATATGGTTGGATCCAGGGAGTCCTTCCTCTTCCCCATTTAGGACTTTTTTGTGTGTGTGTGGAAAGGACTGCGATCCAGTGGAGGTTTCCTGCTGGGGAAAGTGGGGAGATAATTTTTGGTGTTGTCCCCTGCACCCCAACACATACACATCTGTGCTCTTCCAAAGCATCACCCAGTCCTCCAAAACAGTATTTTAGGGAGTTCAGACAATGGCACAGGAAAGAAGGCATTGTTGAAATGTGCTCCCCCTCTTCCTCCCCAGGAACATTTCATCAGCAGAATTTGAAATATGAGTGCTCTGGATCCAGGCCTATGTGCATTTTCCTTAAAACTCCATTTTCTATGTGTATAGAAACAAATGAATCTGAGAAACAAATGAATACTCTAATGCTGTGAATGGGAAGTGAAGGGAAAGAATTGTTAAATGATATGGTTGTCTGTGCAGTTTAGGTTGGATAGCCTGACTGAATGTTTAACTGATTTAGTCTGCTTGAAGTCAATAAGGCTAAAATGGCTTGAATGTTGGCATACCAACTTAACTGGTTTAAAACATTCAATAAAAATGGATTGTATGTTTAGTATTGGACTGCAAAGGGCATACCATTTCAGAGAGTGACCCATTAATTAGATTGTTAAAATGATAAAATTGTTACCTATTGTCATGTAGAAATGAAATAAATAATTATTATTATAATAAAACTCTTTGGCATAGTAACAATACCAAAAACTGGGAAAGTAAATTACTGTTTTTTTCATGCATGTCATACCCTGGTTTTGGACATGCACATTGCTTTTTAAAGTTTGGTTGTTCCATCATGTGGTGAAATAATAAATTGTTCCTTTAAATATTTCTTTGCTGGAATCATGCTGAAATTGCACAGTGTATAAGACAAACTTACTAATAAATTTAAGAAACTTAAAGTCTATGAAGTTCTCTGGGCAGTTTACAAGAATTAATTGGAACAGAAAAAAATAGTGTGTGTTTCTCACCCTATTTTGTTGTTTTACACAAGGACAATCCTAATCTCAGGAAACATTTAGCATTGTTTGAGGAATGTAGTGTTTTTGCTTTTCTGCCACTAGTATATGGGTTAGGAAATCAAGGGGCATTTATTATCTTTCTTCAAAATACTAATTTCAGCTAATTTCTTGGAGTTCCTTACTGACTTTGGAAAGCAGAAAATGGCAACCTGAAAAAAAAAATCTCTTCCCCACCCCCTCATTACTGGGAATTAATGTGTAACAAAAAGAGCTTAATCTTTAATTCTAAACATAAAAGAGTGGTGTAGGATGCAAGTGAGTTTATCTCTTTTCATGACATGGTGGCTTGGTGGTCTTAAAGTCAGCTCACCCTAGAACCTTTGTTTCACCAGCTGTAATAGAAATATAAATGCTAATAGCTTTACATGACTGATGCAAAGTCGTAGATAGCTACAAATATTTTACCAAGAAATAACAACCAGGTTTTTTTACGTCTATGGATTATTGTTTCTCAGACTTCTGACTACAATCAAATGTGTGTTTTGGAAGGTAATTTATATAAGTTCGGACTATCACGTCCAAATTCTTTGAAATTGCTCCACTTGGTAACCCATTCATGTGCTATGAGGAGATTGGATAGTTTTCCCTTCCTATTATTTCCCCTACCTAGAAATCTTACTTTGTGGCTAAAATTTCTCAACCTGCATATTGAGCTGTAATGTATGCACTGAAAACAAATACTGCAGTGTTGTTTCAGTGGTAGTACGGAAGTTCATTTCTGAAAAAGAAACTTCCTTCCTATGAAAGTGGCTACTTCAATAGCTGGACTATTGCAGAGTTTGTTACAAATGTCATGAGTGTTTTAAATTCTATATATAATGGTGGGATTCACTGGTTTCAAGATCACATTAGCTTATATGCACATTATGAAATACGAGAAGGGGCATTTGTTACTGAGGGGCTTCCAAATGTAGCTTTTTCAGTGGGATTCCATGATTACAGAGTTCTTTGGTAGAGTACACAACAGATTGTATGGGACAGAGCAGGGAGGTTCCTATTGCTTCAGTTTTTGCTGTCTTGGTTGCTTTGGAAATGTGTAGCAGGAATAGGCCTCTCTAACTTTCACTGTACTGAAGATTCTAGCATAAAGCTCGTAACAACTGCCAACTATAAACTAGTTCTTGTATAATCATTGCATAATGCAGATACCTATCCCCCAACTTTTATTTAGCCAGTCCTTGAAAAATAATAATAGTGTATGCTTAACCAGCAAAAGAGGGATGTACAAAAATGGGGTCTTTTTGTCCCTGCAAGAATCAGAATTTTTCTAGTTAGGTGCCCAATATTTAAGAAGAAATTGCCCATTTGTAAAGGGGAATAGACTCCAGTATTGTGACTTTGACAAAGTAGATCCTTCTATTACATTCTGGCATTTTGTTGGAAAGCTAGTTAACATGAGTTAGAAAATCGTAGCTTCTTGAAACACAAGCAGAGAAGGCTGAAAACATTGTGGGTCACTGTGATCCTGTTTCTATTGGTAGAAGAGGGAGATGACTGAAAGCAAAAATGTCAGTTTGCAAGTTAATTGCTTCAAAATTAAAAGTGTGAATTTCCAGAATTCTAGTATGTATTTGATTGCTTGAGTACCATACTGAAGCAGTGTATGTATGATGATGGAGTATTGGAGGGATTGAGTTTACATTTCAGATAGTGGTTGGAAAGGTCATGGTACTATAAAGTTTGGTATAGTAACAGAATAAAGCCAGGTCCCATCTTTCTTTCTCTTTCCACAGAAGGTTTTGGATCACTTTTTTAGACAAGTAATTAAACATGCTGTATTTTTGATAGCACAATATGTTGGTGCTATAGCCGTGAATGAAAATTAGATTGTTAAATATGTTTGTGTCATAGCTGAGAATAAAAATTAAGTCTGTTAAATGAGCTTCATAGTGCTGAATAGAAAAGGTGCAGTGTTAGCTGAAAATTATCAAGATAATTCTGTTCTTTTGCCTGGATCTGTGCTGTGTATATATGGTTCTGCT
Organism: Varanus komodoensis; assembly: GCF_004798865.1. Classification (NCBI taxonomy): domain Eukaryota; kingdom Metazoa; phylum Chordata; class Lepidosauria; order Squamata; family Varanidae; genus Varanus; species Varanus komodoensis. The sequence continues at coordinate 4,773,422 of NW_025336346.1, forward strand.
TTATATGATCAGTTACCTGTTTTCTTCCTTTGGTTTGTGAATGTTGATATTTAGGCACACATTCATAAAAGCTTATATAAGTGCTCTTTAGTGTTTATGTAATTCAGGCCTCTTTACTATGTTCAGTAGTGAGGCCAGAATAAGAGCTCTTGAGTATTTGGGGCCTTGGTCTGCTTGCATAATCTTGGAATTAGAAGATAAATTGCCTGTCACCGAAGTTGGCCTTTAGATGTTCTAGATTTTCTGCTTGTACTTCTGTAACTTCCCTGTCCCCTTTGGCCTCCTGCTTCCCCCCCCCCCCCACTGCTTTGGAGTATGTGTTCTTTATATCCTCTTTGCTCCATACACTACTTCTTCTCCATATAAGGTTCAAGATAATATAAACGAATATTTCTGAACTAAGATTACCATGAAATTCTGGTATTTGAATTTGAGGGTTAATGCCCTTGCAACTGTGGATCACAAATACTGTATGCCAGTATTAAAAGCAACAACAACAATTTTTTTTCCCTGTGGTTTCAGACTGATGAGTTTGTTGCCTTCATAATAAAGTGAGTGCTATTTTGTGTATATGTCTGTATATCAATTCATGTAAAAATTAGTCAAGGGAAACATTTGAAAAGCATGCAGTTGAATTTCTTTTGTTTCAGCCTTACCTTTCTCTGTCTCTAGATTTAGTCATACATAGAATACAAGTTTGACACTACTGATATTTGGCAAAGTCGCACACTTATGTACGTGTGTGGCAGGCCAGAGAAACTGTTGTTTAGCAGTAAAATAGCAAAGTGCTTATTCATGTGACAGGCTACATTTCCATTTATTATTTTGTGGATAAAAATTAACATCTTCTGGCGAGTGCTGTGGGAGGAAGTACAGTGGCAGCTATCAGTGATCCTACAAAACCCACAGAAACTAGTGATTCACTATTTCAATGGTGCCCTTTTATTTACCTGCATGGGAATGAAGCCATTCTTTCTATAGATGAAATGAAGTATAGCCTCTTTCCATTCCCCCAGGTTCAAACCCTGCTGGAGCCCTTTTGTGCCATACTTGCAGTTTATGATCTGGGTCACATGACAGAGCCTGATTCATCATCAGTTATTTATTTAGCTTACCATGAGCCAGGGTCCCCATGGGAACCATTTTTCATAACCTGCCCCTTGCTTGGAGGTTTTTGTTTAGTGAGATCCTGGCAAGTGTGAGTTATACAAGAGTGAAAATGGTCTTATCTATGGTTACATGAGGGTTGTTTAATTCTTGCATAACCCATGCTGGTTTGAGTTGCACAATATGACAGCTCCCTGAGTGAATGTTGGATATGCAGTCCAAGGTTGTTAGGTTGTGTGAAGCAGGTCTGTGTCTGAACTCTCGTACAGGAAAGAAATGCAATGATGTGGAGGTCAAGTGTAACTAAGAAACAGACTGCAGTGTCATATTATATGCATAATTTAGGCAAGTAAAAGCTTTCAATTTGGTGCTTTGCAGATGTGATACAACTGAGATTCACAAGTGGATGCCAGCTCTTGCGGTTTGTGTGGTTCAGAAAAAGTAGAAATTAGTTTGTGCTTCCTCAAATAGCAGTTGTGCAGCGTTAACTTTGTTCATTACTAAGGGTGTAAGTACAATATAGCTGTTATATTCCTGCTGTGTTGTCTTTCTTGTGATTATGACTTGATTGCAAAAGTTTATGTTGTGGTGTGTTTAATTTTACAGATGTGAGGAACACATCTGTAGCTGGAGCAGAATGAAGTTCTTGTTTTTATTAGCTGAGGTTTTCAAGATAGCACAATTGAGGAGAAGTTGAGATAGAGCAAATAACTTTATTTGAAGTTTAGTTATGCTGTATAATGTGGTGTCACAATGGGATAATTACTCTATGGGTTCCATTGCAAATTGGAATTATTTGACACCGTTATAAATTGGGGTGTTGCATCACTATGCCTTGGCTAACTTTTGAGAAAATTATACACCACTACTCTGCAGACATATGAGGCATAAAAATAGCATTGATATTATCTTGGTTAAGTGTTGTGAACAGCTGTAGAGATCAGTACAAGTCTGACAGTACAGTGAAAGTAAAAATGGGGAAACTAGTGAAAATAAAATTGTCAGTGAAAGGATGCATATAGGCAACAGCAGCTTACTTTCCTCTAGGTCCTAATACTCCTTCCTTTAGCAAAAGTTGTTGATGGTAGTGCTCTGGCCAAGAAGCAGAGGAGGAATGCATTTGGTCTTTCTGTCTTCTAGGGTACTCTGAAAAAGTAGCATTCTAAGCCTATTTCAGCTTAGTAGGTGTGTCATCTTATGTAATCATTATATAATTAGTTCTTTGTTAGGCCTTGCCAGGGTAGGAGGAGCCTAAAGCTGCTGAGTTGCCTGAAGGTTGAGACTGTTCTCTAATTAGCTGGCCTGATAAACGCTGCAGAGGTTTTTCAAAGACTTGGCATTATTATGTGGTGGAGAAACTGTCTCTTTTTCCTTCCTTAGAGGAAGTTAAATTTTTGTTTTGTTTTGTTTGGGCAGAAAGAACCTAGAAGAGAGGTTTTCCCCCCTGTTTTTGTCCTTGTCTGTTTTCCCTTCTACATCTTTTGCTGGCAGAGGATTGGGTATATTTTTTTCTTGTTGTTTTTAGAAATAAAGGACTTGGACTGTGAGGCAAGCCCAAGTCTTCTAATTCTTTTGCTCTTTGTCCTACATGTAATCACTATAAAATGGATTTTCATCATTTCTATATTTTAGATGACACTGACAGAAATGTGTTTCTTTCTCTAGTAACCTCACTTTCTTGACATTGCATAACACCATTTTTCTCTGTTTTCCTCCTTACATAGACACACAAAAGGAGAATTGATCATTTGCACCTTTTAAACCTGAAGATATTAAATAGTCAAGTGAGCAGTTGCTAAGGAAATTGCTCTTTTTTCTGCCTCTCCCACTGCGTTTCTCTTAAGCATGCAGAAGAATAGAATATGGATAATCTTCCTGCCTGATAGCTGTATAATATAGATAACTGTGCAATGTCAGTACTGATAGTTATATAACCCATTAGAGCAATTATCTCTTTTTTGATAGGATTCCCCTCATGTCAAAATTCCATTCTTGGTTATTTTAAACCAGCCTTCCCCAAGCCTGTATTTTGGACTACAGCTCTCATAATCTCTGGCCATTGGCCATGAAGGCTGGGGCTACTGGGAGCTGCAGTCCAAAACATCTGGAAGACACCTCGCTGGGAAATGTTGTTTGAACATATACTATGGTTACCTCTGCTCTTGTTTTTTTTTTTCTTTTCTTTTATCATTGATGCCTATTTAGTCTCAGGTCCAAGGATTTGGAGGAAGCTAAGCAGGAATAGATCAGAGAGTAAATAAATTAAGTAGTTGCTACTTGGTTGAGTCTCCCTCATCCCATGCCAGAATAAAAGAAATCTGGGAGAGCCACTTCAAGGATTGTGCAGAAAAAATGAGATGTGTATATGAAAAGTAGGTAGATTGAAGAGTAGAGTGTTTTTGATTTTTTTTTGTTTTGTTTTAGTCTTATTTTCTGACACAGCAGAGGGAAATAGATCAGAATTACTAGGTCCATCAGTCTCTTTAGTCTCCATATATATATTGTTTATTTCTTTTGCTGAATAGATTCATAAAGGGAATGGAAAGAATCAGATAAGGGAGTGTGTGTTAACTATGCTGTTTAACACTAATGTTTGATTTTTCAGACTTTCAGCATCCTGCATGAACTATGGCTTTGTTTTTGACTCTGGGAAAGGTATAATGACTCATCCTGCAGAATGCAGTCACGTGTGCTGCTATTGCTGCTTCCTTTTGCCCTATTTTATTCACTCTTTTGATCTAGTTATATAATTGTGAATGAAGGGGGAAAGCTGTGGGTATAAAATTGTACCGTGCATTACTTGATGTGCTGGAGAATTGTAACTTAACATAAATAGCAGAGCTGTAATCTGAGAAAATTTAAGAAACAAGATTTTGTTCTGCATACTGGAATTGCTCAGGGTAAATGAGTATAATAGTTACTCTGTGAACTTGTTTGTTGTGACATCTTTCCACATGTTTCCCTAAAGGCTTTGTCTGTACTAGAAAATGTATCAAGTTCAGTGTGACCCAGTTGGTGCTTCCAGCAAAAGGGAGAGGGGTCAGCCTTGGTTCAGCTGCACTGTTGCTTATGGGAAAATAAAATGATAGAGCAAATAACTGCTGTTTGTATTTTGTTCATTAAAAATGCTTCGCTATAATACAGAGGGTAGTTTAAGTCAGTGCATTGGGTCTGAGTCCAAAGCAATCAGATCTTTGGTTTATGAAAGAAGTTTTTGGCATACAATGACATTTCAACAGATACTGATCAACTTTGCCCTGTTTTCCTAGCCATATATGGGCTTGCAAAAACAAGTGGTCATTCAGTGGTCAAACAGGAACTGCTTCCACATAGTATACTCCCATGTTTTCTAGCAGTGTGTGGATGTATTTTAAGTGGGAATGTTTTAAGAAAAGAAAAGCTGGGGAGAAATGGTGTTGTTGGTCATTTAGGAGTCATCCATGGCATTTTAAGGACCCATGTCAACCACCCATGTGCTTCTTGTTTTTACATATTGGCAGGGTGGTATTGGACCCTGTGCTGTAGTGCTGCTGTTTGAGTAGGACCAGAAGGCACAGAATGAAATAGCATGGCTTTGCTAATCACGTGGCTGGGGCTGGTATCTGGTCCAGCACCAGCCACGCCCGGAGGGGAGGGGAGGGGAGGGGGTTACTTTAATTTACCAAGCTTCTATCTCCCTTGCGGGGCTTCCTGTTTTCTTGAGACCAGGTCTAGAGTGCTTATACCTGGCATGGGGTGACCGAGACAGACTGGGGATTCTGCTGGTGTACCATGCACCCTTCTGCCCATCAGACTCCCTGCCTGAGCTGACGGAGATCGTCTCGGACCTGGTGTTGAAGACCCCCAGGATGTTGGTCCTGGGGGACTTCAATCTCCATGCCAACACTGTTCTGACTGGGGCGGCTCAGGACTTCATGGCCTCCATGACGGCCATGGGGCTGTCTCAACATGTCATAGGCTCGACCCATGAACATGGACACACGCTGGACCTGGTTTTCTCGATGGGGCAGGAAGAGGGTGCTCTGAGGGTGAGCAATTTGTGTCTGACTCCCTTGTCATGGTCAGATCACTTCCTCCTGAGGTTTGAGCTCAATGCCGGCCTTTCCCTCTGTAAGGGTGCGGACCCTATTGTGTTGGTCTGCCCTCAGAGCCGGATGGATCCAGATGGATTCCTGAAGGCTCTGGGGGAGTTTCCTGTTGATAAATCTGGCGCTCCTGTTGATGCTCTGGTTAAACTGTGGAATGGGGAAATGGCCAGAGCTATTGACACAATTGCTCCTAAGCATCCTCTCCCATCCGGCAGAGCCCGTTCATCCCCATGGTATACGCCTGAATTACGGGCGATGAAGCAGGTTTGGAGACATGTAGAGCGTAGGTGGAGGAAATCACGAGATGAATCTGACCGAGCACGCTTACGAGCTCATTATTGAGCCTATGCTGTGGCGGTGAGGGGGGCGAAGAAGAAATTCTTCTCCACTTCCATTGCCCCCTCACAGTGCCGTCCAGCGGAGCTCTTTCGAGTGGTACATGGGCTGGTACATCCTGGCCCTAAGAAAGATCCCATACCACCATTGATGGCCCACTGTGACGACTTTGCCCAGCACTTTAAGGAGAAAATCAATCAGATTCGTCACGAGCTGGACTCCACTAGTGATTCAGATCCTTTAGGGGAGATGCCAATGACTCCGTCTGGTCAGATATTATTGGATGAACTTCAGTTATTGCAGCCTGATGATGTGGACAAAGTGCTTGGACAAGTACTTCCCACCACCTGTTTACTAGCCCCTTGCCCGTCATGGCTGCTGACCAAAGCCAAACACGGGATTGGTGCCTGGATCCTGGAGGTCATTAACGCCTCTCTGAGGGACAGCCTGTTCCTCTAAAGGAGGTGGTAATCAGGCCAGTCCTAAAGAAGGCGTCCCTGGATCCAGAGATGGCCGCCAGTTATAGACCAGTGGCCAACATCCCGTTTCTGGGCAAGGTGTTGGAACGGGTGGTGGCGGAACAACTCCAAGCACTCTTGGATGAGACTGACTATCTGGACCCATTTCAGTCCGGCTTCAGGCCCGGGTACGGTACTGAATCTGCCTTGGTCGCCCTGTATGATGATCTCTGCAGGGAGAGAGACAGGGGGCGTGCATCCCTGTTGGTCCTCCTGGACCTCTCAGTAGCTTTCGATACCATGGAGCATGGTATCCTTCTGGATAGGCTAGCGGGACTGGAAGTAGGAGGCACTGCTTGGCAGTGGTTCCACTCCTACCTCGACGGCTGATTCCAGAAGGTGGTGCTGGGGGACTTTGGCTCTGCGCCATGGCAGCTATGCCATGGAGTACCGCAGGGTTCCATTTTGTCCCCCTTGCTATTCAACATCTACATGAAACCGCTGGGAAAGGTCATCAAGAGGTTTGGGCTGCGGGATCATCAGTATGCTGATGATACCCAGCTCTACCCCTCTTTTTCAACCGATCCAGGCGAGAAAGTGGCTGTACTGAACCTGTGCCTGGCCATGGTAATGGGCTGGATGAGGGTCAGTAAACTGAAACTCAGTCCAGACAAGACGGAGGTCCTGTTGGTGGGTGGTTTGAGCTCCTGGGTAGGTGACTTGGACCTTGCCCTGGATGGGGTTGCACTCCCTCTAAAGGACAGGGTCCGCAGCTTGGGAGTGCTCCTCGACCCAGAGCTGTCCTTGGAAGCTCAAGTGACAGCAATGGCGAGGAGCGCTTTCCTTCAGCTTCGGTTAATCCATCAGCTGCGTCCCTACCTGGAGGATAATTGCCTAGCAACAGTGACACATGCATTGGTTACTTCCTGGTTGGATTCTGTAATGCGCTTTACGTGGGGCTGCCCTTGAAGACAGTCTGGATACTTCAGATGGTGCAAAATAGAGCAGCCAGGTTGCTGACAGGGACTGGGTGTTACTCTCATATAACCCCAGTCCTCTACCAGCTTCACTGGCTTCCCATCGAAGTCCAGGCTCAATTCAAGGTGCTGGTTATTACCTATAAAGCCCTTAACGGCTTGGGACCGGAATACCTAAAGGAACGCCTTCTTCCGTATTTGTCCTCCCACCCCCTGAGATCGACAGCAGAGGCCCTCCTCCAGGAACCCTCTGTGAAAGACATTACGAGGCAAAGTACCCGGAGGAGGGCTTTCTCTGTGGTGGCTCCCCGCCTATGGGATGCACTCCCCAGAGAGGTCTACCTGGTGCTGCCGTTACTTGTTTTTTGGTGCCAGGCTAAGACCTTTTTATTTCAACAATATTTTAGTAACTTTTAACATCAGCTATATAGGTTTTAATCTGCAGCCAGGGTGGATCTGGATTTTATTTGTATTATGTTTTATTTTTCTTATTTATGTAAGCTGTCCTGAGGCTATGCAAAAGGACGGCATACAAATACTCTAGATAGATAGATAGATAGATAGATAGATAGATAGATAGATAGATAGAGTAGTACCTAATGTTAGTTCTCTTTGCAATAGACCTACTGTAATGAAAGAGACTTAAGTTGCCGTAGCCTTGGCTACAACCCAATAACCTGAGATGTTTCCTATATGCTTTCCCTTATAGTCCTGTAAAACAACCCACTGAAAGAAAGTGAACGAGGAAAGAAATCCATATTTTAGTGACAACAGTGATGTGACTCTTTTTTTTTCTGATCCCTGGTGTCGCCAATGCATTTGCAGAAAATGCATCAAAGCTCAGTACAAGGAATATTTGTTGTAAATTCTCCTGTTTGTTGTCTCAAAGGGCAAGCTTGGCAAGCAAACCAAAATTATGTCATTTTGAAAGGTTGGGCATCTTACCAGAAGATTTGTAGCTATAAAATGTTTGAGATCTTTGAGAATATGATGTCCACAGTTGCCCTGGAGTCCACTAAAATACAAGATCCTTTGTATTTTCCTCTAAACACCTCTGCTGCCCTTTCATCTCCATGAATGGGCACATTTTTCCTTACCTTAATGCAAGTTAATAGAAACATATAGCTCATTTAACAGAGGTGAGAAAATGGGCCCCATGCTATCAATAGCTCAAGGAAGAAAACCCAGTCTCCTTTCAACAAGGCAGCAGGGGTCCTGGTAGTAGGTAAGCTTCCCTTCTCCTCCAACAGGAAATCAGTTTTCCCACTTCTGTTAAATGGGGCAATATCTGTCCATTAACATGAACACATGTGGACTTTGGGTGAGAGAATAAAAGAAATATGAATCCGGAGAAGTGGGAAATTTGGGGGTGTGTCCAACCCCCCCTCACACACACACAAACACAAAATTTGCAGTGATGCCCATGATACTGTTTCAGAATGTCAATATTTCTATTCTTGGAAATGCAAATTAGTTTGGAGTATGTGATCAACTGATGAAAAGGTCGTTGGTCTCTGGACTTTTGTTAAAAATTAGCATACCTATAAAACAAGAAAGAAAACAATAGTTAATGTGGTACAATTTATTCTAACTTTGTTATTTCAGACCAGTCCCATGAAGCAGTGTTCGGCAGTGATCTCATTCAACATGGTGAAGATGGGGAATGGCAGCGCTCTACTTCAACTACCTCATCTCAGAGTGAACAGGCAGAGAAACCGTTGCAGAATCAGCACAAGAGCTTGTCCTCTGAGGACACCAAAAAGAAGAGGGCTCAAAAGCCTTCTCACATGAGGAGGAACATAAGGTGAGCAACAATGAAAAAAACCCAAAGAAAACAATAGTAAGATTTGAGAGTGTATGTGATTTGAATAATTATTGCCTGGTTGCTACGCAGATTCTTACACTGACACGATATATTCCTGTTCTAGAGAAATTGGAACTTATGGGGGGAGTATTTTAACGCTCTGCTCATCCCATGTGTTGCATCATGGAGGACCTTGCTGATCATTTCCATATTATTGCAACTGGAAGACGTGTGTACATGCCCTGCACACCATGGGTCACTTTTTAGACCCCTGAGAACACTTGGAAATGTGAGAAACTGCTGTGAGCACCACCACAAAATGCCCAGTCAATTGATTGCCACTTTGACCTCAACCTGCTCAACCTGTCAGAGACTGTATGTCCAAGGCTGAGTTCCATTCAGTAAATACTTTTGTTTCAGTTGTCATTGTTTCAGGTATTCTTAATTTTGCTGGTTTATGACTGGCAGCTGCCACTGTGTTGGGGTCCTGAATTTAAAAGGTTAAGAACAGAGGTGTTTTTTCAACAGTTCCCAACAGTTCCTGGGGACTCCCTATCCGGACAGGCCTGCCGGCCATGCACATGTGTTTTCTATGACACTGTCCCTCATGCTCCTCAGCAAAATGCTCCTCAGCAAAATGTGGTCAGCGTGCCATTGCTGCTCCAAAAACTACCTTCCATCCCCCCGACATACCCAAATCCTGGTTATGTATGCCTACACTTCAGTTGTGAAGGATTAAATAGGCTGAGAGCGCCTTCACGGTAACAAGAAAGTTCAAATTTACTTTTTGCAAGGGAGTAGTAATGTCTCAATTGTAGCAGCTAAGTTTCCTTTCTCCTTTTTGCATAGCTGACTGGGAGTGGTTTCTGTTTTGTTTTGGAGGGTATAAAAAGAGTAAGTGCTCTTTTATGTTCAGTTCTTCCTATGTGCTTAGTTGGTGTTGAACGTATAAAGCTTTCTGAGTCAGTTATATAGACCATAAGAAGTTTTTCAAACTGCAAGAAAACTTTTATTAATTCCTGCTTTGAAAAGCCAAAAGAAGTTGTAGAGAGTCAGAATGCTGTGGTTGCTGAAAAGACAGTGAATCCTCATTACAACATCCCATTAAGAAGTTCGGTTGCAGCAGAGGGTGACTGTGTAGATCCAGAAGTCAGTACTTTGCACAATATGTATAAAAGTAGCAAAGGACAGTCAGATGGTATCAGTAATGTCTGGCCAGATATTTGGCCAGTGGAAATGTGGGAAAACAAGAAAAGCAATAATCCATGACTGAGGCATGAATCAGACAGACTTGATTGTTTTCTATGCTCCAAAGTCAAGCATTTAGGAACTCTCAAAACACAAGGTACTTTACTTTCAAGAGATCGGTGTACATACGTGTGGGTAATTAGTGCCTGAGTTTCCTGTTGCTTTCTCCTTGTATGTCATGTTTTTAGATAGTAAGCCTGTGGACAGGAACAGCCTTATTAATTTCACATAAGCCACTCTGGGAGGTTTTTGGCTGGAGAGTGGGGTATATGTAATTTTAAAAATTATTCATTCATAATAAAGAAGATAATAAAAAATAAGCTGTCATTATTTCACCTCAAAAAGAGATCCCTCATCTTGCATTCAGTACTCAACAGAAATTCAAACAAAGTGACAAAGCTGATTTGTATTGTGTAATCATAGACTGCACAATGGCATGGGTATGTGTGGCTTTGAGGCATGGCTCTGACTATCATAAAGGGATCCCCCCCCATACACACAAACTCTCTCCTAATTTTGCCACTATACCACTGGAACAGTCTTTCCTGTTTACTAATGTATGCACTCTTTTAAATAATTTACTTGCTGCATCAATGGATTTTTCACACCATTTTGACAGCTGAAAGACTGATACTACAACATTAGAAGGATAAATTCATATCTCCTACAATCCAGTGGATTTAGGACCCAGAAGTGCTTTCAGTATAGGAACAGGTAGTACATAGACTCCACCTTTGGTCTATTTTTACTTAAGCCTGTCTATAATTATTGGAAGTTGTATGTATTTTGAATAAATCCATGTACCTCTATTTAAAAAGCAAGGAAAAATAGTAATACATTTTGGGGAATATGTTGAGGACTTTTCCTACATACTGACTGACTTGCATGCCTACCTTACCATGAGTCACTGCTGTACAGGCAGATATTCCCCAGAAACTCATTCTTGTTTTCTTGATTTTCAGTTGCCAAATCTTGGTGACCTATTAACCCCTTTCAAAGAAGTTCCCACCTTGTAGCTCCCACTTCCCCTACAGTTACAAGAATGAATGGCCTTGGTTGGAAGATCATCTTGTGCATTTCTGAATCTTGTAATTTTCTCGAAAAAGCTGTGGAGAAGTGATAAAACTGAACTTTTAGAACTGTGCCAATACAGTTTTTTTGGGATAATTTATTTTCTTTTTATGCCTTCAGAAAGCTGCTGCGGGAGGACCAGTTGGAGGCTGTGACAAAAGCAGCTCAGCAGGAGGAGTTGGAAAGAAGGAAGCGGCTTGAACAGCAAAGGAAGGAATATCAAGTCAGCATTCCCACAGTTCCTCTCGAGTTTCTTCCTGGTAAGTGGCACACAGAGTATCAGACCAGAACTTGAACTGAAGATGGGGAAACCGATCATAAACCTAGTACTCTTTTCAGTCCTGTCAACATGCTAAACTTGCCCTATCATTCCTCTTAATAAAGATGATTTAATATATATTTGTTTATTACATTAATTTCCCACCTTGCTTCCAAGTATTTCAAGGCAGCATGTCTTGAAATATGAGGGTCATATCTTACCCTCATAACAATCCTATCACAGTGTGCTAGGCAAGTGCTTCAACAAATCTTACTCACGTTGAATAAGGCCATACTGTTAATAAAAAAAATGAACTCATTGTTGTCTTCTTTAAAGTTAAAAGGATTGGGGGTCTCTGTGGTGGTGACTCTTGATAGAAAGCAATTCATAGTTCAGGGTATACTGAGAAGAAAGAAAGGGCAGTAAAACACAAGCAATTTTTGGTTACCTGCTTGCGGTAGGGAAGCTGTGGCCCTCCCCTCAGGGAGTTGCTGGACTTGAGTGCCTACCAACACCAACCAGAACAGGAAAGGATGGTGGGTGTTGACCAACAGATCAGTCAGAAATTGGGAGTGATGGGCATTGTGACCCTCCAAATGGTGCTGGACTACAAGTTCCACTATAATACAGCAGAAGGAGAATGCTTTTATACAATTGCTTGTTCTTAAAAATAATCCATCAGACTTTCTGGGTTTGTAAAAGTTGCAGGCACTTGCACATTTAATTTGGAATAAACTACTAATGGAATGCACTGTGGTGTGAATCTATATGCAGTATACAACAGTGACTGCTCACAAGCAGCCAGCCCTGTCAACATTGTGCAAGCATTGCCCACTGATTGCACAATAGAAATTTAGTGCTTCTGGGGGCAAAAAAAATGAAGTGTGTGGGACAGATCAGCAGAGTTCAAGGAAGGAAGCTCCACTGACCATCTTCATTCCAAAAACAACTTGTCTTGGAAACACTAAATCTTGGTTGTGCAAGTAGTGCTTGCACAAGATGCTGTTTGCACAGCTGAATCAGCAGTTGATCCAGCTCAGAGGCAGACTGTATTAGATACTGCAGTGTGTGAATGTTCCAAGTATTGTCCTGCAATTTGTTGGAGAGTTTTGTTTTAATTGGCTTAAATTGCAAAGACATATCTTAAAAAAAGCAAGGTAGGTGGTAGCACTATAACTGCTTTTGGCACGTGCATGTTGCTCTCGTATTATTCCTTCCTTTTAAGAAATGGTTATAATGAAATAGGTCATCACTACACACACACAACTATTTTACCAAAATTAATAAGAGATAAAAGGTAAAACAGGAATTATTCGTGTGTAACATTCAGTTCGTTACTTATAGAATAAAGGTACAGTCCTACATTGATCTAAAAATAATTGATACATGTATTTTTGATTAGAATAATTAATTGAAATTCTGTTTCCATGGTTCATTTTTTCTGATTTAATGTGAAAAAACATGCTAGCTTTTGTTAGGAAAACCTTTAGCTTCTGTCCTTACACACAGTGTTTATATGTTCCGCCGTCAATTTATGGATTGACATAGATGTGAGATTTTCTAAGCCTATTTCCTATTTTTTTCCACCAAGTTTTTAGTAGCTGACATGTTTCCTACCAGCATTCGCTGGCATAATAGAAAACCATGTGCTGCCACTACACGAGTGAGCATCCTTGCTTGTGCGGTCACTCTTCCTCTTACTCCTGAGCTCTGCTCACTGAAAGTGCTTCCAACTGTTGATGAAAAACCTTCCCCCTCCGTTCCTTGTACTGCAGCCCATCCCATTCAGGGACATTTGGCTTTTTGAAGCAGCTTTAGATTGGGCTGCCAAGGTAAGAAGATAAAGTCACTTTCTGCCATTCCATTGGTGCTGCTCAGGTACTTAAAATTGCTTCATTGTGGAATATTGTTGGCCTTGACCTATAAATACAGCTTTGCAAGCCTTTTAAATAATTGTTGTCTTTAAGCAGTATTTTATTAAGATTATTGTTATATTGCTAGAGAAACTTGGATTTTAAAGCTTACCAATTATAGTTCCTGTTTTATTGCAGGAGAAACATTAGTTTAAATAATGCTAATTTAAAAAAAATTGAATATAAAAATCTGTCTGTGGTAGTGTAGGATTAGGATAGGGGTGTCTGAATTTGTCTTTTGTTACTGTTTTCTGGTCTGTTTAGTATTATTTATTAACGTTAATTCTTTAGAGGAGATTGCTTTACGAACTGCAGAGGTTGCTCAGCTTCCTCCTCAAGTGTTAGCTGAAGAAGTCATCTGCTTGGACAGCACCAGCAGCGGTAGCGAAGATGACTCTAAAGGAAGACTCCATAGCATTAAAGATGGTAAGAATGGATGATAATATCCTAATACTTCCCGATGATGGCCTGTAACATATTTGTATTTCAAAGACGGTTGGGACATTTTAATGATATAATTTTATAAAAATATAATTTAGAAAATAAAGATATATCTAGTGTGGATATGTGTGTTAGGTAACTATTGAAACTGTCCTTTATTTGAACCTTTGTCACCAAAGTATTTTTTATGATAACACCTTTTGTTTTGTTTTCATTAAAATATACATTTATTACGTCAAAGCTGATATTGTAGCTTTGGTGTAAAATCAGTGTTGAATGTGGGCCAATTTTCCATCTGTAAAAGCAAACCTGTCAAATTAGTGAAATTTAAAAAATAGTTTTTTCTTCAGTTCACATTGCTCTCACATCTGGAGGTTAGGAGAGTGTTAAAACACATTCTTAGCATTTTACATGCAGTGTGAAACTATTGCTCATGCCTTCCCTTTTTTCTTGTTCTTGTTTTCCCCTGCTCTCTAGTGCAAAATTGAGCAAGTAATGACACCCTGAAGATGAATGAATTGCAAGATATTACATACGCATATTTAGTAACTTGAATATTAAACTGAGTATGCCAGGTGTGATCATTTGCAAATATTTTTTTCTTTCAACATCTTTTATGTTGCTCCGTTCTCTACTAAAGAGAGAAGAGAAAATGAAGACACATAATGCAACTTTTACATTTGTTGAGAAAAAGTGTGATGGATATGCTAATCTTCCACATATGGTTGTCTTACAGAAGTGATAGAATTAAGTTCAGGAGAAGATGAAGCTCTCCAGATTGTAGACAGCAGTGATTCTGGCAATGAAGGGGATGAAGATAATACTGAAGAAAGCAGTGGTGCTCATGTGAATGATGCTCTAAATCAGTTAGATGCTTCAGGGCAAGTAATTATCAATATCAACCATCCGCCAAATGAAGAGGACATTTACCTGGCTCCTCAACTTGCACAGGCAGTGAAGCCCCACCAGGTACTGGAGATTTTGGGTCTGGACATGCAAGCACTTCAGCAACTTTCCTAACAGACGCTATGCTAGATGGATTCATAAATCTTCATGCTTTTGCCTTTATGATGTTAAATGTATGTAAGTGACTAGGCATATATCTAGAATGGTAATTTGTTGGCTCCCATTTATAACCTCTTTGGCAATGTTTGTAACTCTTTCTAGATTGGCGGTATCCGATTTCTGTATGATAATCTAGTGGAGTCCCTGGACAGATTTAAAACAAGCAGTGGGTTTGGCTGTATCTTAGCTCATAGCATGGGGCTGGGCAAGACTCTCCAGGTCATCTCTTTTTTGGATGTACTTTTCCGGCACATCGAGGCAAAGACTGTCTTGGCCATTGTACCTGTAAGTAGTCTTGGCAAATGTGTATGTTGGGTCTTCTCATGTGGCTTCAGAGATAGTAGAGAAAGGACCTTTAGGATTCTGAGCAAGCTCCACTTTCACACATTTACTTCTTCCCACCTTCGGGCTTGTTTAGAATAGGGGTAGGCGTGTGGTGCTTTTGCGCACCAGTGCACCCTCACACACCTTTCTTGGGGCCCTGCTCCTCCCATTTACACACACCCTAGCATGTTTTCATACCAGCAACTGTGAAAGGGCTTTTCCTTGGAAGTTGAAAACTACAGGTTCAGGGGAGTTGTTTAGTGTGTTCAGGCTCCAACCCCACCTCTCTCTTTTACTTAAATCTTTTGATCAGCTAAGTTGTCCTTTGTCATACCTCCTGTGGCAACTATTTTGTTCTGGTGGATACCTTCTCAGATTTACCACAGGCCCACAGAGATTGTGTGCTCCTGTCACAGCAGGCACTAGGTTCAGATGCATGAGAGACCTTACACTCTTCCTTGGTGATCCCCTGGTTTACTTGAGACCTGGGTAGAACTTCTGTCAGTTTCTGAGATGGGTGAGGTGTGAAATACAGAACTTGATGGATCCTACTGCTGTTTCCCTCTCTTTTTCCTAAAGGTAAACACCCTTCAGAACTGGCTTGCAGAGTTTAATATGTGGCTTCCACCACCAGAAGCCCTTCCTGCTGACTATGACCCAAAAAAGATTCAGCCTCGCACCTTTAAAGTCCATATATTGAATGATGAACACAAGTAAGTACAAGGAATGCCCTTACTGAGGTGGTGTGTATATCAGCTGCAGTTCTCACTTCTGTTGCCGGCCTTGTGGCACTGGAAGGGTTCTCGGGACAGCTTGCATCAGGACTGAATTAACCATTCTGGCTCCAAGGGCTGCAAGCAGTGCTGAATCAGGAGTCACATATGTATGCATGCACATGCAACATAGTGGGCTTGTGGGCAGTGCAACCCATGGGCCATAGGTTGCCCATATGTGGTAGTTTAAATAAACCTGTGTATTCAAACCATTTGTTTAAAATTAATTTAACAATAAATTTATCTGGTAAAATCAGCAAGATATAAATAGAACCACCATGTTTGTCTGTTAGTCTAATGTCTGAAATTACTGTTTTCACTTAGCTTCCAAAAACTAAAAGTGTGAGCCAAATCAGACTCCTTAGAGCTTTCTCAGATGAACTAAACTTATAAGGAGTAGAACTGTGTCAAAGCTCTGTGGAATACATCCCTGTAATGTTCACAGACGTCCTTTCATGCTGGGGCCTGTTACATATTGGCCCCAAAGCCCTGTCTTGCAAAGTGAGACAAGCTGAGAAGAAGTCCGCGAATGCTCATGGAACAGAGGTGGCACAACTGACGACCTTCTTCTGCATCATGTGCAATAGCACAAACGGCTGCTGTTGCTTGTGGCAGAGAATGGGGATGCTCCTCGCAGAGCATTTGCATGGGGCTGCTTTCCTGATGAGCACTGCTTGGACAATGTTCTTCCCCATCACTTGCAGCAGCACAAAGAAAAGCTGCTGCACCTGGTGCGGAAGAGTGATGCTGCCTGCACAGCAGTCTCATGGGGCTCGATTCCTGCTAAGCACCACATGGATGCTGAGTGTGCTTGCCTTGGACTCATAGCCAAGTCAAGTGGACCAGAGTCTGAGAAATGGAACCCAGGAAATCTGGTGGAGTCGCACCCCCAAAACAGATTCCTCACGCATCCTTTATAGGGAGACCTATACAGAAGAAAATAATCTCACAGATATCCTCTAGTAGCTCCTTATTTCATCCAGAAACCAACTGGAAAGCAAGTATTTCATTTGAGTGGAAGTGCTATATTGCTATCAAGACTAGATCTGCCTAACAGCTGAACTCCCTCATGTGTTGTATTTTGGACCAGCTGACTTTTTAAATGTCCTTTGAGGGCAGCTATACAAAGTTGCCTGAATAATGCAATTCACTGATAAGCTGGGCTTCAGTCATTCTATAACTTCATCAGTTCTATCTTTTTAATAATTAAAAAAAATCAGCAGTTGTTTCAGTGTTAATCATTCTTGTCAGGGGAATCAAACGTAATTTGCACTCAGATGTTTACTTGTGAGTAAATTGCATTGATTCATTGACTGTTAAAACTCTCCTGCTTAAACCTAATTTGAGCAGTATATCAATAAACCTAAAATTCCATTTTTGTATGTAGACTCATAGTTTCTAAGGAAATTAAATATTCTGCCACTTCCATGGGTAGCCATTGGCCAGGATCCTCTGTGATGGTTGGGAGCCATTTTTTGTCATGTAACTAGGAATTCAGCATCCCCCATGTAAAGATTCTATCTTCCTGCTTATTCACAACAGATCTTGTTTATACCTGCCTTATTCTGATACTAACAGACTATTTCTGACAAGGGGTCTCAAAGTGGAAAGCAGGCAGGTGTCTGCAAATGGTTGAATCAGTAATTTCTTCATCCTTCTAAAGCTGCTTTGAATGGCATAGGAGCCAACATACCAAGCCACAGCCACTCACAGAGGTAGTGCAGCAGAAGTGAAGTGTCCCATCTTTCGATTGTGTGTCATTGCTAGGGAAAGATGGATCAGCATTTAAATTTTTTGGAAAGGTTTTGTTGTTTGTTGCATGCTCAGCGGCCCTTCCCAAAGCACTGTATAACTTTGGGTCTCAGCTTCTTTATACTCAATTTGACTTGGCCTTGCCAAGATAGTTTGCAGTGAAGAACACTGCTGTGTGGGCTTTCTCACTGCTAGTTAACTATAATTCAGGATGCTTGACTGTTGTTGAAGACTCACTGTGACAGCATCTGGGTGCTTCTTTACATTGCTGTAGCAGACATTGGTTTTTACCTACTTCAGAAACACTTGCCCCCTCATGATTTTTTTTTCTTTTTGTTTTGGTTCTTTATAGGACCACAGCAGCACGTGCCAAAGTGGTAACTGACTGGGTGACAGATGGTGGTGTGTTGCTGATGGGCTATGAGATGTACCGTCTTCTTTCACTGAAGAAATCCTTTGCCACAGGCAGAAAGAAGAAAAGCAAAAAACAGACTGGTCCTGTCATTATTGATTTGGATGAAGAGGATCGTCAGCAGGAGCTCTTGAAAGGTGATATGCCCATGGTCTTCTTCTAAAAAGAGTTCCATTTAAGTGGCATAACATTTAAACAGTTGTTTTTGCTAATATTTCAACATGGGCTGGGGTTCATTCTGGAAGTCCTCTCAGTAGTGTGTCTCAGCTCATGCCAAAAAGGTAGGTCTTAGGTAAGGCAAAATCTCCATTGACTAAGTAAAAAATGTTTAGAAACAAGCAGTCCTATTATACTTAGGATTGAATAGCCATTTTGCTAAGAGTTTATTTTATGGAATACAGTTCTTTCTGACTGGCATTTTTAATTACTGTTCTGATTTCCATAGTGTGCTCCACTTATTTAAGAAGAATGTTTTGTTGAAAAGATTCTATATTATTTTGCCTATGTGTATTGGTTTTGCTTGCCATTGTGTTCTATGAATTATCAAAACTAGGGATTTTAAATGAGATTCATGGTAACCCTCTCCTGAGCCACTGAAAGAAAGTCAGTGTCATTCTGTCACCAGTATCCCCTGTCAGGTGGAAATAGTTATCTGTGAAATCCATTCACAATTTCTTACTGGTTCTTTTCAGTTATTATTTCTTTTAAATGCAGAACAATGAGCAACAGCTGTTTTTCTTCCTCTCTCAGGAATTGAGAAGGCGTTATCCCGCCCTGGGCCAGATGTGGTCATCTGTGATGAGGGTCACCGGATAAAGAATTGCCATGCTAGCACCTCTCAGGCCTTGAAAAACATTCGATCCCGGCGGCGGGTGGTACTGACTGGCTATCCTCTGCAAAACAACCTAATTGAGTACTGGTGTATGGTGGACTTTGTCCGTCCTGATTTCCTTGGTACACGGCAGGAGTTCAGTAATATGTTTGAGCGCCCCATCCTTAATGGACAGTGTATTGACAGCACTCCTCAGGATGTTCGTCTCATGCGGTATCGCAGTCATGTCCTGCATAGCCTGCTGGAGGGCTTTGTGCAAAGGTGAGGCCACATCTGACTCCCAGCATCTTAGTGTCATGGCTTGAGTTGTTTGTCTTTGGATAGCAAGGGCTTCGCTGATCAAGTCAGTGACTTGGACTTCTGGGTCAGAAAACTCTGAGATGTCCCATAACTAGCTAAATAGCAATGCCAGTTGGAAGAGATGAGCCAGCTCCAGGATTACAATGCAAATTATTATAAAAGTTAACAAGTTTTTCAATTTTTGCTGTTCCGCTGAAGCTCTGCTTAGAAGTCTGAAAGGCATATTTGGAGGCAGTGAGGGTGGCAAAGAAGCAGTACCTGATTGCCCCCATTCAGTCTTTGATTTGCTGCCCAGCAGAGCACTCTAGAGTTGTCTGGGGCCTATTACATTCTGGCCCGAAGGACATCTTGGAGCCATCTGAGGCCTGCTGTAATATATTCTTTAGGCACTTCTAGGACAAGATCTCATGTATCCAGCAGAACTTGGACTCCAATTTTATAGCAGTGGAATCAGGTGAGGTATCCAGAGCATGGTCTGGTCTAGTTGTTTTGGATGGGTTCCAGTTGGTATAGCTTGAGGATGTTGACAAGTTGCTTGGATAGGTTCGTGAGACCTCATCTATGCTGGATCCTTGCCCCTCTTGGCTAGTAAAAGCCAACAAGGAGGGAACTGCCAGCTGGGTCAGGGAGGTGATTAAGTTTTGTCCCCCATGTTATTTAACACATACATGAAACTACTAAGTGAAGTCATCCAAAATTTTGGAGTGCGTTGTCATCAATAAGATGCTGACATCCAGCTCTGCATCTTCTTTTCATCTTCAGCAGGTGAGGCTGTGGATGTGCTGAACATCTGGC
This sequence comes from Varanus komodoensis, assembly GCF_004798865.1. Taxonomy (NCBI): domain Eukaryota; kingdom Metazoa; phylum Chordata; class Lepidosauria; order Squamata; family Varanidae; genus Varanus; species Varanus komodoensis. Next base: position 4,793,377 of record NW_025336346.1, read on the forward strand.
CATGACAATAGACTGGATGAGCGCTAACAGACTGAAGCTCAGTCCAGAAAAGACTGAGATGCTATTAGTGGGTGGTTCTTCTATTTTAAATTTGGTTTTAAATTTTGTATTGAAATGTTTAAAATGTTTTAATATGCTTCGATATGATGTATTTTGTATTGATTTTTAATGTGCTGTTACAAACTGTTCAGAGAGCTTCAGCTGTTGGGCACATAGAAATTAAATAAATAAGGACTCTTGTCAAAACTATTCAAATCATCTCTGTTGCCATAATAGTACATTTTTACAGCATTTTCCATCTGGGATGGTATTTTACAAAGTATTTTACATTACTTAATAATGCAAGAATTGCAGATATATTTTGAATTGTATAAATACTGGGTTATATGGAAATTTAATTTAAGACTCATTCATTTCAATGGGTCCACACTAAATAGGACTGACACTGGATGCAACCCATCCCATCACAGGCTGGAAAAATGAGAAAAAATATCCTGGGTTGTATCTAGTGTCAGTCCTGAGTAAAGTATACCCACTGAAGTAAATGTGCCTTGTTAAACTAACAATACATGTAGTGACAAGTGAAGACCCGGAGTTTTGTAAGCAACACTTGTCCATTTACATGAGAACATTTTTCATGCTTGTCAGTAATACTATCACGCTTGTTAATGACCACACCAAAATAAGGTGAACTGTGCTTCCCCCAGCAGGATGAGCAGGTGATATCTTGGCCTGAGACCTCTGCAATGATTCTGAGCCCTCTCATTCCCTTCTTTTTCTTGGTCATAGGCGAGGACATAATGTGCTGAAAGCCCAGCTTCCGTATAAGGAAGAGCATGTCATCTTGGTGCGTTTGTCAAAGATCCAGCGGGCCCTCTACACTGAGTTCATGAACCGGTTTCGTGATGCAGGGAACAGTGGCTGGCTGGGGCTGAATCCACTCAAGGCTTTCTGTGTCTGTTGTAAGGTAGGTATGAATAGGAGTTGGAGTGGTACGCTGGGCCAGTTGTGTGGAAAGGTCAGGAACTCCTCTCAGAGGGATTGATGTCATAACTTTGATGCCATTTTGTTTCCCTTGAGTAATATGTAGGGATTTTTTTAACAATATTGAAGTACTACTCAGGGATCTACATTACAGTGTTCTGACTACTTGGCCGCAGAATTATTAGTGACATGAAAAGATGTTAGTAACAAGGAAATAATTTCTGTAAATTAAAAAAATGAATTCTAGAAATTAATTTATCCTAACTTGTCTTTTGCTTTGTGTCTTCCTTGGTTTCCTCCCACCGTTGCAAGCCCTTTGGCAACAGTAGATTCATCTATAAAATTTTGGTGACATTTCTTTGTTTTTTTATGGCAATTTAAAAACCAGCAAATTAAAGATGCACTCCTATGTGATTTCTCTTAACTTTCCAAACTCAGAAGCTTAGGCACATCGAATCAAGCATAGCAAGCATACAGAGACAGCAAAGATCACCTCTGCTCTCCCCTCACCCTCAAAAGCATTTAGATGGCAAACTTCAGCTGTCTAAATGTGCTCTACCTCCTTGCAAAGAGGAGGGGCTGTGGTACTGACCGAATTTGGTAGACCTGTTAGTGTCTCTCCCCTCCCCATCCTGCTCCCTGGAATGCCCCAGGTGTTTGTCCTAGACATGGTCCTCCATCTTCAGGGCCTCAGCTGGAGCAGGAAGAGCCACACCAGCAGAGAGGGTGGGTGTCTTGTGATGGTGGAGTTTCTGCTGCAACCTTAGAAGGCTTTTCTGAGCCACACCAACAGGGACATCACCTTTTCCTACAGTCAGCCAGACAGTATCGTTTTGCTATGGGATTGCACCCTTATTGTGGCTTCAGCTTTTGTGAATTAGACTCCAAAGGACCTTTCATAAGACTCAAGAAACTAATAACATGTATTTCTGAATCATCAGTTGCAAAGAAACCCACTTTCCTTTTCAGATTTGGAATCACCCTGACGTCCTTTATGAAGCACTGCAGAAAGAGAATTTGGCAAATGAACAAGACCTGGATGTGGATGACCTTGGCACAGGTGGCACCAATTCACGCTGTCAGTCACAGGGAATGAAAGTGAAAACGGAGAGCAATGCTTTGGCATCACCAGTTGGGGAGGCTACAAACAGCAAATACATTCAGGGCATTGGCTTCAATCCCTTTCAGGAAAGAGCCAATCAGGTTGTAACCTATGAGTGGGTGAGTATCGACGTGAAATCTCCAGGTGTGGTGGATTCCCCCTTCTCTTTCCTCAGGCATAAATAAAAGGAGATGCTTTACTTTGGAGCAACCCTTTACAGGGTACTTGTGCAACATGGATCTGTTACTTTTGCCTAGAGTTCCCTCCCTTTACCAGATGCTTTGGGTTGTATCCAGTGTTAGTCCTGCATGGAATAGACTTAGTGCAAATGATGGACTTACCGTATTTTTCCTACTATAAGATGCCCCCATGTATAGGACGCCCCCCACTTTTACTGATCTCCGAGTGAGCAAGCTGCTGCTGCATGCATGCGCCCACTGCCTCCCCACATGCCCGCACCCTCACAGTCTCCCCCCGATAGCGCCCGCCTCCCCCCGAGTGCACCCGCGATCATGCCAGTCTCTCCCCCCCCAGCACACCTCCAGTTCTCTCAGCCCCCCATGTATAAGGTGCCCCTCCATTTTTAGGTACATATTTTTAAGAAAAAGTATACATGGAAAAATGCGGTAATTAAGTTAGACCAACACTGAATATAGAAACCTCAGTCCGTGTACATGCACTGAAAATAAGCTTAATGCATGAGATCTTACTGGGCAATGTACATGCATCTTCCCACCTAGAGTACTTCCACATAAACAAAATGTTATATATGAAAGAGTTCTACCTAGTTTGTGGCATTATTTTTACCTTTGGACACTTTCTCATTTGTTATGAAGTGCCTCTTGTGCTGGTACCCTGCTTATTTGTTGCAGCTTCAATAGGGATTACAGTGTTTTGTGCTCTTTGCTCTGGGCAGTATCCGGTACCAATAGCATTAGCTGGCTTGTCAGTTTCCCTGGCAAATGGGCACACCAGTTTATGCTGTAATTGCACTATAGTAGTTTACTTTAGCACAACATAATTTATGTTACAATGGCACCCCAATGGATACTGCACTCTCTAGGAAACGCTTATCATTTTTATACTGCCTGGAAACTCCTACATCTGTGCTTTCTGCAGAGTGCAGCAGACTTACAAGTGATTGCATGAAACATGATCTGAATGAGATGAGGATACAGGAAACGAGCAAAGAGCAAAACCTCGGGGTATTGCAAGAATTTCCAGATATTTGGGTTGGTTTACAAAGCTCTTCAAGGGAAATCATTATAGTTGAGGGACTTGTTCTTAATCATCCCCAGGCATGAAAAGATGGATAATAAAGTGAGGAGTTCATGAAAGTTTTGGGATGTTTGATGTCTGTTTTTGAAAGGCTTTGACATTATTTTCTGTTTCTTAGTGAATGGTGTATTTTCACATAACTGAACCAGTTTTAGTAATTTTCATCCATTCAGACCATTTCCCTGTTTCTGATCATGTTTTTGAGAGGAGCACAGGAGAAGCAGCTAGAGAATTATTGAGTAAGAAATGAGTGGATTGGACACACCAGGAAGTACTTTCCTTGTGGTCTTGAGTGTCCTGTTTTACCCACAGGCTAAAGACATCCTTTGTGATTACCAGACAGGCGTCTTGCAAAATTCACCTAAGATGGTGTTGCTTTTTCATCTGGTGGAGGAAAGCGTGAAACTAGGAGACAAAATATTGGTCTTCAGGTAAAAGGCATTTATGCTTCAAATATGTAATTAAACAATGTAAACAAATAAATGGTGTTGACTCGAATAAAATTATTCATAAAGATACACCTTCAAGAAAAGAGGTTGTGTTATATTTCCATTGCTGAATTTCTTTGCCTTATGTTCCCATATTTTATGTTATCTCATGAGGCCCTGCTGAAAATGCCCTTGATATCTGAAGAACAGGGGCCCTTCCCGTTGTCACATCATATCTGTAGAACTCTTTGTCTAGGAAGACCTGCCTGAACATGCCCTTTCATAAAATCATGAAGGTTCTCTTCCAGGAAGCGCCTGGCCTTCTGGAGTCAATTTTTAGGGTATTCCAGATACATTTTTGTTGTTCTGCCAGATGATGATATTTTTGATTTTATGTAAGCCACTTCCAAGTGGTTTGGTCAGTAATGGGTAAGAAGGAAATGTGTAACTTAAATCTACCTTTCTGTAGTGTAAATCCAATTTTGGTGTCTTACTCCTCAGTTGATAGCATGGAAGTTGTTTCCCTCTGTATTGTTCTCATTCTTTTAAATATATGATGGTGGCAGTATTTTTAATCTTGAACCCCATTTGAGTTTGAAATAATTGCATAATAACTCAGGAGCTCCTCTGAGTCTTGTTAGTCATGATAAATGAAAAGAAATGGAATATAGTGTGTAGCAAGACATCAGTCTAACTTGTGCAGTATGAGCAAGGTTTAGGTTTCATTTTTGTTCAAATGACACTGTGGGGTTTGATCTTTCTTTTGACAATCTGAGCAGAGTTCTTGCCTTTTGCAGCCAAAGCCTCTCCACATTGTCTGTCATTGAGGATTTTTTGGCAAAGAGACCAGTGCCTTCTCCCCCAGGCGTGGATGCACAAGGAATCCATAACTGGGTTCGAAATGTCAATTATTATCGTAAGTGCTGCATGACTCGTCATTATTTAGGATACTGATTCTTTGTCTTCTTGAAATGTAACAGTTTGTTCAGTTTCTCTGCAAACATTTATTTGGTTTTCCTTAGTAGTATGTGTGGTTCTTCTTTCCTTCATTTCCAAACTGATAGCTTTTAGGCATATCTTTGTGATGTTTAGATACTTTTTTGTCCTGCATGAATGACAGTTGACTGTTACTAAACAAGGAAAGCCTTAATATTACATGGAATTGTTTTATTTTGATGAGCATTTTGGAAAAGGCTTTCTAACTGTTCACATGCATTTCCCATTGGGTAGGCCTGGATGGTAGCACTTCAGCCTCAGAAAGAGAACGGCTAATTAACCAGTTCAATGATCCCAGCAACACTTCTGTTTGTCTCTTCCTCCTTTCCACACGGTAAGTTGAACATCTGCTAAAAAAGAAAATTGGGATGGAATAGGGCATGTGATTGGCTGTGATAAATACTTGTTTCTGAGAATGATTGGCATCCAGTTCATTTGAAAGGACTACTTCAACAGCCTTTAAAGAGTTGGGATGGTGTGAACTAACCATTTCATGCTGATTATCTTTAAAAGATGCTGCTTGTATGAGATTATGTTTGCCTAGAGTTGAGTTAAAACAGCAGCCAGCAAACAATGTATGATTCAAAGGTGTAGTGAAAATACAAAGATTAAGTAGGCATTTGTGTGTGAGAGTGTACATATATCTATTTGCAATGTCTTCTTAGGGCTGGGTGTTTGGGTGTGAACCTTATTGGTGCAAACAGAGTGGTAGTGTTCGATGCTTCTTGGAACCCTTGCCACGATGCACAGGCAGTATGTCGGGTATATCGCTATGGACAGAATAAGCCTTGCCACATCTATCGACTAGTTTCTGATTTCACCTTGGAGAAGAAAATCTATGACCGCCAGATCTCCAAGCAAGGGATGTCAGGTAGGACAAATCTTTCCAGGCCTCCACCTGGTCATCCCTGTGTTTTTATCTCCAAAATTTCTGCTTTGACTTTCACCTTCTGGTTCCCTCCCACCCCCTCTTTTCTAGGCATTATGCACAAGTGGAATCATGTGCAAATATCATAATTCAAAATATGTTGTTTGAGGCTCAGATGTTGCAAGAACAATAGTTTTTGTTGTTTTCTGGCCAATGTGCTTTTTCTATAGATCGTGTTGTAGATGACTTGAATCCAGTGTTGAACTTTACCCGGAGAGAGGTGGAGAACTTGTTGCACTTTGTGGAAGAGGAGCCTGAACCTGCCCAGCTTTCATTCAACCCTGGGAAGATAAAGGAATCTGTGTTGCAGCTGGCCTGTCTCAAGTATCCTCACCTCATCACCAAGGTTAGGAAGGAGGAGGGAAACAAACTACATTCATGTTGTTTTACAAGCAGGCAGTAAAGTGTGTATAAAGTACGCATAAGCATCCTTTGAAGTGTGCGTAAAGTGAACATGACATGTGCTTAAGCTGTGCATGAACATAAAGTAGGTGTTGAGTAAGCGATGCTTGCAGCATACAGTATTAATATTGCTCCAAACTGTAGTAAGTCTAAGGTATGGGATAATTTGTCTTTCCAGGTTTATTTACTTAATTTATTATTTAGTTTTATATGCCACTTTACATGAAAGTAGTGAACATAAAATACAGTGGCATAAAAACCATACATATGACAATGGAACTAACACAGAACGATAAAACATCATTTTCTATCGTGTGCTACAAACTATAGCTGGCTCGATTACACTTCAACGAAAGCCTCTGAAAGAGATGAACAAATATCAGGAAATGTCTGAATGTCCTGACTGTGGGGGCCCATCTAACATCAGTTGGTAAAGTCTTCTAGAGGGTGGATACAGCAGCACTACATGCTGCACTGCAGGTGCTCCCGGATTGAACCTCTGGTGTATGTGACGCCCTCAGAAGTATTTCCTTTGATGTAGGCAGAGATTGAGCAGGGGCATGAGGCGTGAGGTGGTCCCTAGGGTCACCAGGTCCCAACTTCTTAGGACGCTATTTGTTAATGACAACACCTACCTGGTAGGTTATTGGCAGCCAGTGCGGTTCCTTTAGCAAAGGTGTAGTTTCCTATTGGAAGGAGGCCCTGCTCAGCAGCCTCTGTACCAGTTGCAGCTTCCAGACCAAGCCAAAAGGCGGCTCCATGCAGTGTCCCTGATAGTCCATGCTTATTGCCATATTAAGTAATTCTGCCTCTGGTTGGCAGAGGGTGCCGATTATTTAGGCAGTCTGAAGGAATGAGGGCCCTATGCATGCTGTGCCAAAATCCAAGACAGTAAGTTCTGTTTTTCACCATATAAGCATGTTGCCAAATGTGGTGCAATGGCAAGCTCTTCCCATGCATTCTGCATTGCACGTCTTCTAAGGGTTATATGGAAAGAGTATGTGCCCAAGTTAATAGATGTTGGAATGTTCCCTGAGGATTGTTGTCAGCAGCAGTTGTGTGGATGTGCTGCTGAGGCAAGCCATTTCATCAGGCGTGTGGACACTCTCCTTCAGAGTTCTTTGCATGCTTGCCTGCTCGCTCGCTTCTCACCCAAGGGAAAAGACAGCATATAAATGCAATGTGGTTGCACTATTTGAGTTTGCAGAATGACACTGCCCAAGATACTGTCTTCCCGATTTTTGCACTAGGGAGGAATAACTGCACAGAAGAGAGAATTTGGGCAGATGTTGTTTTTCATGCAGTGGGGGAGAAAAAGTCATTTAAGGTACAAAAGAACCATTCCCCTTTCCATCAGTTCATTCTCTTTCTGTCTTTCATTTTAAATATGATCATGAGAGTGACTACTTCAGGAGGTTCAAGCCGCATTGTGCTTCTTCTCCTGTCTGGAGCTTTAGCTTAAAAATATGCTGCTGCACAAATCAGCATACACATCTCCAGGGCCTCTGAGAGAAAGCACTGTGTTCTCCCAACGGGAGGATGAAATGCTGGATGTGCAAAATGATAACTAAGGCCTCTCCAGTGTTTCTGGTGAGTGTAAATGGATTGTTACTAGTTTCCTATAAGGCAGGGAAGATACTGTTGCTGTGTTGTTTCACCTCCTGCCACCTTCATGGGCACATTTGGTAAAAGTCTCATAAAATAATGCTGCCTTGTGTTCTGGTTGCAGGAGCCTTTCCAGCATGAGTCACTGCTGATTGACCGTAAGGAACACAAACTCACCAAGGCAGAGAAGAAAGCAGCCAAGAAGAGCTATGAGGAAGAGAAACGTGCATCCGTCCCTTACACCCGTCCATCTTATGCTCAGTATTACCCTGCCACTGACCAGAATCTAACAAACATACCAGCCTTCAGTCAGAGGAACTGGTGTGTATCTTATTTCTTTCTGTGATGCTGAAGAGGAGTACCAAATTTTGATCAAACATGTTCTTCCCCGTTGATGATGCTATTCTGATTTCTGGAGAACAGGACAGACAAAGACAAAGAAGAACATTTGTGCTTCCTAGTAGCTCTGAATGGTTGAGAAAAAACAGGGAAAATCCAAGTTAAGCAAATGGACTTTGTGTGCTGTATGGAATGCTGTTGTGATGTATGAACCAGTCATACAGTAATGCATCCTTCTCGCCTGATATTTCTAGTATCATTTTAATTATTATATTTTTTTTCTTTATTATGTACTATAGTACAGATCCTTATGAAGTTGTCTATTAAGTTCCACAGACATGGTGGAATTAAATCTGTGACTAATACCTCAGCATATGTCATAAACCCTCAGATAACTTCATAATCTGGAGTTGCTTGCACAATGCTGGAGCCAGGATATGACATATTCATGCATAGGCTGGATGGCCATCTGGGAAGATTGCTGTAGTTGTCCTGTGCATTTTTAATCTTGCATGGAACAGGGGATTGGACTAGGTAACCTCCAAGTTCCTTCTTGGCTCTAAAATTATGTGCTATGATTCTGTGGTTTAGGAGCGGGGTGGGTGACAGAGTGGATGGGCCGGCTTTGTGGTAAGAGGCTGTTTGGGTCTCTTCTGTCGTTCTGTAGCCCTACTCCATGTGGTTTCTTTCCACAGGCGACCAAGCCTCAAAGGTGAGGACAGGCCAGTGGCAAGTGTACGTCCTGTTCAGTCCACCCCCATTCCTATGATGCCTCGCCATGTCCCCTTGGGCAGTATGGGATCAGCTTCTGTTTCCAATCCTGCTATCAACTTTCCCATCAATTACCTGCAGCGAGCTGGTGTTCTCGTGCAGAAGATCGTCACCACGACAGGTCAGTTGCTTTGTGTGGGGCGAGAAGAGACAGGAACTTCCTTTGAGAAGAAGTGTACCCAGAGGGATTAGTGAAACTGAAATTTTACCCCAGCCATTTGGGACTGATCCTCCCTTCAGATTTTCATCCAGGTTCCTTCTAATTATTTTACCCTTTTGGGTGGTATCCAGCCTGTCGTTCTGTTAGCACAAATGCTATGCACAAAAGAAAGATCCCACTAAAGTTTTGTTGCTTAAGTACAGTTGTGCATTGTGTTTGTGCAGCCTGTGATGCAACTTGTCTTGCATTCCATCTGCAAAACTGGTCGTGCAAGAGTGATGGAGAACAGCTTACTCATGGAAAAGATTTAGTACAGTTCTGCTATCACTATTTGAGTTTGCAGAATGACAGTATCAGATATTGCCCAGGATACTGTCTTCACAATTGTTTGCACTAGGCAGGAATAGCTACACAGAAGAGAGAATTTTGGAAGATATTTGTCATGCAGTGGGGAGTAAAGCCGTTTAAGGTACAAGGGAGCCCCTTTCCATCAGCTCATTCTCTGTCTGTCTTTCACTATAAATACAAACATCCTTGGAAAAAGGAGAATATGAAATGGTGGCAATGCCATTGCTGTGACTCACCTTCAGTCAGGGAATGATCCACTCATGGATCTTGACACACCAGTTGAAGATCAGGAATTTAGGATATGAGTATTCTTTCTCATTAGGTATTTTTTGCTCTCTCCTACTTTTTTGGAATGAGTAATTTAAACATGGACAAAAATGTCCTGGACAGTGTAGCTTATTGTCTGGAAACTTTTATTTATTGAGTTCTACTTGAATCATGTTCCAAAAATGCATACAATGTGTCATTTACATGCAGTTTTCTCTATTTCAGATATAGTGATTCCAGGTACAAATACTTCCACTGATGTGCAGGCAAGAATCAGTGCTGGAGAGAGCATCCACATTATCCGTGGGACAAAAGGTAATTTAACTGGCTTTCCATTTCTGGCCAAAGAAAACATGCATCTTTTCCTCGGTTTTTCTTTAAGATTTGAGATTGGAGAGGAAGGGGGAAGCTGAATTTTGTAGAAACAGACAAGAAGAGACAGACAAGAACCCATGCCCATTCTTGAGTGATTGTTGTTAATGTTGTTTAAAGCCAGTAATTGTGTCTTAGAGAAATCTTGCTTTCATGAATGAAATTGTGCTCTCCTGCTTCTGCATTAAGCACATCTACAGCCTCTGACGAGGTACCAATGGGCAATGCTAGAAATCACGATTGAACGCAAGGGGCTCCTACTTTGTTGGGTAGGTGGCTTTTCAATGTGTCACCAGTTAGTGATGGTTTTACTGTTGTTTCTTCCATCCATCTCCCTTTAGGGACGTACATCCGCACCAGTGATGGACGGATCTTTGCTATCCGGACCACTGGCAAGCCAAAGGGCAACGACGATCACCGCATGGTTGCCTCAGGTGAGGGGCTTATGCTCTCGGGAATCTCTAACTGCGTTTTCTTTAGCAATAACTATTAGTTATTTTTAATCCAGTCCTGTGTTTTTAAAAAAGGTTCCCAAAGTGACCTAGCTAACATAATAATGCTAAGAGCAATCATAAAATTATAGGCATTAAACTGCAGATCATGCATTGAAAGCAAGCTTGAAACAAAGAAACAAAAACAGACCTCTTTCAAACAAGGAGGGGACGGACTTGAAAGACTTTCAGGGCCTGCCACTCCTGGTGCTGATACCAGAAGGGCGGTCTCACATAACCCTCCACCTTCACCCTTGCAAAGGGGGGCATGGAGTAGGATCCCTAAAACAAACCCTAAAAGGTGGCAGACTGTAGGGGAGCAGGCAGACCCTGCAACACGGCAGGTCTGGGAGCTTGGAGGCTAAAACCGGCACTGTAAACTGAACACAGGCGCAAACTGGCAGCTAATGATGGCAACATAATATTGTAGCAATATGCTCCCATCTTCCCAACCCAGGCAACAGTCTGGCTGCCACATTTGGATCCATTACAATTTCCAGGTAGCCCTGTGTAAAGAGAGCACTGCACTGGTTCAGTATAGAAGTTACCTTCGTGTGGGTAACTAAATGTCAGGAGCTAGCTTTTTCCTTATTCGTTTCAAACTTCCATAAGAACAGGCAGTCTATTCGCAAAATAGCTCTTTATTGCCAGTGCACAAGCTGCAGCAACTGAAAGTCTAGTCTCCGTGTGACTAGAGTGGTTAGTTGAACCAAAACTAGAAACTACTTCCCAAACCCCTCCTTTTGAGTAGCACTGGGCTCCACCCCTGTGAAGAAGGGCTAGCCTCCAAGACCTGCCCAAGCTCTCTGGGTAGCAATTCTATCCTGACACCGTGTCTTGGGATCAGGGACTAGACAGGACATGGCTTCATCTTCCTTCTCCCCTTTGTCCCCTCCCTTCTCTTCCAAACTCTGTTCCCATGGTCTGTCCAAGAATCTGGGGTGAGCCTTGAGCGAGCCTCACCCTCCTCTGCCCCCTCAATTTCTATACCTCCTATCTCAGCCTTTATAGTTCTCATAAGAAGAGTCAGTGTAACTTTTGGAAAGCATGCCAGGAATAACTGTACAGTCTCTTCCCTACACTAACGCCTGTTGTGACCCCTATTGCTGGCAGACCAACCAAAATTGTAAAAGGCAGTCCTTGGTACCTCTGCCACCTAAGTATCCAAGGGAAACACCCGGTGTTTACATCAGAATCCTCACCATCACCACCATCCTGATGCATACACCCTCTGCCCTTAGGGCAGGCTTCATAACTTCTTGCAGAAATCCAGAATTTCTAGCCAATAGCACCCCTTACTGATTAAGTTACAGTTCCTTCCCCTATCTACTCCTGAACTGAAGTCAGAAGCTGGTTTTTCATCTCTACTCCCACTTTGGTATCAGATGTTGGACAAGAGATGGTGCTGATTGTACCAGTACACTGATGTCACTTCGTCCCAGACCTCATGTAGCAGTTTCACACAGATCAGGAAAAGCATGGGAAACAAGCTGGATCCTCATGGCAATCTGCAGATCAAGGGCTACACGATAGAACAGCAGTCCCCCAGCACTGCCATGGAGATGCATTCCCTGGGAATGACTGGGGCCACTGGAATGCAGTGCTGCAAGGCTCATCCCTTGCAAGCTGCTAAGAAGGACATAATGACGGAGATGGTATCCAAAGCTGTTGATGGGTCCAGAACATGGGGTCAGACTCATCCTGTCCATATCATAAAGAAGGGCACCCCCTCAATCCAGTGCATTTTAAATTAATTTCACTTCCATTCTACCCCATAACTGATGTTCTCTGGGAGGTTTGCAACAACCCATAAAAACCAGCCAATAAAATACATTAAAAAAGCATAAAATCATTTATTAAAACGTTTTAAACAGCTAAATCTCTCCTCTGCGCTGCGCTTAGTGATTTGAATGTCACTTTCCCACTTCCTAGCACCCCGTGTCCTGTATGCCAGGTTGCCATCTCTTTGTGAGAGAATCTTGCTCAGTGGCTTTATAGTGGGTAGGGTGCCGGGCTGAGACTTGGGAGATCCCAGTTCTCAGCCATGGAACTCCTTGGGTGACTTGAGGCTCATCGTGGACTCTCAGCCTAACTTGCTTCACGTGATGGTTGTTGCAGGGAACAAATGGAGAAAAGGAGACCCTTGTAAGCCACCTGGAGCTCCTTGCAAGAGGAAGACCGGCAGGCTACAAATGTACTGTAGTCATAATAATAAACAGCATGCATAATAAATAGGGTAATAAGAATAAATCACCAGGAAATACAATACATTTTCATAGCCTAATGCTAGTTAAATACCAAGTAATAGCAGTTGTCCAAAACTATAAATAAATTTGGAAATATTTAAGAGGCATCCCAAAAAAAAACAACACTGGAAAAATATGCCAAAATGTAATAATAAATTCCAGAGACCTGCTTTAAAAACTTATATTAATAAATCTAAATACCAGTATGTCAGAGAGCCTTATGGCTAATGGGGTGGGCTAAAAATCAATCAATCAAACAAACAAACAAACAAGGAACTATCTCTTTCCAGTAGCACTTCCCAAGAACAAGAGGCACCACAGGGACTCCAAGAAACACTCAAAATGAAACGCTTGCTATCAGCTAGAGCCAACAGTCTGTGCTGCCCATGCTCCCAGAGACACTGTTCAAAAGAAGCGTGTATGCAATATGTTGCTGATGATGTCCTTGTTGTTCGCAGGATCCCAGGGCCCATCTCTCGAATCCACAAGCAATGGTAGACACAATGCCTCATCGCCCAAACTGCCCAACACAGAGGAACTCACCCGGCCCATCTCCCCTGACAGCCCTGAAATCATCAGTGAACTCCAACAGTATGCAGAGGCGGCGGCTGCCCGTGAGTCCAGACACAACTCTCCTAGCACCAACACTGCACCTGGACACCCCACCCGGAAAGACAGTGCGGCCCCCTCAGCAGCTCGTGGAACTGAGCAACGAGCAGGGACCCATGGTTTGGCTTCCTCCTCCTCCTCCTCCTCCTCTTCCTCCTCCTCCTCGGCCCTGCCAGCCACCAGCCAGCTTGCTGACAGCCACTCAGTGCTAGACTTACGAGGGAACAAGCGCAAGTCGACGTCGCCAGCTGGCCCAGAGGAGCAAGCCCATCGGCAGCAGAAGAAGCGCTCGCTGCCAGCCGCGGTGCAGCCATATGGAAGTGGGTACCCTGTCTCTGGTGGGTTCACCATGCCTTCTGTCCCCTTAAACCACAACCTAACCCATCCATTTGCTCCCCAAGCAGGCAACTCCTTGTACATGGGCACAGGCTCCTCCTATTACCAGCTGCCCAGCTTGCTACCAGACCCCCATCTGGTGTTCCCCGTGACTACTGACCCTCTGCTGACAGCCGGCACCGCTAGTTCCTCCGCTGCTACCTCAGCCACCGCCAGCGTCCCCTCTTTCATGTTAAACCCCTCCATGACGGGGATGCTATCCAACTACTCGCTGCCCTTCACGCAGTCACTCCTGCCTGAGCCCAGGATGTTTGCTCCTTTTCCAGCCTCTGTCTTGCCCAGCAGCCTTCCCAGGAGCATGGCCTCTGCCTACCCTGGTTTCATGTCCCCTCATTCGGGGTATCCAGCAGGGGGCCTCCTTCGGTCCCAGGTGCCACCGTTTGACACCCATGAGGTCTCTGAGGTGGGCTGCAGCTCCAACGAGGATGAGGACAAAGATGATGATGTAATAGAGATCACAGGGAAGTAATGGGCTAGTCTCTTCTTTAGATCTCAACGCAGCCAGGAGGCAACAGATCCTCACTGGACCTTTCTGGGGTCAGGATTTTCCATCCAGGACACACAGCAGAGGTGGAGGAGGAGGTTGGGACGGAGGTGGCATCTTTAGCTTTCAAAGATCTGCTTTGTATGGGGAACTGTATTGTATGGACACCTCTCCCCACGCATGGGGAAAGAAGAGGGTTGGGGGAGCGAGGTAGAACTGCCAATCATAGGAGTGCCTCCTTGACTTTCCCTCCCTTGCTGTCTGTATTGTCTAAAAGGAGACCTGCCATTACGTTTCAGTGCCCTTTGTTAGGTTGGAGACACTGGGTTGAACTTTTTTGGTCTGCGGAATAACTCTCTCACACAAACTGCCTTATCTGTGAAGTACGTTACCCCATGATAAGTAGGGGGTGAGTTTGTGCCCTAGGAGACCTGATGATAAATAGCGTTGTTAATGGAGGGAGGGGAGCGGGGTTGGAAAGAGCAGGCAATGTGTAATGTGTAGGTGGGAGGGTGGGGTGGGGCAGGGTCAATGTGGAAACCCGTTTTGTCGTTTATCCTTCTGGAAACTCAGACAGATTAGTGTGAGAGCCTTCACCAAGCCCTTGCCTGAGTGGTGACAGGAACACAGGTGGTGGGGAGAAATGGTGCTGATATGTGGCTCTTAGGCCTTCCCTGGGAGGTCCATTTGAAGACGAGGACTGGTGTAGGTTCAGTTCCATGCTGGCTTCTTCAGCAGGCTTCAGTTGGACGTTGTAGCAAGTCTCTTAGCGAGGTAGTGCTTGGGGAAGGACTTGTGAGGGCTTTCCCGGTCCCTTCTCTAGCTTTTGGTAGTGATTACTCTCCTTCTGCTTTCCCCCTCCCACATCCCCAGCACTGCTGAGGGGTAAGCCTGTGGGTTTGGCAGGATGAATCTTCGCTGTCACGCTCCTGCTGGCCTCAGTGAGGTGAACCTCTTGCAAGAGGTGCACACCCATGAAGTCCTGCCGCTGCCTGCGTGTTTATTGACACTGTGACTGGACCGGCCTTTTTGCTTCCTCTCCTGCCCTCCCCAGAACCGCTTTGTTAATTTATTTCATGAAAGCCAAGTATTTATTTGGGGATTCTTCACTCTTTTCTGCTCCTTGCTTGCTGAAAAGAATGGCCTTTGCAGAAGGTGGTGATAGTTCACAGGGTGGGCTGTACAGGGAAGAAGCAGGGAGACGAGTGGACTGCTCGACCAAAGCAGAGTGCAGGACCAAGACAGAGCATCCCTCTCAAAGTCTGTTTCCACATTTCTTCAGCTGATGAGGCATCCAGGAATCACTGTCTTGTTGGGGGAACAAGTAGTGTTATTGCAGCGGCTCCCATCCAGTATTGGATGGAGCTGTTTCTCCTGTAGTAGACTGGGTACTCAGCATCCCAACGGCTGATGCTAAACTGACTATCCCTACTTTTTGGAGAGGCTGGTTACTAATGCAACCAGCTTGCTGGTGGTGCATATCCAGGAGTGAGAAGGGAGGACTGTCCTTTTAGCAAGGACACTATTGCCCAGCTCTGGGCCAAGCTGACTCCATCCTGTGTTTTCCTAGTCATGTGTGAGGAGAATCACAGGAGGGTTAATGGAGGGAGGAAGTTGCATGAGATCGATAGAGAAGCCAATGCCTCTCTTGCTGTCTGCTGTGAGGAGGGAAACTTATGGGGATGGTGGGGTGGGACCCAAAGTGGGTCTTAAAAGAAAGCACCAGGTAAACAGGTCTCCATATTCCTGGCCTCTAAAGTATTAGTATCCCAGGGAAAGAGGAGGGACACTGAACCCTCACAAGATACCCAGGACAAAGAATGAGTGGCAGTGGTCACCGGAGACTCAGGCTGTGCAAGCCTTTCTGAAATAGTGGTTCTGACAACTTTGTGACGTGGTTGTTGAAAAGGATTAAGTGGTTCCACTACAGTGGTGAAAACTGCCGCACCCCACATGACTTCTCTCACATTGACTCACTCACGTGTTCTCTCTCTGTCACTCTCTCGCTCTCTGTCTCTCACTCACACTCACTCTTTCTCTCTCCCTTCTTGGCTCTCACACACATCTTTCCGTGCAAAGTTTGTATCCCACCTGATTTGCTAAAGGTAAGGTTGGGATTGACTCTTTGTCCATACTGTTGAAGGCCTACCAAACCCCTCAGTTGACGAGATGGTAGCTAAGTGTATATTGCATGTCAGAGATGGTTCCGAAAGAGACCTCTGTGAGTGTGTGTGTTGTGTGTATGCACGCGCACACGTACACCAGTCTGAATCATTAAAAGCATGTAATGTTGGGCTTTCTGACTTTCTTTGTTTATTGGACACTCTGTCAACCCTGACTTCACCATTCATAGAAGCCTTAGATTTACAGTTAGCTATGCAAATTACTTTAATTATTTTAAAATAAAAACATTAAAATAGTGCTTTCTTCTTTAACATATCCTAGGAGTTGAAAACCGAGGGGTTCTGAGCAAACTTCTGGACAACTTGTCTTTGGATGCACCATGGGAATAAAAAAAAAAACAAACTCAATCCCCCACAAAAATAACAAAGCAAATTAACTGATGGTGTCCATTCGCGTTTCTCCAAAGACTTGGCCATGGTACGTCTGTGAATCATGCCCTTTTGTGATTTGTATGTGTCAACCTCATACAAAAGATGATGACACTGATTGTACTGTAAAATCACTCAGCTGTCTTTTGCAACCCTTTAAGTGGACTTGGGGACTGGATCTAGGCAAGAAGGTATGTTCTTGCTTGAGCAGCAAGGATTCAAAGCTTCTGAAGCCTAAGCAATTTTTGGAGAAGAATATTGTAGTTTTAGGCAGATTCCTCAGTCTTCAGTGTGTGTTGTTTCTGGCAGCATAGCTGATAAAAAACTGAGACATCCTACTAGCTTTTGTCTTGGCTTTAATGGAGTAGCGGACTTCACAAGACAGGCTAATGTCTTTTGGATGCTGTATCTCTTACTTCAAACAGTGCTTTTTCCTGATTCTCTTGCTCCTTTTGAAGAATGTACAAAGATTCCAGAGGAGTCACCAGCCTAAGCAGGTGATTAGCACGTCCTCACTCTAATGGGTGGGATGTTCAATTAGGGAAGTAGATACATCTGGGATTAAGTAAACTAGGCTCTGTAACCACCTTTAAAATAGGAATGCCAGATAAGGCATTTTAGCTGTTAGCAGTAGGAAATGGTGTGCACCAGTTATTTACTACTCTGGCCACTGGATGGCAGTGTTGCATCACATGGATTATTTAGGTTTAAAAATACCTTATTTTGAAAAACTGGCTTTTGTACTTGGTTAAAAGAACTATGAAAATGTTGAGTCTGTCTGTGCACATCTCTTTCTCTTGCTCTGTCTCTCTCCCTCTGTCTGTCTGTCTTTTAACTAACTGTCTTATGTTAGCGGAAAGTTTGATAATGAATTTACTCCACTGACAGACTCCGCTCCACCTCCCTGTCTCTCTTTCTCTAATACCTTCTGTTAGACCAACCACTTTTGGTGACTTTGGAGAGAAGTATATTTGTTGGGATAGATGCCTGTACTTCAGCAAGTGCCTGAGCTGGGTCTCTTTCCCACCCATAGGGATTTAAACCAACTTGTCCCCCAGAGATTGAAATGGTCATTTCCCAGCACTTGCCGAAAGAGACTCCCATTAGCCTTGGGAATGAAGATGACATCCTTCTGCTCTGCAACCTTGTTGTTCCTCGAGGGCACAGAACACCCACCTTCCCTCCTGCTCGCCAGGTGTTAAACATCCCCTCAGAAGCTGTGGTTTCTAGCAGCAAAGAGGTGGCCGCTGTGCCTTGTCTGTGGAGGGCAGAGAATGCTTGAGTGGGGCTGGGTCAGAAGAACAAAGTAGTTTAAAGAGGAGCAAGTCAGAAAGGCCCCTTTCTTGATGCAGCTAAAATCCCAAGGGATGGAGTGGCCATTTAGAAGCAGCACATATTGTTTGCATTGTGGGTAGATACCTGAATCTAACCATAGCCACTGGCATTCCTGTTCCCCTTATCTCTGATACCATTTCTTTCTCGTGCTGGCTCAGAGTTAAATTCCTGAAGCTAATTCCGATGGGCTCTCTCTGAGCCTGTGTGACTTGCACTGCTAAATTTCAGACTACAAAAGAGTTAAAGAAAGTCATTTATGGTATCCAGACTTAAAAGATGCTAACATGCAGCTGAGGTATCCAGGTGCATTTGGCTGAAGCCTTGGACTGCTTAGGGACGTTCTTGCATAATACCCCAGGAGCTGTGAATATTTGTGTAATCTCTGGGCTACCTTTGGCAGGCCATACTATTCACTGCAAGGTGATTCCTACATACTGTAGTACTTCTCCAGCATCTCTACAGCAACAGAACGAGTTCAAGTGGTACAGAATGAAACTTGACCTCCCTTAATAACTGCTTAGAGGAAAGAGGTGACCTTAAACTGTGACATTTCCTGGACCTTGATAGAACACTCTTCAGTTCTGCTCAGCTTTGGGCAGCATATAATTTAGAACTGACCAAGATTTGTGTGGACATACATTGCCTTTGATGAAGTAGCTTTCATTCATTTGGTGGACACAGAACCAGGCAGTCTCTCCCCAGCCATGGTAAGAATTATGTGCGTGCATGTATGTTAATTTCTGGGTTCTGTCTCTTTGCCACATGCAGTTATGACCAAGAGATGGAAACTGGGGTGGATTATGCCAAATGAAGGCAGGCTTGGTACTCAGTGGGTTCTATAGAGCTCTATAGGACAAAGTTAAATGGGCTGCAGTCTGGGGAGACAGTACCTGACTGTAGCCCCAGGCAAAGCTGTCAGGTGTTCCTGCAATATACAGGCACCATATCTCTAGTTTCAGAGAAAGCTGCCTCATATTTTGCTATGGGAATTGAATAATATGAGTGCAAAAGTCAGTAACATCCTACCTGTGTTTGCACTGCAATCTTGGTTTAGGCACTGTAGATGTAATCACTAAATGAGATACATTTATAATGTATGGCCCCATTAAACAGAGAGAAGTATACATTACTAGATTCACAAAATTCTCTTGTTTGCTTTCTTTTAACACCAAAACCATATTGAGCCAAGATAGTTGATTTACAAGTGAAAGGGCATTTAGTCCTTGTAGGAATGTCTGATCTAGAAAGCAGATTCTCTGAAAAGCAGGGAAGATGCTGTAAGTTCAGGGAGGATCAGCAAAGAATGGGAAAAGTGGGGTAAGGAGCTGGTGGAGGAGGGGGGAATCTTTCCTTCTTGAGCTCTTTATTGACACAAGACCACTAACAGCTGCCCACAGCTGCATTGCTTGTTGGGTCCTATATTATTAGCTTCCCAGCTTGTGTTCTCTTGTCCCTCCATTAAATCCATTTGTACAGGGGAGCTGAGTGAATCCAATGAATTTCTTGGTTTTTGTTCTGCCTTTAGTTTGTGGCCTGTCTATGTGACTGAAAAAAGGCATTTCTGTAGCAGGGTCAGTGGGTCGGCTGGTTGCACGCATGGGTTATGTGCTTCCCTCATCTCTCTGTCTAATGGGATGTGCTCACCTGATCTCCCAGAACAGAGACATTGAACAATTTTGTTGTTTATATGATGTATTTATTTTTACTTGTGTTTCATGTCATTTTTTAAAAAAATAATAAATTGTAAGTTGGTATAATGCCTATCAATTCTCTCTCCTTTTTTAAAAAAATAAACTTCAAATGTTACAAATAGTCATTGATCTTGGTCTAAAATGAATGTGACCTTTTTTTTTTTCAAGCAAAAATACTCTGGTTCCAGTCCTGCTAAAATTAGTTGTAACTAGAGCCCACTGAGAACAATGTTGCATACAAGTAGCTTGTTCAGTGATCCCTAAATCACAGCTGACTATAGCCAGATTGAGGCCTCTGTCTTTATAAAAGCTGAATTGCCTTAATATTTGAAGGGAAAAGGTTTAATTCAGTAATTATTAGCCCTTGGATCAGCCAACCACTTAAGCATGAAAGATTGGCAAGTCTACCTGTCAAGGTCTAGGTATTTGCCATCACCCAATCTTAACCCACTCTCCCTACCACTGAACTAATGTGTTTTTCAACCATGTCTGCCCTGAGTGCTTATTGAAACAGGCTTTCACCAAAGAAGCCTGAAAGCATATTTTAGATTAGCCTGACTGGCCTAATACCCATAAGGATATCCAAGCCACAGAATAAATCTCACTACGAACTACAAAAATCTTTTTATGGTTGGTTTTGTGGAAGAAGCGCACAGCGGTTCATCAAACTGCAAGATGAAATCTCTCTGCCTTTTCACAACAGGGATCTTTAGACTGCCTTTCCTATTCTGCTTTTGTGTGAAAACAATGCCACCATTAAATGAGAGAGAGAGAGAGGGAGAGAGAGGGAGGGAGGAACTATGGATTCTACTATTTGCAGCAAGGATGGTCTGTTAGAGGGAGCTGCAACTCAACATCTCTGTCTTAGGGTGTCACTGTTGCAGATGTTAAAGATTACTAAAGATTTTCTCTCTGAGTCACTCTTGGCAGCCCAGAGCATCTGATTTCCAAGATGTCAGTGCAGGGAGGATTTCTGCAGTGAGGTGGAGCAAACCTTGAAACTCATTTCACTGGCAACCAATTTATTTCAAATGGTTCCGGTTCTGGCTAGAAGCTGCCTGAAGCTGAACCCGTACCAAATATCCTTGTGCTTATTTTTCATTTATTGAATTTAATTTATATACCACACACAATAGTCCTACACAGGGTTTCCTAGGCAGTTCTGTTCTTAATTATTCTTAAGTCTTACGTCTGCTGCTCTTAATGTGAACAGGAACTGGTATTAGCCATGGCCTAGGAGAAGGATAAGAGCAATTTTGCCCTATTCAAAAGACTCATTCTGAACCTTGAACACTTACATTCATACATGTCTGCCCAGATACCATTTTAACCCTGTTTTCCACATTATTGCTAACCAGTTTTGCTGAATGGACTCAGAAGTGATTCTGAATATTTGGAAAGTTGAACTTGTTAAGTAATGCGGTTCTGGCTAGGTCATGGTACTGAATAAAATGCTGCTAGTAATTTTGATTTTTGCACCTCCACTTATCCAGTGATAGCTGTCACTTAACATCAACAATCCAGTCAAAAGCACCTGACATATCATCTGATAGAATTCTCTGTTGCATTATTTTTAAGTTCTGGTTCAGTTCCTTCTAGCAACTTGAAAGTACATCAAAGGTAAGGTGAAGAGAGAAGTGCAAGAAGTCATTGTGACAGCAATGTATCAATAGAACTGACAGTCAAACTGTATTTCCAATACAAGTCAGCTGTAATTAACTAT
Source organism: Varanus komodoensis (assembly GCF_004798865.1). NCBI lineage: Eukaryota > Metazoa > Chordata > Lepidosauria > Squamata > Varanidae > Varanus > Varanus komodoensis. The sequence goes on from NW_025336346.1 coordinate 4,814,884, forward strand.
AATCTACAGGGAGATATTTGAGTTCTGTAAATATAACAGTCTGATACAGTGGTACCTCGGCTCACGAACGCCTTGGCTCTCGAACAAATCGGGTCACGAACAAACATTTCTGAAAAATTTTGACTTGAGTTGTGAACTCCACATTGGGTGGTGGCCAGGATTGCAGCCATCTCCCCTGCGCCCGAGTGGGGAGATGGCCACGATCCCAGTTCTGCTTGTGCAGGGAAGGTGTCCGTGCTCAGAGGCGTGCTGCTGCAGGAAAGACGGGAGCAGCAAAGCCGAGCCACAGGGGAGATGGCCAAGATTCTGCCCGTCTTTCCTGCAGGAGTGTGCTTCTGATCAGGCACGCCTTCCCTGCACGAACGGAACTGCGATCGCGGCCATCTCCCCACTCCCAGCGCACCATTTGCGCCCATCTCTCCCTCCCCCAGTGCGCCCGTGATCTCTCCCATCTCTCCCCCCCACCCCCCAGTGCGCCGGGATGATGGGTGTGTGCAGGGATGACGGGTGCAATCTCGGTTGTGCTGGGGGCGTGGGGAGATGGCCGTGCTTGTTCTTGGTGTGTGTGGGGGGGAAGATGGCCACGATCTTTGTTGTTGTCACTTTGCTTCACATTTTTCTGATTTAAAAAATGGTTACAGAATGGATTAACCTTATTTACATTGAACCTTATCAGGAAATTTAACTTGGCTCACGACCAATTTGGGTCACAACCAGAGTCCTGGAACGGATTAAGTTTGTGAGCCAAGGTACCACTGTATAGGTAACAGTACGGCATTACATTACTTAGCATTTATATACTTTCTTTTGTGACTTCAAAGTACTTCACATACATTATCTCAGCAACCACATTAGGATCTATCATAAGGAAAATTGCACATTATTGAGTATTCCTTATTCCCTGGAAAAAGAACTAGTTGATTTTGTTGATTAGAGGAGACTAAATCATCCCAGATTATGGCCACTCCTAACACTGTTCCTATTCATTGCGATATATAACGCAAATACATAACTGTGTTAGTCTCAAGACATTCAGTTGTGACTCAGAAATAACCTTCAAATAAGCTCCATAAAGTACAGTTCCAGAGCACCAAGAAACTAGCCAGTCTAGAATTTCCACGTGTCTGACACTCAATGGTAAAGGCTTCCCAGCATGTGTAAAGCCATGATTGTTGGAAACCATCCAGAGACATTCAGCCATGAGGCAGCATAGAAATGAAAATAATGATGGTGTTAATGCTTCAGTACAACTCTACATTTTAGCATCTTTAGCCCCAGGGGTAAAGTAGGCAATATGGACTAGTTGAGTCATAAACCATAGAGGTGGGAGAAGCAGAAGTCATCTTGTCCAAGGCTATGCCACAGGGCAGGACCTGCATCCCCTCAAACTCCTGTAGAACAATTTACAAAATGCAGAGCAGCATGTTCCATAGACAGAGAACAAGTGGACTGCAGAAAGGAACTCACGGGGCAGATTACTTGAGCATGAGTGAAGAGAGTGGGACTGCATGGTCATTAAAATTTATTTATTTATTTATTTATTAGGTCATTTCTATGCCACCCCTTGCCGAAGCCTCGGGGCGGCTTACAACACAATAAAATACAAAAATAACAATATAAAATTAAAATTAACAATATAAAAATTTCTATTGTATCTTCAGCCAGCATCTTCATCAGTCTAGTTTTGAAGATCCCCTGTGGAACAGGGAACCAGCACTGTTGAACCCATTTCTTGGAAGTGTGCAATGGCTTCCTGTGTAACAGTGCTTGCCATTTATAGTGCTGCTTCTAACATTAAATTTACTTGAGCTGAGTTGTCTTCTGTGGCCCTCTGCAGGAACCAGAGATTCCAACTATGCAGCTGGTGAGTTCCTCCATAGAATCTGGAAGAGGCAGATGTCCTTACAGCCCTCATGAGCCTTTCATAGGGCTGCTCATAGGTAAGAGAGACTATGGCCAGGGAGCAGTAACAGAAAACTGGACCGCAGTGATACTCCATTCAAAACTGTGTCTACGTGCTTATGCATGCTTCTATAATGTATATCTCTGTGGGCATCGATTCAACTGTGGTTCTTGCTATAGTAATCCTTTTTGCAATTGCTATATCTCTGTGCCAGAAAAGAACCCATGTATTGCAAGCCAGAAAAGAAGGTGTCTGATGTTATTTTTCTCACTCAATATCTACGTATATAGTGTAGGCCTGAAAGAGAAGAAAGCTCCTTATAGAAGTGTGTAGAAGCTAATGGCAGTATCCAGCAATGTCATTCTACTAGTACAAATGACACTGCACTATTGAGAATCCAACAATACTTCTGCTTGATTGGCTGGTTGAACAAACACTGGTGGTCTGCTGGCTCATTTGTGCAATGAAAGGCAGTGGAATTCTGCTAATGCATCCAGTGATGCACTGGATTTAGGCCAGAGAGTGTGGATAGTGTGCCAATATTTTTCTTTTCCTGATTTCACAGATGGGGAGTTTTATTCAGGCTCTTCCATCGACTTCATGGGGAGCAGTGCTGCCTTTTTCCGGACACAGCTCGATAGGGCCGACCAGAACTACATCCGGACAGAGCAGAATCAGGATTATTGGCTGAATGGTAAATGGGTGGAGGTGAAATAAACTGTCAAGGAGACTATTTCCATTAGGTGAAGTGCCTGCCATTGTCATGCATGTAGCCCTTCAGCCAATTAGCTATGATCGCAACAAAGGCCTCCTTCCATTCCATTCCATTTTTGCCCAATAGTCACAACATCTCTGGGAGCTTCACAAAAATCACAACATACTAAAACCATAATATGAAATCTTTAACACAGCAATTTCAAAAACAATTTAAAACAACTGAAAACACTTAGAATAAGTTGCCAGGGCCTGAAAAAACTGTTGATCCTAAAAGCTCCATCAAGTGGACCTCTCAATAGCTCACTGTGGCCCTTTTGTGAATTATAATAGCTCCCTTGTTAAAGAAGCTTCACAAGCTACTTGTCTATTTCTGAGTGGAATTTAACATACTGGTTATAACCTAGCAAGCCCCACGTGGCTTGGAACCAGGCCAGGTGAATCACTTCTCCTAGAGGATCTTAAAATCCCTTCTTTTGGGACCACCACCTTCAGAGGTACATTTGGTGGTGACCTGAGAGAAGCCCTTCTTGGTGGCTGCTCCCAGGTTGTGGAACTCCCTGCAGAGAGATGCTTGGTTTGCTCCCTTTCTGCTGTCCTTCCCCTAGCAAGCAAACATCTTTTTATTCCAGAAGGCCTTTGATGTGTAAGTATGTCTGCTGGGTCGGAAGATGTTTTTATTCTGTTCTTAATATGTCTTTCAAGGTGTTTTAATGCATTTGTTTTAATCAAGTTTTCTTTATAATTGGAATGCCATTTTTCTTAGTAGAAAGCTGGGATATAAATCAATCAATCAATCAAATATGCCATCAAATGCCCCGGAATAAAGGGAAGTCTTAATCAGGTGCCAAAAAGACATCAATGTTGGCATCCAATGGATCTCAGTGGGGGAGAGCACTCCACTATTGTGTGGTTAGCAGCTGAGAAGATCCTGTCTCTTTCCCCCATCCTCTGAGCCTCCCTTGGAGGAGGCACTCCAAATTGGGTGGAAATATCTGTCCAGAAGCAGGATTCTTTTCTGACCTCATGCCATCCAGTTATTTTGGACTGCAATTCCTGGCACTTATTCCCATTAGCTATGCTGGCTGGGGCTCATGAAATTGAACTCCAAAGCACCCAGAGGGTATCAGGTTGGAAAGGCTGCTACTACTGTACCAGGGAAAAGCAACTCTTGTTCCATCTGTACTGTTGGAATTTGTCTCGAAGAATGCATTGTCAGGATTCTGAGTGTTATTTGTTTTGCTTTCTTACTGCTGTAAGTATCTTGATTTTTTTTTAAAGTTTCCATTAAGATCTATTTTATTTATCTAGTGCTGTATTAGTTCTTTTTATAGAAGAAACATGCTGTTTCATCCTCAGTTCTCCTCCTCGTAGAACCTGTGTTCATTGGTGCCTATGCCATTCCTGACACCTTCAGCCATGATGATGATAAAGTATACTTCTTTTTCCGGGAGACTGCAGTGGAAGCTGGACAATGGGAGAAAAGACGCACCCATGCCAGGGTGGCACGTGTTTGCAAGGTCAGCTATGGGTATCTCCTGTAAAATACAGCTTAGGTATGAAGAAGGTACCTTTTAGTTCAGTCTCTAACACTGCTGCTTAGTGCCCTGGACTTTGTCAGAGAGTCTACTTCTCTGAGCTAGTAGGCACTAGCTTCCAGCTCAGTCTGATTAAAGATTAAATCTGCAGTGTAGGCATGTTTACTTGGAATTAAGATCTAGTATGTTCAATGCAATTTAGTTCCTAGAAGTTCATTTAATATTACAACCCAAATTTAACATTTGTATAGCACATTCCATGTGCTTGAAGCAAATGACCTATGCAGCATTACAACATCAACATTTCCATTTGCAGATGAGAGGCTTTGGCTGAAAGCTTGCAGCAAATTTTAAGCTAAAGTACAAATATATCCCCTTTACACTTTCTAAGGCTTTCTTTGTGTATGTTGGGAGTGAGAAAGATAGCTGCTTTGGGTGCACATTCTCACAGGGTGCTAGCTGGTTTTCAGAAGAGGAGGTGGAGGAGAAAGAAGAGGGGAGGGGAGGGGAGGGGCTTGAAATCTGGGCCAATTCCAGATGTTGAGATGAGAAAAGCAGAGATGCTTATCTCAAGGCCAGACTCCTCAGGAGCTCAGGCAGCCTCTGGGAATAAGCAAGATATACCATTAGTAGGAAGGGACTTGGAATAGGAGAGTTTCTCAGAGACAGACAGGGCAGGTACGACTCTTGATGCCATGCCACAGTGTCAGCAGAGGAGGATAGCCAAATTAGAGGGCTGGTGTGCAGAAAGGAGGCGTGTTCATTTTCAGAAGGCTCCTTCTGAAGGGTTAGGTCTCCGGTATAAGGAGAGTTCTTGGAGGCAAATACTAGATTGGGTTCAATGAACCACCCTGAGCATGCTCAGAGATTCATTCTGAGTGTGCTTCTGAAAAATGCTTTGGTCAGTAAAGAGCATTTTGCAGAAAGATTTGTGGCTTTTCAATGTGCAAAGGGAACTCAGAACAGTTCTTCTGTCTTTCAGAAGCACTGGCATAAATTTGGAATTGTTATTTTCATATGTACTGACACCCTGGTTGATGTATCCCTACCCATATATGAAAATAGCCCTGGAGTCCACCCTTCCTCTCAGAAGGGATAGATACCCCAAATTTCCTGAATTTCAAAAAAGGCTTGAAACTGTGATCATACTGTAATCATGGTAGGATCTACTTTAGACATTTTTATTGGCATTGTAGTGTTCAACTCTGCCACCCCCAAATGTCATTCTCACATTGTTTCTTCCATTATATGCCAGATTTCTTCAGACTACTTATATGACAGCTTTTTAATATTTTGTGATTTTCAAAGGTACATTCCAATGTATGCTAAACTTGAGATCCTGTTCTGGGCAGAGAAGTAGCTCCTTCAGTGGTGTTGGCCGGGGTGGAGGGGCTCATGAAGACATTCTCTGTTGTGTTCTGGAACAATTCTGCAAAGGAGATAGACCTGCACAGCCTTTAGTTGCTTTCCAGCCTTTGTTCCTCGTCCATGGCTTCTCTCACTCTGTCTCTCTTGTTTTCCCACTCTGACTTGTCCAATGATCCAGCAAGTCAGTGCAGTGCAGCTTACCCCCTCCCTTCCAAGAAGTAAATCATAGGACATAACCTTTACTCAGAAGTAAACCACATTGACTTCAATGGTGCTTACTCTTGAGAAAGTCAGTGTGGGAGAAGAGCTATTGTTGCTTTCAGGAATTGCTTTTGGGTGGACACTGATGGGCACACTGATCCTGAAGGCTTCATCCTACAGGAGATGAAAGAACAGTAAGCAGCACCTCCCCTCTTCTCCCCCCCCCCCACCACACATTTCTGTGAGGGGGCAGGAGTTTTTTTCTCTTTTTAAAATCTCTCTTTGTCCATCTTTCACACTTGTGCATAAATAAATAAATAAATGAGGGAGGGAGGGAGGGAGGGAGGGAGGGAAGCTCTTTTTTTTTAAAGGCCGTTTTCTTACACAAACCTCTTTTCAACCCTGCCTACTTCTTGTGTGTTCTGTAGTAGGAACAGCACTGCATTCATTAGCATGGACCTCAACCCCCATCAATGTGGTTTGCATCAGTGGTGCTGCAGCACTCCCTGATAAACAGAAGGGGCTCTGCTGTAGATCCCCTCCAGGATCAGACTGATTCCCATCAAAGCAGTAGTCCAGAGAAGCCATGATGGACATGAAGATAATGTCTGACATGCTGCTATTTGTGATTGACAGAATGACGTTGGTGGGAAACACAGCCTCATTAACCGTTGGAGCACCTTCCTTAAAGCTCGGCTGGTCTGCTCTATCCCAGGTCTGCATGGCATCCAGACGCACTTTGATCAGCTGGGTAAGCTGTTTACACATTCTTTCCTATGGCAATCCAGTCATCTGATGCTGGCCTGTGACTCTGCAGGATCTTTCACCTCTCCTCTGTCATGCCCAGATAGATGCCTCTTCCTTGATTGCTCTTCTCAAGAAGTAGGTGCACAATCAAGCAACACCAAGTATCTCTGCTTTTGTGTGTGAATGGGCTGACCAAGTCTGAGTAGCCAATGGTCAACAAAAATTGGGCTGTCACCAGGGTATGCCTGTGCTTCCAAAGGCCTCAAGTCCCCTCAGCAGGCCAAGGACTAGAAGCTGGGACTTAACGAGGGCCAACTTTGGTCAATTGAAGGCCAGACTAGGGAAAGCCTCCTGGGAGAGGGTACTGGAAGGCAAAGGAGTTCAGGAGGGATGGCACTAAAAAGGGAGGTCTTGGAGGCACAAGCCTTGACAATCCCGCTGGTTAGCAAGGTGGGGAGGTGAAGGAGAGCACCATCATGGATGCGAAAAGAGGTGGTAAGAGGGATTAGACATAAGAGGAACCTCCGTGGGAAATGGGCACTGGGGCAAGTAGACAAAAGGATATACCAGAAGGAGGAGGCTCATTGCAGGATTCTTTGCAAGGCTAAGGCTGATTATGAGCTGAGGCTTGCAAAAAATATCAGGAGCAACAAAAAGAGCTTCTATCAACATGTAAATAGCAAGGGGAAGGGGAGCTAGGTGGTGGGACCGCTTAATAAGGAAGAAGGAGATTTGGTGACTGATGTGAGGGAACAGGCACAGCTACTAAATAATTATTTTGTCTTAGTGCTCTCTCCAAAGCAGTACAGGGGAGATCTACACGACGGAATGGGTGAGGCTGAGGATTTAGGGCACAGATTAGAGTCACCCTGCTAGAAGTCGAGAAGCTCCTCAGAGCACTGGACATTACAAAGGTGCCAGGCCTTGAGGGTACTTCAGGAGTTGGCAGGGATACTCTCACGCCCATTGGCCTCCATTGTTGAAGCTTCATGGAGAACGGGTGAAGTTCCAGAGGACTGGAGGGTGGTGTCAGTGGTCCCAGTTTTCAAAAAGGGTAGTGGGGGACATGGAGAATTACGGGCCAGTTAGCCTTACGTCCATTCTAGGAAAGACAGTGGAAAGGCTCATAATAGTGAGAAATCTAGTAACTCTAGACAGGGAAGGAAGGTTGGTGACCACGCAACATGGTCCTGCCAGATGAACCTTGTGGAATTCTATGACAAGGTTTTGAGTTGGCTAGATGGAGGGGACGCGGTGGATGTGGTTTACCTGGATTTCAGCAAAGTTCTGCATGATATCATGATTGAGAAATTGAGTTTTGCGATAGACCGATGCACTGCCCAATTAGTGCATGGTTGATGGACCAAAAGCAGAGTGTAACTATTAGTGGGGAGTCATCAGTATGGCAGCTGGTGACAAGCAGGGTCCCCCAGGGCTCTGTCCTGGGACTGATCCTGTTCAGTCTTTTCATAAATGACCTGGAAGAGGGGGTGACCACTCTGCTGATCAAATTTGCAAACAATACTTAAAGGGTGGTGGTGGCCACAACTGAGGAGCAGGTACTCTGGATCCAGAAGGATCTGAACAGACTACGGAAGTGGACAGGGGACAACAAGATGGTGTTCAGTGTGGATAATTGCAAGGTCCTGCAGTTGGGGCATAGGAATGGGTGTCATGAGTACAGGTGAACGGACAAATGGCTGAAGAGCAGCACTTGTGAAAAGGATCTTGGGGTACTGGTTGACTGCAGGCTAAACATGAGTCAGCAGTGTGATATGGTGGTCAAGAGGGCAAATGCCACCCTTGGTTGCATAGCCAGAAGTGTGGCTTCTAGATCAAGAGAGATATTACTGTCACTCTAAACTACTCTGGTACACCTGCAACTGGAATATTGTGTTCAGTTCTGGGTTCCACATTACAGGAAGGATATAGCCAGGTTAGAGTCAGTGCAGCATAGGGCCACAAGGATGGTGGCCAATTTGCAGGGTAAGCCATATGAGGTGAGTCTGAGGGAACTGGGTCTTTTCAGCTTGGACGGGGTCTGTTGGCGGCATATAGGTACGTGAGGGGGTGTCACAGAGGTGGGTAGAGACTTGTTGTCCCCTGTGGAGAAGGGCAGGATGTGTTCCAATGGAGCAAAGCTCAAGGAACCAAGATTCAGTTTGGATGCCAGGAAGTACTTTCTGACAGATAGGAGCCCGACGGTATGGAATGGGCTTCCACAGAAGGTGGTTGAAGCCCCATCAGTGAGGGTGTTCAAGGATAGACTGGACATGCACATGTTAGGCATGTCGTGAGTGGAGCCGACTGGAGCCAGGGGTCAGACTAGATGGCCAGGGTGAGCCCTTCTGACTTGCTCTGTTTCTTTGTTTCTAAATTATCAGTCCTCAAATGATGTAAATATAGGCTCAAAAGCAGGCAAGCAAAAGCTGGGCAAAGTACAAAAAGCTGGTGGAAGCAGGCAGGGAAGTTGAGCCAAATTGGTTGTGGTTTGCATTTGGGACTTGAATGCGCCACATTAGTCATCAAAATAAGCAAGTCTGAGAAAATTTGCTTAATTTTCCTTATTTACAAATGCCTTATTTTCCTTATTTATTTACAGAGATTAGCAGAATTCAGCTTGTCATTGCACATATTATTTATATTTTTCTAGAGTGAAAGATACACTATTTTGATCATAACCTGTACAGCAGGTTGTACATTTGACTTGTCACATCCTCCTGCCTGACTCCATCTTACGAACTGCTGAAGACCCAGCTTAGCTGGAAGTGTCCTTTCTGAAGTTGAAGGTCCAAAGTCACATGGGTGGGTAGATGAAGGAGTTGAAATGATTGGCGCTCTCCCCTGAGTTGAGTCTCTGAGATTGCCACAGCATGGCAGATATGGGCTTCCTCATCTTGGTTTTCTCCCCTTTACCTTCCAGAGGATGTCTTCCTCCTAAACACCCGTACTGTGCAGAACCCTCTTCTTTATGGCCTCTTCACAGTGTCCAGGTGAGAGCATATAGGGAAATGTGCAGGACTAAGGAAAATGATCCATTGCTTGTGCATGGGTTAGCTATGCTTCAGCATGCCTGAGGACATCATTTAGGGAGGGTGCTTATGCACAGACTGCACTGCTACCTTTTAGGACCAGGACCTGTGATCAGGATTAGGAGAACTAGTACTTCAGTGCTCCTGCTCTTTCCAAACCCTGCTTTTCCTGCTTATGGGCACTTGCCAGCAGAGTGTCAGCCTGTGCAAAGCCTCTCCTGGCACGGTGGAGGATTTCATGCATCATTCAACTAAAGCAAAGACCAGGAAGAACTAAATAGCAGCATAGAAGAAAGCTGGTGAAGAGCAAGCATTCTGTGAAACAGTAGCGGGAAGGGGGAGCTAGCAAAAAGAGAACATCTTAGTCCTCCAAACATAGAGCCTCTCTGTGATTATGCTGGTCAGATCTGTGCAACACATGGTCACACACAACCCTAGGAGGACTTCAGTGCAATCTGCAGCAGCTGCAGCCAAAAATACAGTCCGAAGCCACCACCCTGTCAGGTTCCCCCATCCTCTGCTGCATGTTGTTGTCTCCTCACCTCTGTTCTTTCCCTGCCAGGCTGAGAGAAGGAAAACTCTTCTTACCAACCCTTAATGGGAAGAAAGGCAGTGGAAGGAAGGCAAATGTGTGAATGGGGGGAAATGTGGAAAGGAAACTGTGTGCATGGAGAGAAAGAGTGGATGGAAGAAGAATGTGGAAGTAAGTGCGTATTTCTATGAGTATAAAAGAGAAGATGGGAAAGAAAGAGGGCTGTGTGTGTTTAAGAGAAGGAGAGAGAATCATGCAGTCATCTGAAGCTCAGATGACTGCATTATAGATTAATGAAGGCAAAATAAATGGGGTGTTTCCACCCAGTGTTGAGTTGATCCCCCACCCAGTTTTGACTTTGGCCCAGACTACTGCTGATGGCAGTATGTAGCTCCTGACCACCTCCCCCAGGAGGAATGTGACCCTCCTCCAAAAAGTTCCTTTTCTGAGTCAAGACCTTTGAATAAAATCCAATTTAGGCTGCACATTGTGCAGTGGGTGCCCTTCTGCTGCTCACTCATGGATCCACAGTGTCAACAGAGCATGCTTCTTGAGTCTGCCAGTCAATCCTGTTGCATCCCATGCTTTTTTTCCCCAGCGGCATTTTTACTGGCTCTGCAGTGTGCGTTTATTCCCTGGCAGCCATTCGGGCTGCTTTCAATGGTCCATTTGCACATAAGGAAGGCTTGGACTACCAGTGGGTGGCGTACAAAGGACGGGTTCCTTATCCCCGTCCTGGAACGGTATGTATGCAAGGCCTGGAGGTCCCAGTTCATTTTTCTCTGGATGTTGCATATAGACACTTAAACAATGGACCACAGTTAATGCAGCTTGCACTTCTGCCATAATGTGATCTGTGGCTTTACTGAACCATTAACAGCAGTATTAAACTGAGACAAAATGAAGCACTGCACAAGCTCAGAGGCACAGCCCAACATCTTTCAACTTGCCCAGGTATTCTGTGTGGCTGCTCTTGGCTTATGAATAGGTACTCCCTGTGAATCCAGAGCCACATCTACACAAAGGAACAGATGAAGCTGCTTTAACCTGAATCAGACCATTGGTCCATTTAGTTGATATTGCCCACACTGACTGGCAGCAATGACTGTCCTGGGTTTCCAGCAGGATCCATTCCTAGCCCTACCTGCAAATGCTGTGGATTGAACCTGGGCCTTCTGCAGGCACAGCAGGTGCTCTACACATGCCAGTTTCTCAGAGGGCAATTGGATGCCCCTCGTGGTATGAGAAGAGATGTGCAAACTTCTGGAGGCATCTCTCAGCTACCATGTATTGAGGGAAAATCCAGATATTTACAGATGGAGCACACTAGGGAGACAAAGTCTGAGAGCTATGTGCTCCCACAGATCGCAAAAGCTCCAAAGAGGCATCTCTGCCTGCCTGCCTGCTTTCTGGAATGGCCAGCCCTAGATCCTCTGGACATGTTAAAAAAAACCTCAGTCCTCTCACTCAGCAGGAGATGTGTCCAATCCAATAGGTTGCTCTTGCACAGCTTGCCCCTGGGAAGTTGGAGAAACTGAGGCATTCATATCAGGGCAAGGTTAATTTATCACACCGTGGTTTTTCAGGGATGACAGGGCATAAAAACTCATGCCACAAATTGGTAATCTTTACCATACTACACTGATTTGTTAGTGTTGCTGCAAGGAACCGCAAAGGTACTGCTTGTGAAACTTGAATACTGAGTCTTTTTAACCCTATCTTTTTTCAATGTCTTCATTCTCTCCATCAGTGTCCCAGTGAAACATACGACCCTCTCCTTCAGTCAACAAAGGACTTTCCTGATGAAGTGATAAGCTTCATGCGCACCCACCACCTGATGTGGGAGTCTGTCTATCCACTCCATAGGAAACCCATTCTGATGAGAGTCAATGTGCCCTTCCAGATCCGGCATCTGTTGGTGGACAGGGTGGAGACAGAAGCTGGGCATGTTGATGTCCTCTTCCTTGGAACAGGTACGATACCCTTGGCAAAGGTGCCTCCACTCTCTGTGTGCATTTCATGTGTTGATCTGATACTTCCAGCTCAGTGGGCAAAGGGAGCTGAGAGTCCATAGAGCACCTCAGCACTATGGTGGCCTGGAGAAGGAAAACAAGCAGAAGCAGGACATGTCGGCTCTTCCCCAGACAAAATATCCATAGGTGATCTGGCCACATTACACTTCTCTCTTATTCTAGAAATTATTAACAAGGGGCTGTCTGTTCACTAGAAATACTTGGTAATATATGTTTTTTAATGCTCATAAATGAGCATTAAGGGTAAGACAAGAGGAGCTCAGAGGAACCTGAGCCCATGGTACAAGTAAAAAGGATCTGAGCCACCTTTCTCTGGGCAGGTTTAAAATAGTCAAGGCTGAAATCCTAACCATGCTCATCAGACATAAATCTCTTTCTAGTGGGTCTACTTCTGAGCAGAGTTTTAAGAATGGCTTGCCAAACACCTGGAAGGCAGAGTTTTTGCTAATTCTTATTATCTCTGCTGAACGTGTATTAGTACAATTGAATTTGGCCTAGTATTAGAAATATGGTGCTATAATCCAAACAGAAGCCACTTGAAATCTATATAAAGGGTTTCTTGAATCCTCTTTTTCTTAGCCATTTCTCTCCCTGTGGGGGTTACATCCCTTTTTAGAGCTCCATCAGGAGAAAACAACCTGGGAAAAGTAAAGAATCGAAACAGCAGCAACAAAGTTCTGGCTGACTGGTCCACCGCCATCCAATCTAGCTTGACCTGGAGTGCCAACCCATCAGTGTGCATTGTTTCTACATTACCATTTTGTGCCTAAAAGGTTTAATCATATGTTTGTGAGTAAAATTGGAACAAAGAAACAATCCTTCAAATGATTAACTGAGTCATTTTTTCTGCTACAAAAAATAGGTTATCTACAGAAAATGAGAAGATGACAAATTCAAAATAGATAAAAATCAGGTTTCCACAAATTATAGTTTGCCATTTTGGATAGGGATCACGGAAAACATCAGTTCAGTGTGTTGCAGCTATGAAAACAGAATTCAAAACTCTTAGCAAAGATATGAAATATAATAGTTCTATATAAATATCATTCATATGTCCACAGCTTGAGCACAGCAGGGAATTTTTCTGAGTGTTGCATCCCAGGAAAGCTCTACCACAGCTGTAAAAATGTACAGAAAAGGACAACAAAGTTATGGTTATGGAATAACTTCCAGATATGTTGAATGCAAAAAAAAAAAAAAAAGAACTGAGCCACAAAAATGATTATGCAAGCAGTGCTGAGTGCTTGATTGAGAACTCCATGTTCTATAACCTAAATAAGTTGTTGTGGAGAGCATGAACTTTGAGGGAGTCTTCAGTTTCAGATATAAGCCACACCTACATTATGGACTGTATCAGTTATTACAGGGCAAGCCTGCAGACAGATCAAGGGAAGAGCTCAACATGCTCCAGCAGACCCAGAGATCAGTTGTTTCTGCATTTATGTATTTGTCATCCTTTTTCCTGCAAGGAACCCTAGGTGGCTTACATAATCACCCTTTCAATTTTATCCTCCCAGCAGCCCTGTGTAGTAGGTTAGACTGTCATTGACTGGCCCAAGTCATCCGGTGAGTTTCAGGGTTAAATGAATGCCGTATGGTGTAGTGGTTAAAAGTGCGAGACTGGGACTCAGGAGATCTGGGTTCCAGTTGGCTTGTTGTGAGGATAAGATTGAAAGGAGGAGAATTATGTAAGCTACTGTGAGTTCCTTGAAAGGAAAAAGAGGAATATAAATGTAATAAATAAAACAATTAAAATGGGGACTAGAACACAGATCTCTCTAGTCCAGCACCTGAACCACTACACCACACTGGCTCACAATAAAAGCTTTTCTGTTCCTGTACTTCATGTTGGTAGACATGGTGGACTGAACTTGTGCTTGCATTATATTAGGGGTTAAAAGGCAGCGGGTGGGAGAGATCCCCAAAGCTTGCCTTGATTTGCGGTGTCAGGAGAGGGAACGCATATGTAATGACAATGCAAAGTATGGATTGTTGTGGAATGAAACAAGTTTTTCTCTAGGATTGCCCTGCATTTGGCTCCATCCTTCTTGCTTCGGTGCCGACTGGTTTCCCAGTCCCTCTTCAGGAAAAGCTTGCCCACGGCATGATGCCACTGCCATGCTTCCCCACGGGGATGGCGTTCTCAGAGCAATGAGCACCGTAGGCTTGTCTCCCCCATAGTGTTTGGCAGAAAGGCCAAAATGTTCAGTGCCCGAGAGCCTCTTCTCCCATTCGCTGCATCTTCCGCAGGCCTTTTGCAAACCCCAAAGGGGCTTTGGCATGGGTTTCCTCTCACCACCCTTCCATAGATCCCAGCTTTGTGGAACATGTGGGTGATAGTTGTCCCATGGGTGGTTTCTTCCCTCCTGGGTTTGCATCTTTCCAGCTTCTTCGGAGTTGACACTGATCTCTTTGTTGCTTCTTTGACCAGCACCCTCCTTACCGAGTCACTGAGTTTTGATGGAGGACCTTCTCTACACAGAGTCACAGATGAGCCATATTCTCTCCATTTTGTAGTAATGCATTTAAAGGTGCTCTGGGGCATGTTCATAGTTTGGGATTTCTTAACCTAATCCTGATTGTTGTTTCTTCACAATTTCATCCCAAAGATGTTTTGATAGCTCTTTGGCCTTTATGTTGCTGTTTATGTTGCTCTTCAGCCATCTCTGGGTCTGTCCAAAACAGATTGTATTTACTGTGAAGTTATGTGGCACTGGAATTGCACACGTTACATTGCACACAAGTTGAATTGCATTCAACTCAGTATGTGACTTTAGGAGGCAGTGGGTTGCACCAGAGCTTATTTAGGCCTTTGACAGCAAGAGCTAGGAATACTTCTGCAACCCCAAAGTGCCAGTTTTTGTGTACTTTTGTGTATCTTGTCCACATCAATTGGTAACAACAGCAATTAAATCAATTTCAGTTTCAGGTTGTAACACAACAAAATAAGAAAAAGTCAATGAGGACTGAAGACTTTTGCAAGACACTGTATGTGTGAACCAGGATAGTAAAAATTATCTGCAGTCTTTCTACAACATGCTGGTCACAAAGACCTGTCTCATAAGCTCTCCTTATTTACCTTGTGGCAAAATCTGTTTGGCTGGTTGACAGGAGAGACAGGTCTCACAGAAAAGTCCCTTTCCAGTGAAGGGCACTGTCCTGATTCATTCAGGTTGCCCTTGGTAAATCAAGATTTTAAAGAACTGTCTGAGTTAAATTAGTGAGGTACTTTAATGAACTTGGTACTGTCTCAGTGTGATGCTTTGCATCACTTTACTAATTTGTGTTCTATTTTGTTTTCATTTTAGTGAAATTATTACGTAATAGTGTGTGTATTCATGCATGAGTGTATACACTAAACAAAGACAAAGAATATTGCTTTTATTTCAAAGTATTCTGGAAACAAGCCAAACTCTATGGTTTTTATACACAAAAATACCTCAAATGGTGCAGAGGTCCGCACACATTACAGACCCCCACTTTGTTTTTGATCCATTGGCAACCCATCAGTGTTTTGGCATGAGAGAACATTTAGACCAGAGGCAAACTGAAAAGGCAGTGGTACTGTCCCATCTTGTTGGTTCAGTGGATTTGACCATACCCTAAGCAGAAAGAATCAGAAGGTGTAGCATTGCACTCGGGATGTTTTTAAACTTCTGCTGCATTTCCAGAATGACCCAGAGTCAAAGGATTTAGACATATTTATTTATTTTAAAAATGTCTATCCTGTCCTTTGCCCAAGCCTCAGGACGGCTTACAAAAAATCAATGAATGATATAAAACACAATTAAAACATCCAGTACTAACAATTTTACAAACAATGATAGCAATTCAAAAATAAAGAAAGGAAGAAGAAAGAAAAAGAAAATGTGACTGTGTAAAATATTATTGGTTTTGTTAAAATTATTAATTTAGTTTTTTAAATGATGGGTAAATAAAAGGGTTTTAGCAGGCTTCTCTTTAATACTGTAAATGACTGACACTTGAATCATTCAGGGGTGGTTTACTGGGCTTTGTGACAATCGGCTTTGACAAAATGTGATAGTTACACTCAGTGCTTTTTTTGTAAGAAAAATGGTGCCGGAACTCATGAAATTTTTTACCTTTCACACGTAATCAATCACTGTACACACACCATACACGTCAGTTGTGTAATGAAACATAATGGTCGCCGCATGCAGTAAGCACTCAGCACACGACCACATGACCAGTCACAAGCCGAGCAGCGCCACAAGCTGAGCAGCACCATCACAACCAGAGCAGACAAAGTATGCATGCATCGGATTTGACACACAAGCAGCCCGCATGCACCATTTTAATGATTTTGCTGCCAACCTGCTATGCTCAACAGGGCGATTCGAATCAACGTGGACCAAACATCAAATTTTCAAAAGTTACTTTTAAAACGTGGAAAATCTGTTGAAAAAAGGTGCCGGAACTCTGTTCCGGTACGTTCTATGACAAAAAAGCACTGGTTGCACTCTTAGGAAGGCTTTGCAGCAGAAGCTAATGGAGTTACTCTGCCCTGACATGTCCTTCCCTTCTGCTCCCCACAGATGAAGGCAAACTGCTGAAGGTGGGGATTGCTGGCGTCGGAGGCCAGGACCCGCAGGAGATTAGTCTGGAAGAGATCGGTGTTGCAAAGGTACTATGGAGGTCTGCTACACTCTTACAGTCTTCGAGGACACGGTTTTGTCTAGAAAGACACCAGCTCTAAGCACCTGTTGCTGTGCTTGTTGTCACTGCTGTTAAGTTGCATTTCATCCTGCTGTTTTTCCTCTTGTGAGGAACCCAAGGCAGCTTCCATAGCTCCATTTTATCCTCCAACAACCCTGGGAGGTAGGGTCAGGCTGAGAATGAGTCACTGGCCCAAGTTTCCCAGGGAGCTTCATGGCTGAGTGGGGGCTAGAACCCGGATCACCTGGTCTCCAGTCCAGCATTTGCACCACTGCACCGCTTGGCTCTCTTAAAGGCACACTGGTGCTGACTGGAAAGGCAAGCTTTATATTTTCCAGTGAGGCAGGGGAGGGTTGCAGCATCCAAGGGTCAGGCAAGCAGCACCAGCAACTCCTCCAGTAGTAAACTTGATGGAGAACAGGCACAGGGAACTTTTGGTGCACAGACCAGATCCAGCCTGCAGAGCCTTCCCATTTGACCTGCCAGCCCCTCCTCCTGGTCTGTTTTCCTGTTCTGCAGATTGGAAAACAGCCTTGCCATGCTCCAAGGGGAGTGGGGGGAATCACTTTCTTGCTAAACAGTACGCAAAGCCAGCAAACTGCCCTTGGAGGAAAGAGAGCTCTCCTGCGTCGTGGACAGCTTGCTGCCTTTCTGTTCTGTGCAGCATTTCATCACAGAACAGAACAGAATGGACAGGCAGTCACTGGCGACCGATCCCTATGGCAGGCAGCGATCTCTGTTTGTGTCTGGCTCAACAGTAGGGCTGCATCCCAGCAGTGTGGGTGGCCTCACCCGCTGGTGCCAGGCAGCCCCCAGTGTGCTTGACCTGGCACAGATCTGGCCCTCAGTTCTCAGGGCCGACAACCACATCTCAGAGTCTTCCTCTAAAAGCCAGCTAGCAGACTGTCCCTAAGCATGGGCATTACCTTTAGCAATGGCCGAAGCTAAAGCATCACCCATGAGCCAGAACCAAATGTCATCCCACTTGTACTTTTGCAAAAGAAAGAAAGAAAGAGGCTGCTACACACTAATAAAGGGACTGCAGGTGGTGCAGTGGTTTAAACCGCTGTGCTGCTGGGCTGGTTGATCGAAAGGTCGCCGGTTCAAATCTACACAACGGGGTGAGCTCCCGTTGCTCCGTCCCAGCTCCTGCCAACCTTGCAGTTCGAAAGCATGCAAACGCAAGTAGATAAAAAGGTACCACTTCAGTGGGCAGGTAAGTGCGTTCCATGCACCTCGGTGTTTAGTCATGCTGGCCACATGACCTCGGAGACTGTCTGCGGACAAACGCTGGCTCCCTTGGCTAGGAAACGGAGATGAGCACCACCCCCTAGAGTCAGGCATGACTGGACTTAATGTCAAGGGGAAACCTTTACCTTTACACACTAATAAACAAGGATGATATAGACAAGACTGTCACCACACAGCTACGAGGGATGTGGAAGCCTGGTCTAGCTTCTCTCTCCCTGAGACATCTTGGTACTGGCAAAGTGACCAATATGCTTCTAACGATGACCTGCTCCTAGAGCAGCCCTTCAAGAGTGAGCGTGTCACTGGGTGTGCTCAGGCACCTGCTGCGGACACCTCACTCTGGCAGGGGCCCACCAGCACGAGCGCCTGGGTTTGTGCCTCCTCTCTTGAGGGAAGCCCACAGGCTGGGTGGCCATTGCTCCAGCTGAGACAGCCGTGGCCGGGAGCAGGAGCAGCAGGAGGTGCCATGGCCTGCCTGTTCATGGGCTCTCCATCTGCCAGGCCAGCAAGTGGCAGCAATTGTGAGAGAGGGCGGAGAGCCATGGCAGGGGGTGATCATGGCAGCAAGATGCGACTGCAGTGAGGGAGGGGGCCCACTGAGGATGCCCTGCTGAAGGACTCCCCCAGCCTCCGAAGCCAGGGCTGACGGTCATACGGGGGAGCGGGCTGGGCGCGTGGGCACACCAGGCTACAACTGAGGCCCACCCTTGGGGATGCACACACTGAATTTGGGCTGGCATGTGGCAGGGTCTGTTTACATGTCTGCTGCTCTCTGTTTCTTGCAGAGACCTTCAGCCATCTTAGACCTGCAGCTTTCTCAAAAGAGGGTAAGTCTCTTTTTGCCAGTCTATCAGTCCCTACCTCTAGAATCATTACTTCTGAACAGTGTCCTGGCAGACATTGGCTATGGGTTATCTTTATCCCAATAAAAAGTTTACGCCCCTGAACTCATGGGAAGCTGCCTGCCTTGATGACCGAACAAAAAAAGAAGCAAACACTGATGTCCTTTGCTGTTCTTGGTTTCTGTGAGCAGCAGGAAGTCTTCGTGAGCAGCGGCACTGGCGTACTGCAGCTCTCCCTGTTCCGTTGTGAGCTTTATGGCAAAGCCTGTGCCGACTGCTGCCTTGCTAGGGATCCCCACTGCACCTGGGATGGCAAGTCCTGCAGGCCCTTCCTGCTCACTAAGAAAAGGTGAGACCTTTCCCTTTCCCTCTTCCCCTTTGCAAATGACCCCTTTGATCTTAAACACGCTTTGATACCCTTGATGTGCGGGGCAGGATGCAACCCACGCGTGAACAACTGCACTGGATGTGTGTGCTAGACTGCCAGTCTAGAGTTCTGCTTGTCCATAGCACCAAGTATAAACATGCTAAACTGGCTTGTCTATGCATTTCAACCTTGCCTACTCCAACCAGCTTCTCACTTCAATAAGAGCACCCACCCTCGCATCCATTGCATTTTTCTCCACAAGCATCTTTTCTGGGGATCAGCCCCAGCCTCTTCCTCACTGATGCATCTGCTGGCCCTGGAGAAAGGTAAAAGGCTTGGCACTGGCTCTTACCATTGCTTATGCTCCTATGAAGCCCAGCATGTCTCTCTGTTATAAAATTATGGGCCTATTGCAGAGAAGAGGCTGGGGAGAAGAATGGTCCTCGTGCAAGGTGAGGCATACATCATTTCTGGCTAGTAGAAGGAATAGAAAAGTTGCGCTACTTTCAGTGCAAAGCAAAAGCAGCAACGGAAATGAGCATGTTGGAACTGAGGCGTGGGGTGCCCCACCACCTACTCCAGCTTCTTTCTGAGGGTGCTGTCCTGGCACCGACACACAGCCCTTGCCCACATTGCCTGTGCCCCCCGTGGCTTGGCCCACCAGCCTCCTCACGAGCACTGAGGAGCATGCTGGAGCACTTCCAAAGCAGCAATCTTGCTAAGCAGCTGCACCGGCTGTCTTCTTTGCAGGCAAGCTCAGTGCCACAATATACCGAGGGCCAACCCGATCCGTCAGTGCCAGGATGCTGCAAAAGGTGAGTCAAGGGGCACTCAGTGGGCACCCAGGGAGCTGCTTCGGCTGCATCCTGTAGTCAGAAGAGGTGGAGAAATTTCCCAAGGCAGCTTAACCTGGCCCTTTGCTCCAAAAAGCCTTTGGCATACCTCACAGTCATCTTTGCTAGGAGCTTATCACTTGCTGCTCCTTGGGAGAGTAACACGCAGAGCAGTTGCCTAAATGAAGAAGGGGTAAACAGAGAGTGCAGGAGGGCCACTGCTGGGACATTCATCTTGTCTAAAGTGCACATCGAATTTCCACTGAGGGTTGCAGCTGCCAAGGGGGATTTGTTACTAATCCAGCCACAGCTGTACAAAAGCCAGATACACTGAGGTGCTCACCTGAGTTTCCATAAACACTGTCAGCCAAGGATTTAGTCACAGATGTTAATGTAAACTCAACTTTAGTTCTGGTTTGTGCAGACTCCTTCAGATGGGATTGTGTTTGTTTACAAGGTGCCCTTACTCTGCACCTATACAGTGGCTCCTTGGATCCAAGCTTGCTGGGTGTAAAATAGCTGAGTTATATATACAGGTATCACTGCAGACTTCCATTGCGGTGATTCCCACTTCAGCTTAGCTAATGCTGCACTCTAAATTGCTTACCTTCAAAAACTACAGAAACCCCCTTTTCCTCTATGCTGTTTGCTCTCAGAAGGGAAAGAAGCATCTCTAAACCTGCACATACCACAACTTCTGAGTTTTGTTTTGTTCAGATCTCTCTGATGATGGTGTAGTGATTACAATTAATAATTCAAATGCAATTTAAAATGGTATCTTGTGTCTGAAAAACTGACACACCCGGTATTGTGTTGGGATTCCTTTACCCTGCTGTCTTTGGCAGCTTTAAATTTTGTGTGAAAACATGAAATAGCATCATGGTCAATGAAGGCCACGTGCAGCCATGAGCAATGGCTCATGTCCAAAAGCCCCGGCTGAAAATGGAAGGAACCCAGTTCCTCTCACCCAAGCCGCAGCATTCCCTGCAGCTTCCAAGGGTCTTCCAGCCCTCTTTGGAGGCTGCAACAGCCCCTTTCTGTGAGCTGAACTCTGCTGTGGCCTTAGGATCCAAGCCAATGAATGTTAATCCACTCGGAGAAGCTGCAGCACATGCAGGCGGGTTGTTGATGCAGGTGTCTAAACTCAGGAAAGTACATGCCTGCTCCACTAAGTGCAGGAAGGTAGTTCACAGCTGCTGCCTCATAACCTGCTCACCTCAGAGGCCTGGGGATAATTAGTCAACTCTTTGAAATGCTAAGAAGGGTCTTCTTGGGCCCTATAGGAAAGCATTTGAGGATTACCACGGCTGAACATTTGAATCCTGCCTGAACTTCCAGTGCCAGTCTTAGGGAGTGGAAAGACTTATTGCATTCTCTACAAAAACCAGCAGCCCATTTGGCTGGAGAAAATAGAATCAGTAGTTGGAGAACACCCTCCTTCCCCAGCCAGAGCTCTGTCTGCATGGCTGAAGTAGCCTTGACACAGCACTGGGGCTGATGGGCCTGGTCATCCTGGTGGCTCTTTTGAAGCCAGTTGACAATCCTGAGACTGGGTTCACAGAACATGGTAAGCCACTGGGGCTAGTTACCCAGACTCAGCAGACTTAATAGATTTATATCCTGCTTTTTTCTTACGACAAACTCAAAATGGCTTACATCCTTCCCCTCCTCCTGCTCTCAACTTAGCCTAGCAACAAGCCTGGGGGGTAAGCTGGGCAGAGAGTCTGTGAGTGGCCCAAAGTCACCCAGCTGGCTCCATGGCTGAGCAGGGGCTGGAACCCAGGTCTCCTGAGTCCCAGTCAGTCCTGCACTCTCAACTACTACACCGTGCTGGCTCTCCTTCCTGCAGGGTAGCTTGTAGTAGGGTGTCTATCCCCACACCCTTGCTGCATCATCTGATCATGGAGTGGCATCGGGGGCAGCTGCCAAAGGCAACTTCCTAAAGCTGCTGCAAGCTATTTCAGTCATGCCACAGCTGGTCATTGTTATTTTTATGAGATTGTGAAAGATACCCATTCTTGGCCTCCCAAGGAGTCCCACTGGTACCTTGGAGGGGCGCCTGTGGTCACCCTTCTTCCTAAACAAATATTTTACTTCAATTATGTATGCTGCCCGCAGCCAATCAACTGTTCTGCCAGCATACAAGTCTATGATCCTCCAAACAGTTTTCAAGAACAGTTGTCTCATTTTTTATGCAAGCCATCTAGAGATCATGATTGGATATAAGATGGGAGATACATGTTTCAAATAAGTAAAAATAAATATACCCCTATGACTTATAAATCAGAGAGGTGAACTCATAAACTGCAGATGGAGGAAGGAAAGCCAGCTAGACTGATCAGGCTCCCGCACCCTGAGCTCCTTTAGCCACAAGTCCCTGCTGAGAGAAGCCTGCAGTAGCTGATTCCTCAGACTCCTCCCACTCCGAAGGGAGGCACCGGACTGGGGGCTAATTCAGCCTCGGAGTTCACCCTGACCGCGTTGTCAAGCTGGCTCTAAGCCTCACAATTGTAGTTTAAAAAGAAAGATACCTTACTTCTTTTCAGTCTTGTAAACTAGGAATAGACTTCAGCAGAATTTAGATTTGCTTATCTTTCATTTATTGAATATTAATAACACAGTAAAACTTCAGTGGAGAATTCTTCTGTACATTGTTTTCATTTTGTATGTGCAGTGCTATGCAGTTACAATATTTCATTTTTGAAATAGTCCTGTTTTATTGTTTTTTCTGTTTGAAAAAAACCCACCTACTTCTGTGCCTAGAGAAAAATAAGCATAGTAAATGAATATATTGAAAAATGGGGGACTTTTAACTTGGATTACCCTATTATAGCATAGCCCTCTTTTTATAGCTCTGAAATATTATAATTGTACACTACTTATATGGACCCAGAATTATACAAGGAGAAGAAAGTACTCACACGTAACTTTTCCAGCAAAAGTTCATAAGAGCACTGGGCAGGGTAGCAAGCCACCATGATACAGAGCCCAATTTCTATCCACCCCGCTTAGTATTGCCTATACTGCCTGTTCGCTGCTCGCTGGTGTTTCAGAGGCATCTCTTCCAGCCTCCCCTTGTCTCTGTATCCCTTCAAATCACTCACAAAGCTGCAGGAGCCAGATTATGGCCTGGCAGATCTGGAGGCCTCCTTGTGACATCCAATTGAAAACCTGCTGAATGGTTTGATTCCATGTAGGAGTTGTCCAAAGTGGAATGCCAGCCACCCCCTAATCCAATCAGCTTCACTGCTATGGCTCTTACATTTGAGCAGGAGTGTCATCCCTTTGGTCACATACTCTTGTTTATGTTCTCTTCATGCAGAAATTCCTGTGGCTGATGAAAAGGTGGTATTTGGTGTACAGAACAACTCGACATTTCTGGAGTGCCTTCCACATTCTCCCCAGACCTCAGTTCATTGGCTCGTGCAGCACAGCAGTTCAGCAGCCCTGGAAGAGGTACTGCAAAAAAAACTGAGGAGCGGGGTGGCTTCCTTGGACCTGGGGAGCAAGAGGTTACTTAAGTGTGTGTTGCTGTGTGAAGGGGAAAATAGCTGTGTGTGTGTGTGTCAGATGAGAAGCATGAACCTGCACAGCAGGTTGATAGTGCAAGCCCCTCCACTTTTCCTCTGCGTAGGACCACCTACTATTCAGTTGCTTAGTGCCACGTGTCCCTTGCAGATTGAGAGCACTGGCCGTTTTGTGGTCCTACAGCAAGGCCTGCTGATTAGTCAGCTGACACAGGAGGATGCCGGGATCTACCAGTGCCAAGGAATGGAGCACTCCTTCTCGCAAACCCTCGCCTACTACAACTTGCACATCATCAGGCACCAGGCCATGGAAGCATTCGCCTCTACGCTTAGGCAGGGCACAGAAGCAGCCGGAGGCCCCCACAGCACCATCTCGATGTCAGAGCTGCAGCGGCATCACAAAGGCTATTCGTGGGCATTGGGCGCGCCTGGAACCAGCCTGGACGAGCTTTGCAGCACTCTCGAGCAAAGGAAAAGACGGAGGCAAAAGAACTGGAACCCCAAGTGGCAGCTGCATCCCTCAGGAAGCAAGAAAGGCCGCGTGCGTCGGCAGCCTGAGCCTCTGTGAGAGGCAGTGCTGGCATGATCCGTGCTGCAGACGGGCTCCAGGAGGCAGGTAGGGCTAGCTAGGCAGACACTCGGGGCCCCGTCAGCAGCTCAGGCCTATCTTGACAAGGAGGCAGAACCGGGGCCTGCAGGTTCTGTCCATTACCAAGGTCAGGCAAGTCTGGTCTGTCCTTCAAGATGAAATGCTAATTGCTACCTCCTTCCTCACTGAGTGGCTGAGGGAAGCATATGCAGTACTACCAAAGTGCACGGAGAGCCAAATGTAGCTTCCCAGGCCTTTTCTCAAGCATTGGTGAGGCAGGCAGATGAGTTTGGTTTGACTATTGGGAGGACCGCTCCAAGAAGAGAGAGCTTTAAGCTCTTTATACATCATGGAACAAATGTTTGTACTCCTCTTTACTTTGATTTCATAGTAAACAATGACCATTAAATATCATTGTGATACCAGTTTCTGAGTGCCCTTTTCATAGATCTACCATGTGCAAGATGGAATCAATTATTCTAAATTGGAAGGGGTGATGGTCTCCTCTATGACAGAATATGACTTGTAAGAGAGGGGCTGATTTTGTTCCTAAGTGTTTATGACAACCTCATCTGGGTTTCCCGATATGCATAGAGCAGGAAGATGTGGCCAGTACCAAGTCACTAATGTGCATGTATGATAGAGGTATCAGGTAGTTTTTAAGTGTTGAAGGTATACACCTAAAAGCATAAGTCTGTGAAACAGCCTTCAGTTTGACAGTAGGCTTATCAGCCTAGGTAACCAGTTGCACTAAAGCTCCTAGCATTAACTTTTTAGCATCCTGCCCTTGTCTCCCTTTCCTCCACTTATAGGAAAGGAAAATGGAAAACTTCCTGCCTTTGAGTACTAGCTCTGCCAATTTAAAAATGGATCATGCTGGGCTTAGGAGGCCCAGCAGTCACTGAGACAAACCCTGAGTTCATGCATGCATTGATTAGAACTAACGTGCCAGACCATTCTGTCTGCACATACAGCCACAAAAGAGGAGTTGCATTTTTGGCACTTCCATGGTGGCAAATTTAAGCTACCTCCCTTCCATATTTGCTTTAGTATTTTATTCAAAGATTTTTAGTAAGAGCCATACACTGTAAGCTTGGCAGATAATTACCACACAGCTTACATTCAACATAACTAATGTTCTGAATGGTGCTTAAGGAGGACTCTCTCATCTGAAATGAAGCCAAGCTGAATTACTTCTGTAGAAAAGGAGGATGGGTTTAGGTCTGCCTGAAAAGAACTGAGATGCCATCTAACTTCATCCTACTCAACTTTTAGCATTACAGTGGTACCTTGGCTCACGAACTTAATCGGTTCCAGGACTCTGGTCGTGACCCAAATTGGTCATGAGCCAAGTT
The DNA here is from genome assembly GCF_004798865.1 of Varanus komodoensis. Taxonomy (NCBI): domain Eukaryota; kingdom Metazoa; phylum Chordata; class Lepidosauria; order Squamata; family Varanidae; genus Varanus; species Varanus komodoensis. Next base: position 4,840,393 of record NW_025336346.1, read on the forward strand.
AAATTTCCCCATAAGGTTCAATGTAAACAAGGTTAATCCATTCTGTAACCATTTTTTAAATCAGAAAAATGTGAAGCAAAGTGACAACAACAAAGATCGTGGCCATCTTCCCCCCCACACACACCAAGAACAAGCACGGCCATCTCCCCACGCCCCCAGCACAACCGAGATTGCACCCGTCATCCCTGCACACACCCATCATCCCGGCGCACTGGGGGGTGGGGGGGAGAGATGGGAGAGATCACGGGCGCACTGGGGGAGGGAGAGATGGGCGCAAATGGTGCGCTGGGAGTGGGGAGATGGCCGCGATCGCAGTTCCGTTCGTGCAGGGAAGG
>NW_025336346.1:4840827-4844471 GCF_004798865.1 Varanus komodoensis
GCTTTCCTCCTGGGGAGGAAAGCTATGGCAAATCTAGACAGCATACTAAAAAGCAGAGACATCACCCTGCCAACAAAAGTGCGTATAGTCAAGGCTATGGTTTTCCCAGTTGCAATGTATGGCTGTGAAAGCTGGACCATAAGGAAGGCTGAGCGCCAAAGAATTGAGGCCTTTGAATTGTGGTGCTGAAGGAGACTCCTGCAAGTCCCTTGAACCACAAGGCGATCAAACCGGTCAGTCCTAGAGGAGATCAACCCTGACTGCTCTTTAGAAGGCCAGATAGTGAAGATGAAACTCAAATACTTTGGCCACCTAATGGGAAGGAAGGACTCCCTGGTGAAGAGTCTAATGCTGTAAACAATAGATGGCAAAAGAAGAAGGGGATGGCAGAGGATGAGGTGGCTAGATGGAGTCACTGAGGCTGTTGGTGTGAGCTTGGGTGGACTCTGGGGGATGGTGGAGGACAGGAGGGCCTGGAGGAGTGTTGTCCATGGGGTCGCGATGAGTCAGACACAACTTCACGACTAACAACAACAACAACATCTCATTTATCCTGGGAGGCCCTAGGGTTAATTATGCAATCTCACTCTTCTATCAGTACACATTTGCATATGTGTCAGCTTACAATTATTCATTGCTAGTGCTGATCTATCAAAATGAAGGGAAATACAAGTTTAAAGCACCCATCAGTAAAGTGGACAGGTTAAGATGCTCTGTTTAAGCATCCCCAACAGAAACATGTTGCTGTGCCAGCAAAAGTTATGCACCTAGAATCAAAGAATAGTAGAGTTGAAAGGGGTCATGAAGGCCATTGGGTTCAACCCACCCATTTACACCATCCCACCCAGATGACTGTCCAGTTTGTTTGTTTGATGTCTCTGGTGTGGGAGAGCCCATGAGCTCTCTAGGCAACTGGATCCACTCTCATATTGCTCTGACAGTGAATAAACTTTTCCTGATATCTAGCCTGAACCTGGGTTGTCACAACTTGACTTAATTATTCTGTGTCCTACACTCTGGTATCAGCAGGAAGAGATCTTGACCTTCCTCTTTGACCTAACTTACTTCCTGTTGCACTGCCTGGCTAATGCAAGAAATCAGAAAAGCTAAGGGAGCAGAGAAGACAGGTGTACATACCTTCCACAGTAAGCCTGTAGTAGAAGTATACTTTCTACTCTTTGCACACATAGACACCATTACCACTTGAGTTGGGCTCAAGAAAAGCCTCCTTGTTTTCATCAGAAACCAAATCTGCAAGCACTGATTGTCCAGACCCTCATGTCAACCCCCTTTTCAGAATAGCACTGTGTACAACGTTGATTGTCCAGCCCTTGTGGCAATCAGATATCTGGTTCAATACAGCAGATAAACAATTAAAGGAGCAAGTTCAATTAGATAAATTTGCTAAGCTTCCCAACCAAAGTGGATAACCTATCTAAAGCAAAGGAGGAATGGAAAAGTGCAAGTGATACAGGCTATGTAGGAGCAAAAGCGCTGTTTTTGTTCTCTCTTTCAGATTTTCTGGCCAGCTCCCAGAGAACAGATGGAACATTGCCGACTGGCTGGGAAGAATCCTGAGGTAAACAAGATGCCCTTTGGGTTCCACAATTTAGGCTAAGGTGCCTCCTGAAAGTTCAGTGATCATCATTAATAACTTAGTGGGTCTGTATGCACATTTATTTTCATGGAGCAACAGGAGCCATTTCTCTATTCAGACCAGCCCCAATCTAGCACCAGCACCCAATCCAGTTTAAAAACTTCAAGGGGTTGGTGCAAGCAATGTCGCATATGTCAGTTTTACTGCTGAAGATTGGAGGAAAAATGGTGTCATTGCATGACAGAAGCACTGCACACCTGTCCCTGCCTCGGTTGTTCTTTACAAAGAGCTTCATAAGAATATAAATAGATGTGCACTTATCCTTTTTCAACCTTTAAAAGAAGTCCTGAAATAGGGAGAGGGACCTGTATTATTCATTATGGAGGAAAAGTGCTCACATTTGTGCTGCAGACAATCTGATTCCACTTTTGATTCTAGCTTTGGTTTTTCTAAATTGCAGTGTGAAGCACTAATAAAAACCTACTAAATCCTTTTGACTTCTGAGGCCGTGGCAGGGAAACAAACAAAGAAGAACAGGTGTACCACAGATAACAACAGTTCTATATGTGGACTCCATTCACAGCCTATGGGGCATATTTTACATTATCCAAAAAAAGCATGTAATGTACAAATGTGTTACAATGACAGGAGAACAAACTGTTCAGGATCCTCCCTTTGAAACTGCCAGACTTCACCTCACTTAACCTCATGGATTGTGTTATTACGTTGGATGAATTGTGTGGGTTAAATTCATGTATGACTTTGGCTTGCAGTGGTGGGGGGAACATTGACTGTTATTTGATATACAAGAACATACTGCTTCTGAGCAGCACTGGATAAGCGGAGAACAGCAAGCAGCTTACTCAGTGAAAAGTTGTAGGGCAGTTCTGAAAGAATTACTTGGGCAGTATCTCAGGTGCTCAAAATTCAGATGGGATGCTACAGAATTGATAAATGCCATTGACTGAGATCTTGATAGGAGCCTGAGAAGCAGAGAGTGGATTGCATGGTGAGAATGCTGGGCAAGTGAAACCCTGCCATCTTTAACTCCTTACCAGACAGAATGTGCCAATTTCATCCGCGTTCTGCAACGTTTCAACAGCAGTCATGTGTTTGTCTGTGGAACGGGCTCCTACCAGCCCATGTGTGCCTTCATACAACTCAAGCCTGGAGCAGAGGTGAGTTGCACCCAGAGGGCTGGCATTACTGTGAAATAACATGAAGCAATCATTCCAGACACCAAATTCCAGATGGGGCGCCACTCTTTCTGTATCCAACTTCTATCTCTGGGCACTTTTTTTAAGCATAGGAAATGATAGTCATGTTTCACTTCAAAGGCCAATGCTTGTAAAACTGAGAAGCAAAATGTCACCCACATCTCAGAGAGATCTTCATTGAAACACTAGTTTATCCTTTTCATGGTAAGACAGGTAAAACACCTGTCCACTTTTCCAGTCTGAGTCAGAAGATATCCTATGCATTAGAACAGAAACACCCCAAAGATTCCAGTGAAGGATTTTAAGGGATGTAGTCACTTTTTGTCTTCAAGCATTATTAGCTGTTTGATCAGGATAATAAATCCATAGCAATTATACAACCATATAATCTGTGAGCTTCAATCTATCACATTAAGTTCTGTCAAGCATTTGCATATATATCTAGGTCGTTAGTCTTTGGATTAGCAAAAAAGTAAATATACAGTGGTACCTCAGCTCACGAACGCCTTGGCTCTCGAACAAATCGGGTCACGAACAAACATTTCTGAAAAATTTTGACTTGAGTTGTGAACTCCACATTGGGTGGTGGCCAGGATTGCAGCCATCTCCCCTGCCCCCGAGTGGGGAGATGGCCATGATCCCAGTTCTGCTTGTGCAGGGAAGGTGTCCGTGATCAGAGGCGTGCTGCTGCAGGAAAGACGGGAGCAGCAAAGCCGAGCCACAGGGGAGATGGCCAAGATTCTGCCCGTCTTTCCTGCAGGAGCGTGCTTCTGATCAGGCACACCTTCCCTGCACGAACGGAACTGCGATCGCGGCCATCTCCCCACTCC